>NW_027491273.1:350000-950000 GCF_021521415.1 Bidens hawaiensis
TTAAATCCACCCTTACATCCACCGAGACAATGAATCAACACATGAAGCAAATACTTGTATTGTTCACAAAAGTTTGCTTTGTTATACATAGATCTGCCCAAATCCCCATTATACTTTACACGTCCAAACAACCTCGAATCAATTATCTATCAAACTCACATCTATCGTCAACACTATCACAATCCCAATGAATCCCGGATTACCCCAACATCAATCACAACCCTTTTATCTTGAATAACTGCCTCAATTTGATTTTCTGCCTCGTTGAATCTAGCAGTATTCCAGGATGCTCGAATTATCTTCTGATATACAACCATATGAGTCAAGATAGCCTTGTAAATTCTTGAGCGTGTCAGAAAACTAATCATACCCCCGAATATCGGAGAATCTTCAAAGTTCGGCTCAAGATAGGCACATATGTTGTGGCTTTTGTTCCATGATAGCATCACAGGAGCTTGTTCTGGTTCAGGATTATCTGCAGGTTGTTGCTCAGGAACAGAATTTTGAATATTTTCGTCTGCCATTACTGTTAACATAATCAAACATTAGTAAAATATTCAAAAATATTATAATCTAATTAACGAATGAATATCTCATTCGTTATACTTGTTTAAACGAATAAGACATTCGTTATACATTAAATAGGTACATTCGTTACAAGTAACGAATTAACCTTATACGTTAACTCATTCGTTACAAATAACGAATCAAACTCATATTCGTTATACTTATACGTTAACTTGAGTTAACCCATTCGCTATCTTAGCGTATATGATAGGCATTCGTTACCAGATTTAACGAAACTGATTAAAATTTACCATTTGACTATCACAAGTCAAAATTACAATTAAATTTGACTCATCTACAGTCAATTACGATGAATGTTATCAATGAATCCGTCGATTTCCCAGTAATTCTCACAATTGAACTTAATGAAATTAATCGGAAACTCGATTAATACATTTAATCAACAATCATTGGTTCTAATTGTCAACAAGATATGAGTGTTTAAGTCTTTAAAAGTGAGATTTATAACCGATTATCAAATTGATCAATTAATCCTTAAAAACCCAATGAAATATCACAAAACTGATGTCCATGGAAATGCCATTACCTGTAGAATATAAATAGGTCAATCAAACGATCTGTTATACAGGTTTAAGATTCTAAAGAAATTTGGACAGTGTTTCCTTTAGAGAAGCAATGGAATAGGAAAGATGCGAATGACGATTCATTCGTCTACCTAAGTATTATAACTCCAATAATTTCACGTAATCCGAGGTCATTCGTTCAAAATTTGAACTAACGAATGGCCTCATTCGTTAAATTAAGATCCTGATTCGTTCAACTTTCTTTAAACGAATAAGTTGTCCATTCGTTAAAGTTTAACAAATCTTATAATTAATCCTCTTATTCGTTAATCCTTTTAACAAATATAGGAGTCATTCGTTAACCTTTTTACGAATGATAAGTTAAAACATTCCATTCGTTAAAGTGTTTAAGCGAATGTCTTCCATTCGTTATGCACAACGGAAGCGAATGTCTTTATAACGAATGAGTACCTCATTCGTTATGTTTAAATAACGAATGGCTTTACATTCGTTAAATCAATTAACGAATTACCATAACTCCTTAACGAATGAGAATCAATCTCCTTAAGAAATTAAATATCCATTAAAACCAAATAGGGTTTTAATCAAACAATTAAATAATCAATTAAATCCAATTAGGGTTTTAATTACATATATTAAAATACCTGATCAACCAAGAATCGGTAATGTTTAACTTAAACGGATTTTTACGTTAAAATTCAATTGATGCCAATTTGAAAATTACGTTAAGCACGATTAACTTAAAATTCGGAGTAAAACTTCTTTTCTTTTTGATTTGATTTATTCGCCAGCTCGGTAAATCGAAACTAAAGCAGAATTTTTTTTTTAAATATTTTTAAACTATGTAAGACTGTAAACAACTATACTAACAAAGCAGTATATATTTTTGTGAGTCGAGCAGGGAATCATATTGACCAAAATTTTCATCCATCACAGTTTTATTTTCAGTTTTTATTATGACTGGTGTTAAGTCGATTATTGGTATTGTTGTCCACTTAAATCTTCGAACAAATTTTCAGAACTTTCAGTGATATTGTTAATTGGTTCAATTAAGCACAAATATCAAACATAATCAGTTCCAATCTTGATTCAGGCTTAATTTGATTTTTTCCAAATCACCCCAACTTGACTTAAACCTTAGAACCAATTTGATGAAAATGATTATTTTTAAGTGATCATAGTCCGTAATCCCCACTACAAGATATACCCCTGTTATCAAGCAATACCCTAAGTTCCGTTCCCATGGATGAGTATGCACGATTTCATCTGTTGGTTTACAGACATTGTGTCCCTTGTGGTCCGTTTCTTAACGGTAATGAGACGCGAGCAAGAGGACAATGTATGACTCACAACGTGGTTTGATCAAGTCTGTAATTCATTTTTGTACACAAAGTACGTTTTGCGATCAAGTTTAGAGACTTAAGCAGTTACACTGCGGGTTCGCTTTTACAAGCATTTTTAATATTCATCGAAATGAATACCAGATGTAAAACCGCATAAAGACCCAATGAAATCCGGAACGTTAAAGCATCCCATCAATACAGGATTTAAGGTAATAAGACCATACATCGTTGAAGCGTTAACCACCAACTAGATACTTTTGTTAAAATTGTTTTCAAATTGATTAGAAGGCTTGAGTATGACCGGATTATTACATATATGCCATCATCATCAAGACCTTTTATAGAACCAATATCCCTTTCATCAATTTTATGTTTATATCACTTACTAGCTCATACTTGTTTGTCAAAAGACCTACCAATACATCAATGCAATTAAACAGACAATCTTTTATTACTTACTTTTTACTGGACTTAGGAGCAAATGACCAATGTACTATCATTTTCCCTTTTTTGCTTCTAAACTCATTTTGAGGAGCATTTTTTATTGTTTTTGGATTTTTTAATATTTGAATTTTTTGGAGTTTTTAGTTTTCTCTGTACAAACTGAAAACACAATATTTTTGGATTTTAAATTTTCTCCCCCTAAAAACAACAAAAATTGAATTAAACAAAAGAAAAAAAATGATTTAACCAAGCTTTTAAATATCTTTCAAAGTTTTTAAATCATTTATGCCCAGCAAATATTGAAAACGTGTTTTGTCGAACGCTTTGGTATAAAGGTCAGACTTTGAAAATCCGTGTGAATTTATCAATTGAAATTAATTTCTTTTCAAAACAATCACGTATAAAGTGATAACGGATTTCAATATGTTTGGTTTTCGAATGGTGAACCGGATTTTTGGTGATAGATATAGTGGCCGAATTGTCAATAAAGATAGGAGTAGTAAGAAAAGTCAAACCATAATCCCGCAAATGTTGCTGGATCCAGAGAACTTGTGAACAGTAACTCGAGGCCGCCACATACTCCGCTTTGGCTGTAGAAGGTGAGACCGTTGTCTGCTTCTTACACTGCCAGGAAACAAGCCGGTTTCCTAAGAACTGACAACCCACTGTTGTAGACTTGAAATTGATTTTGCATCCTTCATAGTCCGAATCAGTAAAAGCGGTGAGATCAAACTTATCGTCATTGGGGTACCACAACCCGATGTCTGGATTTCCCCTCAGATAATGTAAAATACGCTTTACTGCCGCCAGATGAGTCACTCGGGGACTCGATTGGTACCTGGTACACAAACAAACAGCAAACATGATATCAGGTCGAGAAGCAGTCATATACATAAGAGATCCGGTCATAGCTCTATACAGGGTTGGATCTACGGTATCCTCCAATTCATCCGGTGATAAATTGTGACCCACGGGAAGAGGTGTCGAAGGATTTTGCCGTCGGATATCTTGAATCGGCTCAAGACATCGTTCACATATTTGGTTTGATGGATAAAGATCCCGGAATCAGACTGGTGAACTTGTAATCCTAAGAAAAAGTTCATCTCCCCCATCGAGCTCATCTCGAATTTGGTTTGCATCGTCTTCTCGAAATCTTTACACAGGCTGTCGTTTGTCGAACCGAAAATTATGTCGTCCACATAAATTTGGATGAGAAGCAGAGCATCACCCACGTTCTTATAAAATAAAGTACAATCCACAGTTCCCCTCGTGAATCCACTTTCAATCAGATGGTCAGCCAACGTGCTGTACTAGGCTCTCGGGGCCTGATGTAAACCATAAAAAGCCTTGTTTAATCGATAAACACGCTTTGGAAAGTCTGTATCCTCGAAACCGAGAGGCTGCTTCACGTAGACTTCTTCATGAATAGCTCCGTTTAAAAACGCCGATTTCACATCCATTTGATATTCCTTGAAATTTTTATAGGCTGCATAGGCAAGAATTATACGTATAGCCTCCAGTCGTGCCACAGGAGCATATACTTCAGTGTAATCTATGCCTTCTTGTTGATTGTAACCAAGAACGACCAATCGTGCCTTATTTCTCACGATTACCCCGCGGTCGTCCTTTTTGCACTTGAAAACCCATTTAGTCGGAATTGCCTTTTTCACATGGTCGGGTTTATCAATTAAGTCCCATACACCCAGTCGAATAAACTGTTGTAGCTCCTCCTGCATAGCTTCCACCCAAGATGGATCCTTGAGTGCCATCGTGACACTTGTTGGTTAGATATATGATAGAAAGCAGGTGTATTGTGCAATACTAAGGATACCCGAATAGTGCAAATCCGCATAAGCACACATTATCTGTAACACCCCGGCTAAAGCGGAAACGCCTGAGTGTGACGTACAGATTGCTCAAACACACGTGACACTATTATGTGACCATAATAACATTATTTCATTTAAATCTTCATGTAACACAAGTTTATCAAATAATACAATTTGTAACAAATAAATAAATAAAATAATAAGGTTTCTTTGAATATCCTATAAGCATGCTATGTGTCTTCTAACTTTCATCCTCGTGCCTCTACACTTGTAACATATGTATAAAATGAAGGTCAGCTATAAATATAGCTGGTGAGTTTCCACAGTTTAAATACGTACATAAAAACCATACAATTCATAGATATGTGATAAACGAGCAAGTAAGCCCTTTCCAGTTGGTAACAACTAACGTACTTGGGTAATCGCGCAAGTAAGGTCCTTTCCAATTGGTAACAACCAACGTACTTGGATAATGAGGCCCTTTTCCACTCGATGCAAATGGACCGAAGTGCAAAGGGGGGCGTATGATCATACTTAATGAGGCTTCCCAATCGTGCAAATAATATTCGTGCAAGTAATACAAGTAGCACACAAGTCCATATACGAATTGTAGTTTTGTAATAGAAGTAACAATACTTGAATTTTAATACGGATACATATGCTACCCCAAAACAATAAAACATTAAAAAGGGGTGGTGAAAAAACTCACCTCGAATTGAGATGTTATTGATAACCGAAGTGTCTAAAAGATTGTAAATGGAGAACGAGCCGAAAGCGTCACAAAAGCCAAATTAATCAATTCGCACTAGCTAAGATAAATAAATACGAGCCTCAATCGATAATCTAACGGGGTTATATATTGTATAATCTTATATTGAGAAAGTTAAAAATCATTTGACTAGTTTTATAGATTTTGATTATTATATTAATATTTATGTTTTTAATGGAAAAGCGATTAATAATTTAATATTATTAGTTATTGACGAAGACGCAAGGTTAATAATGTTCGGGATTCTTGAATTAATAATTACAAGTTGGAAAATACTTATCGTTTTAACGAAATTAATTTTAAATGATTTAAAGTTACGATATAAGTTATATAAAAATTTTTAATTAACGTTTTACGAAGGTGGGAGTTCGGTTTTTAAGCGAAAAATAGTGAGATATATTTTATACTTAATTTATATAGTTTTTATTTAATTTAAACTGGTTTTATAAATTAATTATGATTTTAAAAAGATTTATAAGGTTTAATATATATAATGATAATAATAAAACAGTTTAATTATAAAAAAGGCTTGACCCGGGTTTCGAACCCGGGTCTGATTGTTGAAAGCGAAGTGAAGTAACCAGATGAGATAACTAACATATTCGTTTAAGGTTTGATTTCTATTAATTATAAAAACTAACAGTTTTAATCAAATTGTTTTAATATAACAAAAAGGCTGACCCGGGGTTTCGAACTCGGGTCTGGCCGTATGCACACAAAGGCTCTAACCACTGGAACAAGATAGCATTCAGTTTATATTGCGAAATCGATTATATATAAATAAGCATTCTGGATCATCTTCATTATTCAAAAACCCTAGATTATCAATTCTATTAAATGGGTCCATGTACGTTTAAATTAGGTTAGGGCTTTGATTTCATTGATGTTTGCGAATTTAAACCATATAACAATTACCTTAGGTGTTGCCGGAATGTATGAGAACGAGAGACGGCCGGAGACGAACTGATAGTTCTTGATTACGGCTTATATGCGTGAATTTTATGTTAATTGGTATTGGGTGTGATTTTGTCTGTGAAGGAATGATCTATTTATAAAGCAAATTGAGTCCATAACGTGTTAATTGGATTAATTTGATTGAGCGTGTTATCCGGCGATAGTTACGGGATTTATTGACGATATCCGGCAGTTATAAGATAATTATTATGTTGATTTTGGCATTAGTCAAGGGTCTTTGGTCTTCATACGAATTAATTGAGTCAATGAGCGAGATTGGTGGGTTATTTGAGGGTTGCTGGCGACGTTTCCGGCGGCCGGAAACACCACCGGAAAAACGGGTGTTTGGGAGGGGCTGGGTTCGGTGATGTTTACTAAATTATACAATTTTCATTTCTGACCCTTTAAGTTTCAAATGATATTAAAACTGAAATTGAATTATATTTACGATTTAAACTCGAACTTTGTTATTGTTTTAAGACTAGGAAATTTGAAAGGTAATTTACAACTTTCATCCGAACTTTAAAAAGGATTTAAGATACTTGGATATTGTTTGTATTACTCCCGAATTGTTTGCAACATATTTAAACTTTAACTCTTTAAACTTTAAATCCCGGGGTTTTCGTGAATTTAAATAAAGCGAATAGAATACTAACGAACGATAAACTTAAATAATCGAGAATGTATATAAAAGATGAACTATGAACAAGAATACCTTTAATCGATGAAATTAGTAAGTCTAACGAATATAAACACATGAACAAGAAACGAAACTTGAGATATATGTCTTTTATAGATATAATTAAAACCGAAAACTCAAAATGGGTCGGATTTTCGGGTTTGAAAAGTAACGAATGTTACAGGATTCACAACTTTTAAAAATTTCGTCCCGAAATAAAAATAAAAATAAAATTTTAAAAGAAAACAACTCATATGAGGAGTTGTTTAAAGGTTTTAATGATTTTTATATACATATTTAAATAAAACAATAACGTCGATATTTGAATGACCCAGAAGACGCCACAAATGGGAATATGGCAAGGACACTTATATATAGGATGTATTAGCGGCGTATCCACCATGCCCTTATCATATTTCATTTTTCCCGTCTTTCAAAATCATTCCAGGTTTCGAGTTATTGCACACAACGTACTTATTATGTCTTCCATGCGAGGACTTGGGTAATTACGTGTCGACCCATAATTACCTTTATCGTCGGATGGTCCACATAATACGTCCCACTGTGTGGGTTTCAAGATAAAATAAATTCTTATATGAAAATTTTTAAATCAAGATCGATAACTATAAGGAAAACAAATAATAAAAGCATACAAACAAGTCCTTGAGGTCAAGGATAAGTGTAACATGAAATCATTGAAGTTTAAACGAAATAAACGATGTTATTGAAGTCTTAATGAAATAAGCAGGATTCTAGGGTAACCTAGAAAAATAATAATACTAATGAATGGAAACATTATAGTCAACATCAACATAATTAAACGAAACATTGGAGTCCAGAATAACAGAGTAAATTAATGTGGCATTGAGCCAATAAATGCCAACACGAAAGTCAGTAAAGTATTGGGTTCGAGAATAGGATAGGTGATCGAAATTTTAATAACAAAATGTCATAATAATGTAAGTTCTTGGAACCAATAATGACTCGTTAATCAATTAAAAGTTTCCAATAAAATATCAATGTGAATAAAGACAACATTGAAATTAAGGATAAATAATTATAACTTCGAGGTCAAAGTAAAACTTTGGCCTCAATTTGATAAAACACTAAGGATAAAATAATTGAAACTTTAAATATCACAGTAAACCCTTGGTCAAATTGATGAAACATTGAGGTCAAGAGTGCAAAATGATTTGAATAAAACATTAAGCGGAGCTAGAATAAATCAAGCAATCAAAACAATTTGTGTAATAATAACAAACTCAACATGTATAATAACATGCTCATAGTCCCAACTTCCACTAAACAATTACATTTATGGAAAATTGGTTATAGACCACGAGATTGAAATAACAAAGTAAACTGATTCAAAATGCAACCATGAATGAAAATAGTTCACTAATTAACGAATAACCAACTCAATATGAAATTCGTAAACAAATCTTCAAAAGAAATCGATGCATAAAAATTATTTCGATAATGTCCTGTAACAATATATCTATATGAAGAAGAAAGGAAGAAAAAACAAAAAGTAGCTTGCAATGCTTGTCTTCTTGAAGATGGATTGCAGTATGAAAATTATTATGGGGCGATGGTATGACTTATTAACTCGAAGCTCGTTTGGTGTTGAAAAGGAAAAGGAAAAGAAGTGATTGTTGAGCTTCGTTTAAATTTGTGAAAATCAATTGTAAAAACGTGATTTTTTTTTTTAACTCAAGGAAAAAGAAGAAAAAAAAATAATAATTTTGCAAAGACACATTTAGTAAGCATTAAAGTTTGCGAAACTTTGTAAGACCCTTTTAGTGTATAATATTTTATGTCGGGTTGTGCCTTATGAAAACACTATGGAGGATCCTTAAATGTTATAACCGTTATAGTGATAATATTTTTTTTATTAACGGGACTCACGGTTTTAACAAGTATGTAGAAGTTGGTTATTGAATGAAAGATGATAAGATTAATTTGTAACAAGAAAAATAATAATAATAATAATAATAATAATAATAATAATAATAATAATCTTATTTTAAAGAGCTTTTTGGAATAATAATAATAACAACAACAAAAACAACAACAATAATGATAATATTAATAACAATAATAATATTTTTTTTAAATGATAATAATAATTATTATAGTAATAATAATGATTGTACGAATAGTAATAATATTGGGGATAACCCATTTGGTTAAAATGAGATTTTTTTTTTGAAAAATATCTTGATTGTATGAAATATTTTTGTGAATATATATAGATATATATTTGTTAATTGACTATTTAGAATAATCGAGATTTGATTTTTTTTTCGCACATGGATGTGTCCCATACGTCGATGCCAAAGAATCGTATCTTTCTCTGTGGCTTTGGAGATAAAACACGTTTCTGAAGGAGAAACGTTTACATTAAGATTCATGTCTAGGACATAAATATCATTCGATCGAGGTGATCTCATGACAACCATTTCTTTAGAATTGTGTCTGTGAAAACTGTGGTATATTGCTTATCACAAATTTGTGAAACACTCAACAAATTATGATCCACTTTTTCACAATAATTCACTTTTTCAAACGTCACTTTCCCGTTTGAAACTTCTCATTCCTTTGTTATCATCCCACCGTTGTTACCAGCAAACGCTACATAACCCCCTTGAATATCTTTGACATTGGTCAGAAGGTTCAAGTTGCCAGTTATATGCCAAGAACATCCACTATCCAATATCCACTTGCGACTTGACACGGATCTAGATGAACTCTGTACAACGAGGTAAAGTGATTAGTTCAAAAAGGCAGCCCAAGCCTCTGTCTTGGGCTCTCCCTTTGATACCTTAGGAGAATCATTTAATTTAATACTAACATTCGGGACTTGAGAATAAGTGACAGGTTTCTTGGTTTTCTTCTTTAAGTACGCATCGCGTATTCTACCCGAATCAGTGTTTTTACAAGTAGGTTGAGCGCGGTCAACCAATTTGCTAGATACATTATTAGAATCAACCCGAACAACTTTCTTCGGATTAATATTTGAATACATTATGACACACTCATCAACTTGATTTTCTTTTAAGTTTTTAAACAAATCAGTTTTTCGAGTTGATGAGGGTTTGATATCATCTATCTTCGCTTTACATTTCTTAGAGACATGGCCAGGTTCACCACATTTGAAACATAAACAAGAGTCTAAAGATTTTGGTGGTGAAGTACAGGTCTTATTTGGTAGCGAAGATTGATGAATATCAACTTTGGGTTTCTCAAATGTTACCGTCTTTGGAATTTCATGTTTTAAAACCTTTTTGGTCTTATAGAATTCAAGATTTGTTGAATTCGAAGAATTCTCCAATCCTGATGATTTTACAAATTTGATAGGTTTAAACACATTATTTCTTGGTTTTTCTTGAACATTAACAGATTTTGATTGATAGAATTTTTGTTCAAGTTCGGTAACCTTTGAAGTGTCATCCTGATATACACTTTCAATCATTTCGGGTTTAAGAAGGTTCAATGGAACTTCCTTGTCCGAAAAAACTTTGGATAAACCCTTTAACTTAAATACTTTCCCATTCGAAGAAACAAATTGAGGATTGACAAACTTCATCAACTCCTCATCAGTTACAGTCGGTTTATCTGTTTTCTTCGAGTTAGAAATTTCATTAGACTTTTTCACTGAACTACCCGAAGACTTTGAGCCAAAAACAGCTTGCTCAAACTCTTCAGGTTCACACAGAATGTGATTGTCAACATGTATATTCTTGTTTTTAACAATCTCATCTGGTTCAAACAACTCCTCGATAGAACCATCCAATTCATTTTTGGTAAAAACGGTTTTACTTTTGATATGAATCGGTTCTCGAGTAGTTTTGGTTGAATCAACATCCTCAGATTTAACAGTAGGCATATCTGAGCATTTTTCCACATCGGGAATGCTACTGTAATCTTCCTTAAAAGAAGGAGGAATCTCGACATATTCTAACCCGGCTTTTCCATTTTTTCTTATGAGCATGGTTTACTTCAATAATTTCATTTAGAAGAAACGAGGAATCTCGAAATTTTCCCAGTTTGTTTTTAAGTTCCATTATTTCATTTTCAAGTTTTGAAATACAGGTTCGAAGTCGAAGAATCTCCTGAAAATGTTGATCAACAACGATAATCTTACACTGAATCTCAACTTTAAGATCATGATTGCCTTCAGACAGATTTTGAATTTTAAGTGTTGATTGCTCTAGTAATTTTGATTTCTGTCGATAGCATTCATTGATCATAAAATGATCTTTTGTGAGAGTAGTGTTCTGATTTAAAGATGCTTCAAGTTTGGCTTTGAGTACGGCACATTTAGCACACTCAATCACTTCAGTTGAGGATTCAGATACATTAATTTGAGGTTTAGGATATACCTCATCAATCTTAGCCATACAGGCATAAGATTCAACTTGTTCAGGAATAGATTCTGTTTGAGATGACGAACTCCAATCAGTTTCAGAGTCAGATGAATCACTTTCCTCAGATACATTATCACTGCTTGCATCTTTGAATTTTTCAACTGGTTCAACAATAGCTACATTTGCTTGATTACCCAACAATTGTTGAGACCAGTTAACAACTTCATTTACCACAAGAGCTTGAGTAGTTGGAGACTTATCTTGTTCACCACCAGATAAAGTCGTTTTACTCTTATCTCCACCAGATGAATTCTTTCCTGAAGATCTCTCTGAATTGCGTGGCCCAGAATATTCTTTTCTTGGTTTATCGCATTCTTTGGCAAAATGGCCAAAGTCCCCGCAATTGTAACATTTCACCTTCAGTTTATCAAATCTAACCCTCTTATTCAAAGTTGGAAGATCTTTCCCAGTTCGCTGCATGAATCTCTTGACTTTTCTGACTATCATAGCCATGTTCCACTTGAGATCCATTAACTCAAGATCATCAAGGTCGATTTGATCATAGTCTTCATCTGTTAATTCACTCATGGCTATCTTGCTTCCAACAAGCTGTTCATATGAAGTCATGAAAGCGCATACAAATGCAAACTGTTGTTCAGCCTCTTGAAGATTTACTTTAGGCAGGCTTGAAGCTGGAGCATTTGTGTTTGTATTGGCTCCATTAGCCATAAAGCATACGTTAGGAAGACTGTTTACATTAGGAGTTTCTTCTTGAGCTTGAGCAAAGAAGGCATTGATTGGAACATAACTTGAAGAATGATTAGCTGGCATTTCTCCTCCATAAATTAAAGGATTCTGGTTTGATGAATGCTGGTTCTGATTTTCCTTCAACGAATTTTAACATTTGATGTCAAATTCCCTTTCCTCAATCTTATTGATAAATTGTACAGCTGTAAGCTCGGTGTTTCAAAAGAAACCGTTTTCTTTCAATACAAACAGGAAAGTCGAATATGAAGGGGGCAAGGCATTCTTCAGCGTATCAATCTTATCTGCTTCAATTGGCTCAAGATTAACACTTGACATCTCCACAATCAGATGGCTAAATCGGTTAATCATCTCTTCAACCGTCTCATTTTTCATCAAAATAAAATTTCAAAATTGAAATTTTATGAGAGTCTTCTTACTCTCGAGAGTATTCCCCAAACTTCTTGTTTTCAAAGTTGTGAACAATGAAGCATAGATCTTAATGGTACTGTATTGATGAAAGATTTGTTCTGGTAAAGCCATTGTGAGAGTCGAGTAGGCTTTTGTCTCACTTTCATAATCTTTCAGTTCTTGTACTTCATAGTGTTTGAATTCCTTCGGCGTCCAACCCGTGTTATCACTACCTACCAGAGGTTCCGCATACACGTCATCGAGAAAACGTACGCTACTAGGATGTACAGATCCCAAATGTGCACGAAACCTCGGTTCCCACCGAGCAAAGTCTGATAGTTTTAGCAGTTTAGGACATTTGTTGTGACTGCCAATTTCATTGTCCATGGTTAACATCTGTTGCATCAACGCATTATGAGATGCTAATGCATAGTAAGAAACGTTTTATGACGCCATGAGTAGACAATTGTTTAAACTTCAAGGACCAAAATTGTCAATGCTTAAAACTTATGGCTTACTGTTCACACGAATGAAGGAACAATAACGAATGAGAATTGCAAAGATTAACGAATGAATGATATTCGTTAAATGATTCAAGCGAATGTGACTGAATAACGAATGAGAATACTGTTCAGACGAATGGTGAACGAATTTAGCGAATGTGAGGTATAACGAATGTTTATGGCGAATATGAATAGCGAATGGGATTAACGAATCAGATTTAAATGAATGGGAATGACGAATGATCAGTTATTGGATTAACGAATCAGAATTCATCAGTTAACGAATATGAATTCATCAGTTAACGAATGAGAATTCATATCTTCAAACCTTCAAAAACTCAGATCTCAGTCTAAACACATCCGAAATCCTTGAAATCTATATCAATCGATCCAATTTTGAACCGTACAAAGCTTGTCCGTAATCACAAACAACTACCTAACCAATCAATTTCACAATCCGTATCAACCAAAACAGTCCGAACTCAAACCAGACTAATCCACAACTCAATTCAAACTCAGTTTAACCTCAAACCTCCATTTCTCAGTCACTAATACCTTAATAATGGTTCGATACACCTAGAACAGTTCAATTATCAATGAAACATGAGTCTCTGTTTCTATACAAATCAATTAAACTTCAATTCTGATCAATTCATCATGAAATGAATCCAATACATGATGAATTATACGATTTAAACAACGAGAAGCATCGAAGATCAGATCACAGGCTTTGATTCCACTTAAGAGAGCTTGGGAGGATCTAGATCTTGTGATTACAATAATGAACTCATTGTATGTGAATACAATTAGGCTAGGATTACGTTAGTATGTGTAGTGTGTGTGTTGAGAGAGTATTTGGATAGCGTAACGAGAGGGAATCAGGAATAATCAGAACTGTTACATTAATGAAAGTATTACAGGGTATATATAGGGGATGACTACATTCGTTAAGTTAACACTTAACGAATGCATCATTCGTTACATTAACATATACGAATGAACACCTCATTCGTTAATACACTTAAACATAACGAATAGCCCTTATTCGTTATCTCATTCGTTAATCAAGGTTAACGGATGAGCTTACATTTAATACGAATGTGTTACATTCGTTTCGGGGTAACGAATGTAACTTATAATAGAGCGAATGGCATTTTACATTATAACCCCTATATTATGAAACAATTACATTAATGTCCTGATAAAGACCGAGACGTACAAAACATGTATCAACACAAACAATAATCTAGGCAACTATGGAATAATAACAATTAATCAAACAATCATAAATATCCGTATGCATCAATTTAATATAATTAAAGATTTTACTAAATCATAAAAACCATAATGATAAATAAATCCAAAATCAAAACACAACGTCAAAATAGGTTCATCATAAGCATAGGCAGTCTATAATGTTTAGCCTAGCATCATAAAATAAAACAAAACGATAATAAAATGATTCATGGTGAAAATAATAAGAACGAAAGATTAAATGCAATAAAACCCGTGGTCTTCGTCTTTGGATGATAAGCACTTCACCGGCTGATTCCTAGCCTTCAAACCCGCCAAAATATGCAATCCTAAGCTTCGGGAAACTCCAAATTTGGCTATGGCTTTCAGGTTATTCAGGTTATGATTAGGGTTAAGTTTATGAGTGTTTATATAGACATTCAAGGCCCATAAACTTAAAATTAGTAGAAGATTCTGGAAATCTGAGCCTATAAATTTAATATTTGTAGAAGATTCTAAAAATCTTAGCCTATAGACTTAATATATTTGTAGAAGATTCTAGAAAACTGAGTTCAAAGTGCCGCGTGACGGGCCTTCTCCCATTTTGCTTATTTTCGCTTGTTTTTTGCACTCTTTTCAACATTATTGTAACCCGGAACCTAAAATATTCAAATGAATTAGTAATACAAATTCTAATAAAAACCGAACGAAAACTAATAAAATATTATATTAAATATACAAGGGATTATATATATTTAGCCTTATATCAGGTAAGATGCAAGTTATGAACGACCTGCTACCTCTCTTTTATAGGAATCAGATTCAATGTTGTGTTTATCATGAATTTAGATATAAACCCACTTTAAACTTGAATAAATGATAAAATTATCACAAATTAAAGATAATACTTGATAAATCCGGGATATATATCATTGTTTTGAGATAGGATTTCACTTAGAGCATGTTTGGGATTGAGTTTGAAAAATGCTTATTGGCTTGTATGTGTTTTTAAAAAGCAAATAAAATAAAATGTGTTTAGCAATCACAAAAATCTTTCTTATTTTAGATTTTTAAAAGGGTTAAAAAGCAGTTTTTCAAAAGCCCCAAATCCTGACTTTTCAAAATGGATTTTTGAAAAAGCTAATAAGCCGATAAACATTTTTCAAACTCAATCCCAAACATACCCTTAGTAACAATCTAGAGCCTTGAGTTTGAATTATAACATGTTTCAGATAGAGTTTAGATGATAAACAAGCTGAAACAAACTGAACCAGCAATTAAACGAGCTGATGCGCTGATGCTGCAACCACGATTAATCAATACACGAACTATTAAAAAAACACTTTTATTAATAAATCAAGACCCGAATTATAGTACGGGTCGAGTACAACGAAAACGAAAAAAAAAAACGAATGTGACATGTTCTTTTTTACCTCACTTCATATATTAAAAAAACATTTTTGACCTCTTCTATTGTTATCCAAAGTTTACTATAATAGATATATTATTTAACATCAACTTTTATTTTAACATAAAAAGCAGGTGGGAGTGCGTTTATAAGTAACCTTATAGGAGTTTGTGAAAAGCAGAATGAGTCGTAATGACGTCCCACATTTCATCTCAACGTTCGAACAATAGATAAGTCGTTGAACCATTCACCTAAAACTTGGATTATTATGATATAAATTATTTTAAAAAAGTATTTTATATTTATAAATTCAGATAGTTGTTGTGTTTTAGTTAAGGATATAAATTAATATAATTCTTTTGAAAAGATAAAAGGACACGATAGTAAAGAAAATTAAAAAAATTCTTTAAACTCAATAATTGCTACTTAAAAATAATAATGTAAGAGTTTTAGGTAAACAAAAAATAATATGTCTATAAAAAATAATTGTCTATACTGGTCCAACTAATAATGTAAGCGTTCTAGGTAAACAAAAATTATATGCTTATAAAAATAATTGGCTACACGGGTCCAACTAGTCAATGATCACTTGTTCAAATGTCAATAACAAAAGGTCGACGGTCTAGCCATTGCCGGTAAGAACCGATGCCGCCAACCTATAACTTTCTTCTATCTGCTGAATTAGAAAGGCGACATGCCACGTCGGGCTATAAGATAAACACAGTATACTACTTGAATTGTAAGAAAGAATTTCGTATGCATGATGTTTGGGGTTGGGTTCTGTTTATTGTTTTATCCCAATGATTATTTCACATATACACGTAGTTAAAAAATTAACGTCAGTTCATTTAAACGAGCATTTGTGTTACGGTTTTGAAAACATTTGAAAGTTATATTTGCCATTTTAATGAGCATCTGTGTTACTTTTCGAAACCATTTGAAAGTCATACTTGTAATTTTAGAAAAGTAGGGCACGGTTTTCAATGATACCATTAATCAAGTTACCAAATGTATATTTTCTTAGATTCTAAGACAAAAAGATAAACTAAACTTCCATTTGTAACGATTAATAATAGTTAATACACATTTCACATGGGCATTACAAACCCATTAATGTATCAACACAACAAAACATAACTAACAAATTGGTAATGGCATCCCATCCCACCCTTCAACACACTCAAACAAAGGATCAATAATCTGACCCTTGCAAATCGCTGTGAACACCTTATCAAACTCCTCACCCGGCGAAATCGCCTTCTCGCCCGTCAAATACACGCCCCCGAGCCCCTCCCTCACGAACCGGTACAATGGGTACGACCTACACGCCTTGATCCGGTTCGGGACCGCCAATGTACCATTCTCAAACGCGGTCCAAACCTCCTCCACCTCTTTTGGCAAAACCGCTTTCAACTCGGCTTCAAAGTGACCTATCTTTTGGAAGATTGATGTTTTCTCATCTTTCTCACCGTCCCCGTTGCTCAAAGCGTGTTCGACTAGCATGCGTCGAAGCTTCTCCATCAACGGGTATGAAGCGAGGCACGGGTCGTCAATGTAGGTGAAAACATGCTCGCGGTCTACCGCACGAAGCAAGTCTTTTTCGCAGAATCTTGACGGGTGGAGCTCACCGTTGAACCCCGTGGTTAGGACCTTTTTCGCCACTTGGCTTACGGTGTTTTTCACCGTAGCCTTTAAGTTCTCTTCCAAATGCCTCAAGTCAATCGATTGGCATAACGCGATCATGTATGTCGATGACATGAGCTTCAAAATCTCAACCGCTTCGGCTGTTTTTCGAGACGAAATCAAACCCAACGAGTTCACATCTTGGTTGTGTTGCTCCGCGCTTTGAACATGGTTCGTGACCGGGTTAGCTAAAAATTGAAGCTCGGAGCAGTACGAAGCCATAGCGATCTCTGCCCCTTTGAACCCGTAATCCAAGCTCGGGTTACGCCCACCCGTGAGATTCGAAGGCAACCCGTTGTTGTAAAAATCATTCACAAGCTCGGAAAACTGCGCGAACATGAGTTTCCCAATCGCAGCGATTGCTAAACGCGTGTTATCCATCGAAACACCAATCGGGGTTCCTTGGAAGTTGCCACCGTGCAACGCTCTGTTTCTCGAAACATCAATCAACGGGTTGTCGTTAACCGAGTTAATCTCCCTTTCGATCATTTTCGTGGCCGAGCGGATGACTTCGATTTGTGGGCCGAGCCATTGGGGCGACGTGCGAAGAGCGTATCGGTCCTGTTTCGGTTTTTGCAACGGGTCTAACTCGTGAACCTTTTGCGCGGCTTTAACGTAATCGCTTCCGTCGAGAATGTACTCCATGATGGCCGCGGCCTCGATTTGACCCGGGTGATGCTTCAGCTTATGCGTCAAGTGGTCGGTGAACTCGGGCTTCCCCTGCATAACTTCTGCGAATATCGCGGACAACACTTCAGACAACAACGCAAGCACATTAGCTTCAAACAAAACCATGGAAGCCATTCCCGAACCCACCGCGGTGCCGTTAACAAGTGCTAGCCCTTCCTTAGGCTGTAACTCAAAGAACCCGCCGGTGATACCGGCTTCTAAAAACGCCTTTTCGGCGTTTAGGACTTCTCCTGTCGGTCCAACTGCTTTGGAGTTGGACCGGCCAGTGAGAAGGCCCGCGATGTAGGACAAAGGGACCAGGTCGCCTGAAGCGGTGATGGTCCCACGAAGGGGTAAAATTGGAGTGATGTTGTGGTTTATGAGTTTAGTGATGGCCTCGAGGATCTCGAAGCGGATGCCCGAGTAACCCTGGAGGAGGGTGTTGATCCTCACCAGCATTGCGGCCCTTGTGGCCGAGTGCGGGAGTGTGTGGCTTGATTCCAAACCCTTGCCGAATATACCCGCGTTCAAGAACCTGTGACGTAAAAAGTTGTTAAATTTAGCTTACTATGAATATTGAATAGTAAACAGTTGGTGTTTAATTGACTATTAAAAAAAAGTATTATGCTATAGTTTTTTAAGAACGGCGGAATTTATTGTATGTTAAGCCACCATACTCCTTTTATCAATATAAGAATTCTGTTGTCCCATCTTGGTCAAATTATGTTATCTTAACCGGATCTACATTGGTTATCATAGTTAGGCTTGGCGTTTCCAATAAATCATACCGCTGACTGCCACTTGTCAGTCGTCATGTCACCACAAAAGCAGAACTCTCTGACGTAACATCCGATAGAACGAAAACCTATATGGGTTTGGTTTTTGAACTGACAACCTTTATACAATTACTTGCTCAAATTATTTATTTATTGTGACACATTTATTTTCACAACATAAAGTTTTCGTTTTTTTGTGAATAGCTTGTTTTCATGAAAAAAACAAAATTGATTTATCGCCATAATTAATTATAATTTTTGTTTTTTTATTAAAAAAAGGAAAAAGAAACTCAAAACACTAGTGAACAAACTTCAAAAGTAAAAAGTTGTTGATAACAATAATCGGACGACCTCTATACGACCAGCCATTTAAACGATATTACATTAGACATCAAATGGTATGGATAGCTTCTTTTATTACTGACCCCATAAAAGTTACTAAATATAATATACTATTTTTAGTAAAAGACGGGTTCAATTATGACTTTAAAAAATATTTACAAAAATACTGATTTTTTAACGGCTATAGACACCTGTTTATTTCTACTCTAATACCCAGGTTTTAAACCGCGGTCTTCACTCATAAAAAGAAAAATCTTTTACCACTCGTTTAATATTCAGATAATTTTTATAAAACTTTTATAAATAAAAACGACCATGACATAAATACACCACACTAATTTAATTTCAATGTATAAAACTATTGTCTTTAATTTCAATGTATAAAATTATTGTCTTTTGTGAACGACCGTTTTAATAAAAGGAAAAAAAAAAGTTAAATTTAAAAACTTGGACAAAACGTGTATATTGCCCTCGATCTAAACAGCCATCTAAAACGGTATGGAATTAGAGCCCCACAAAATAAATTTACCTGATTAACTCCTTCTGAAGAGCACCACCTTCCTTAGTCCTCCTATGAGACGTAGCACCAAACCCGGTCGTGACACCATAACTATCCGTCCCTTTATTCATACTCTCCATCACCCACTCACTACTCGCCTTCATGCCTTCCCTCGTAGACTCAGACAACTCCACCTTGACGGTGTCGCAGGTGGCTGTAACTGCAGCCACCTGCGACACTGTCAATGTTTCCCCACCCAGCTTCACCAACGGGTTCCTAAACTCGGCCACCATCCGCTTCACCTCATCAAGGTGACTCCCCTTCATCGATTCGGCCACGGCCCCCCAATTCAATGGATCACCTTTCACACAAGACTGATATTCATTATTAGTACCAGTACCGGTTCGGTATCCATTGATTTCGAGACTACCCATATTATGTCAACAATGTAGTGAGAGGAAAAATAATGTGATTATGTTTGTTGAGGAAAAGAAGACAAGGTGGTGGCCTATTTATAGATAGAAAGTTATATTACTTATCTTATGTTTTATTGTTTTATTTATTTATTTTTTTGTTTTTATATATATTTTCTGGTTGGTGAGGGAAAAGGGTGTTTATATTTGATTTTTGATAAGGGGGCTTGGTAAGACTAAAATGGGTTGGTTGAAGATTAATCCTAGCCGTTGATCATTAAATTTTGTGTGGTTTAGATGTTTAAACGTAGACTCGTAATACAACGCACTCTATACCAAACTACAACCCCTTTCAGATTTATTATGTTTTAGAATGTGGAAGTTATCAATCATAAATCATAATAATATCTTTAAAAAGTTTGTTTTAGAAAAATATTCACTTTTTATTTCAAAAGTTACTTTATAAAACTTAACGTAAAATGACTGACTAAAGTTCAAAGTGTAAAGTGTAAGTTGATTGATATACTGATAAAAAGGTATCCTGTTAAAAGCTTGAATTAAATTAAGGTTAAATAAAATTGAGCTCGAGCCACCATTTAAACTCGTTTACTAAACGTTCACAAACTCAAGCTTGACTTGATATTGACCGGATAAAATGATTTTTATTGGTATAATTAATAAAAATAATATACTGTATAAGATATTTTAGAAATTGGGATATAATAACAAATGCTAACAATAATAATAATGAACAATAAAACGAAATTTGAGAAAAGATGTAAATATCTTTTATGTAATCGCACTTTTTAGATTGATTAAGTCTTCCTTTAATGGCTAGCACGTGCTTTTAAATATACACTTTTATTCGTACTTTAGGTATATGTTTTTTCGGCGCTTTGAACGCACACTTTTTTCCATAATAGGTTTTGAACCTTCAAAAAACAAGAGAGGCACCTTTATTACATATATTAAGTCATGATTAAACAAACTTTAGCGCGAGTCATTATTGAAGCCCGTTTACTAAGCGATCACATATTCAAGACTGATCTAATGTGATCGGTTTAAAAAATTGTACTTATTCAATTTATAAAAATAATATAGTATATAAGATGTTTCACATATTGGCATATAATATAACAATAAAATCAATAATGAATAACAGCAATAGTAATAATGAAATAATATATTTCATATCTTGCCGTATAATAGTAAAATAATAGCAATAATAAAAATGAAAAAAAAAAGGTAATGATAACTTTGATGTAATTACACTTTTTGAAATATGAAGTCTTTTTTTTAATGGCTAACACACACTTTTAAATATACATATTTTTTGGTACTTAAATTATACATTTTTGCCAACGCTATAAATGTAAACTTTTTTCATAATAGGTTTTGAACCTTTAATTTTATGAGAGAGACGTCTTTATTGTATATATTAAGTCAGTTTAAATACACTCAAGCTCAAGCCACTATTGAAGCCCGTTTACTAAGCAATCAGATATTTAAGGTTGGCCTAATGACCGGTTTAAAAATTTGTACTTACGCAATTTATGAAATTAATATAGCATATAAGATATTTCACACATTGGCATATAATATAACAATAATATTAATAATGAATAACAGCAATAATAATAATGAAATAATATATTTCATATCTTGCCATATAACAGTAAAACAAAAGCAATAATAAAAATGAAAAAAAAAAAAGAGGTAGATGATATCTTTGATGTAATACACCTTTTGAATGAATAAGTTTTTTTTAATGGCTAACACACACTTTTAAATATACATATTTTAAGGTACTTAAATTATACATTTTTACCGACTCTATAAATGTAACTTTTTTCATAATAGGTTATGAACCTTTAATTTTATGAAAGAGACATTTTTATTGCATGTATTAAGTCAGTTTAAATACACTCAAGCTCGAGCCACCACTGAATCGTGTTTACTAAACAATCACATATTTAAGGTTGGTCTAATATGACCGTTTAAAAATTTGTACTTATGCAATTTATGAAAATAATATAGCATATAAGATGTTTCACGCATTGGCATATAATATAACAATAATATTAATAATGAATAATAGTAATAATAATAATAATGAAATAATATATTTCATATCTTGCCATATAATAATAAAACAATAGCAATAATAAAAATGAAAAAAGAGGTAAATGATAACTTTGATGTAATTACACTTTTTGAATAAGTGTTTTTAGTGGCTAATACATACCTTTAAAAATATACAGTTTTCGGTATTTAAATCATACATTTTGTCGACGCTTTAAATGTAAATTATTTTTATAACAAGTTTTGAGTCTTTAATTTTACGAGAGAGACATCTTTATTACATGTATTAAGTCAGGTTAAATACACTCAAGCTCAAGCCACCATTGAAGCCTGTTTACTAAGCATTCACA
This sequence comes from Bidens hawaiensis, assembly GCF_021521415.1. NCBI lineage: Eukaryota > Viridiplantae > Streptophyta > Magnoliopsida > Asterales > Asteraceae > Bidens > Bidens hawaiensis. The sequence goes on from NW_027491273.1 coordinate 372,614, forward strand.
TATTCAAGGTTGGCCTAATATGACCGGTTTAAAAAGTTTGTACTGATGCAATTTATGAAAATAATATAGCATGTAAGATATTTCACACATTGGCGTATAATATAACAATAATATTAATGATGAATAATAGAATAATAATAATGAAATAATATATTTTATATCTTGCCATATAAAAAAATGAAAAAAGAGGTAAATGATATCTTTGATGTAATTACACTTTTTGAATGATTAGGTCTTTTTTTAGTGGCTAATACACACTTTTAAACATGTACATTTTTCGGTACTTAAATTATACATTTTTGTCAACGCTATAAATGTAAACTATTTTCATAATAGGTTTTGAACCTTTAATTTTACGAGAGAGACATCTTTATTACATGTATTAAGTTTGGTTAAATACACTCAAGCTCGAGCCACCATTGAAGCCCGTTTACTAAGCAATCACATATTCAAGGTTGGCCTAATATGACCGGTTTAAAAAATTGTACTTATGCAATTTATGAAAATAATATAGCATATAAGATATTTTACACATTGGCATATAATAATAATAATAATAATAATAATAATAATAATAATAATAATGAAATAATATTTCACATATTGCCGCATAATAGTAAAATAATAACAATAATAAAAATGAAATTTACGGATTGAAAAAGAGGTAAATGATAACTTTTATGTAACTACACTTTTTGAACGATTAAGTCTTTTTTAATGGCTAACACACGTCTTAATGGCTAACACACGTCTTTAGTTATACAAATTTGTCGTTACTTAAATTATAAATTTTTGTCGACAAATTAAATGTACAGATTTATCCCTAATAGGTTTTGTATGTTCAATCTAACGAGAGAGATATCCTTATTACATATACCGATAACATTAATCCGTGTGCCCTTTGATTGCAACGCTTAAACGATTATGTCATGTATTATTTTTAGGGAAAAAAAATAACCTATAAATTGGTCACTAATAGGCATGTTCCAGTTTAATCTGTCTAACAATCAATTTGACATTGTTAAATATCATAAATAATTCAAAATTTGGTAAATTGGTTATAAAAATATCAGGTTATAAGGTTAAAATTTTGACAAAGTTCAAAAAGAGTTTGAAAGTTCCGAACTCAAAGTTAAAACTCTATGTTATATAAAAGTTTATACCAAGTTCAGAACTATATATTTTCAAAATTTAGTAAGAAAATATAAATTTGACAAAAAGGTTTATCTTTATAACTTCTAGAAACTGTTCATTTTATATTTATAAAGACAAAGTTATACTGATGCTGCTGCTGCTGCTGCTGCTACTATTAACTTATATAAAAATTATTATACTTTAAATATAACTCGTATTAATAGCCGCTGTGGTGAGGCGTAATACAAAGGAAACAGCTAACAATTACACATTGTCACTAACTCGAAAGTTGAAGGTGGCGGAAGCATAACAACACGAAAAAATCTAACATGGAATTATATTCGGCTTTGATAGTTTGTATATTTGTGTTTGAATGACTTGTATATTATGACGCACAACACCGTTTTGAATTAAATTCACACTTAAATGTAATTGCACTGCAACATATTGAGGATATAAATATAACATTAAATTTTAACTCTATCAAAAAATGTAAGTAAAGTTTTATAATGTAGGAAGTGGTTTACGGTGTTATGAGTAGACAAAAGAGAATGTATATTTGAAAAGTTATTGTTATGTCATATTATTTTTCTAAATATATTTTAAAAGTGGTTCTAAGTAAAGAAAAAAGATTTGCAATGATAAAGGTTTAAAAAATATTATTTAATTAAAAATAAAAAATAAAATGTAATTATTCTTAGTACAGTTTTGAATTTAAATGTGAAGGAAGAGATAGGAATGCTCTCAGCTCTGGGTATGTTAGGAAAAAAACAATTGAATAGGAGCATGTTTAGGATTAAGTTTGAAAAATGCTTATTGGTTTATTGGATTTTTTAAAAAGTCATTTTGAAAAGCCAGGATTTTGAGCTTTTAAAAAAATGTTTTTTAACCCTTTTAAAAAGCTAAAATAAAAAAGATTTATATGATTGCCAAACACATTTTAACTTATTGGCTTTTTAAAAACACCAATAAACCTATAAGCATTTTTCAAACTCAATCCCAAACATGCTCTAGGTAACTGGTACTAAATTTGTGTGACAAAAAGTTAACTTTTAAAAGGTTTATGAACATTGATTGATGAAAAGGACACCCACAAAACCCTTTAGGTTGGTTGTTTAAAGAATGTTTTGTTAATCAGTTAAATCGTCACGCCACTATCAGCTAGGTTTTAACTAACTCAGCTGTCAGTTCATGCGTTGTGGTTAACTATACATTAAATAAAAGAAAATAACAAAAAAAGAATAAAAGAAAATGTGTGTTTGGTTAATGAGGGTGGCCCCACCAATTTCTTCTTTAAAGCCTTTTACCAGATTGACCGACGCACATTATGTCACACCCCGTTAAGCGAATTGCGGAAGAGTAAAACGGAAATGCAACAGATACAACTGGCATCAAATACATTGTTCATAAAGAAACATTACTAACTAATTTACAATATATTACATCGTTCTAACATCTTTTACAAACTAGGTGATACAATCAAATTGGTTCTTCAATTACTTTACTTCTAACTCAAATGCCCATGACATCAATCACCAATCAGACACGTAACGCACAGGAAATCACTTCTCATATCTGATTACCTGAAAAGCATGTTAAAACATGTCAACTACGAATAGTTGGTGAGTTTCATAAGTTTTAACGAAATCAGTTATGCGCACCATACAGTCATAGTTTGTATGTACACGCGTATATAAGAAAATGTATTTACATTTTATATATGTATATCTACGTCTTTATATACTGATATGTATGTGTATAAGTTTATGATAGAGTTTGAAACTACGATAAAATCATGGCTGCTCATTCATACTTCGTGTCTTCATTTTCCAAATAAAATCAGCCCCTGTGGCCCCCTTTCCGCCAACAGCGGTTCCACGTAAAATCACCACTATGGTCCCTCTTCTGACCACAATGGTTTCACGTAAACTCAAACATTACACGTTGTATACACAAACAATTATTATTTTCTACACATAGAATTTCCTACACCTATCCAGATAGTATGTATATATATATATGTACACAATACACACACACATATATATAGTATTTATCACGTATTACTAATCATTGTGGCCCTCTTTCCGCCCACAACATATATAATCATAATATTTTCTTAACACTTATGTCATAATCAAGTTATTTCGTTTAGTAAGTTGCAGCAGAACTTGGCTCACAGGCCATACTCAACTTTAGTTTAGTAAGTTGTAACAGAACTTGGCTCAGAGGCCATACTCAACTTTAGTTTATAAGTTGCAGCAGAACTTGGCTCATACACCATACTCAACTTTAGTTTAATACTATTGTGGCCCCCCCTTTCACCCACAATAGCCCCATGGCCATTACAGACCACATTATTCCCAAATTAGTTATGTTATGTTGTATAAACATATTATCATATGTAATTTCATTATGTTTTGTCATTCGTACTCTCTCCACTTAATATACCAATCAATGATAATAATCACCTTTCATCAGCACGTAGTTAATCATTATAGTTGTAGGGACTTTTCATATATACATGTTTAGATAATCTATATCCCGAACCATTTTCTGGTAAATAATGTATATAAACACGTTTTTCACCCCAAAGATTTGTAATAGTTTGAAAAGAGGGGTCATGAAACTCACGGTTTTATAGGCACTCAGTGCGAGATCAGCTCGGGGTTCGTTTCCCTTGCTATCATTTGGTCCCTATAGTCCATATTATAATAATATTAATATTTTAATATTATTATAATCTCATTACTAAACTAGGCTGTATAACTAATCTGGGTATAGCTGGAACGCCCAGAAAGTGGCAATAAGCTTAGGTTGTGATGTTGTACAATGTCTAATACTTAAAACCGAACTTGGCTCAGATTCCCGTTTTCCCAGCTGGGCCAAGTTGTTCGTTTACGCGTTCAGAAAACAGTTATGGGGAAATAAGCTTGGGTAAATGTATTGGTTAATAAAATGATTAAGTTATAAAGAAGGATCACATACTGGGGTACCGGATTAGCCTCGGGGCCCGTTTCCGTTTATTCAGTTTGATTTAAGAAAAAAAGCGCACAATCTATCCGGATTGTCCAGGTTTCTCATAGAAAAGTTCGTTTTTACTTAATTAATCCAAAATTATGATTTTTAATCACTCTTGGTGTTTTGATATTCCCGCAGGTTCGTTAATCGCGAACTTGCCGGTTTTTATTAAAATTGAATTTGTTTAATCTTAAAATTAGCATAATTAATTAACCATTAATCATTAAATTATGAAAATTTAGCCACTTATCAAATAAAATATTTAGATTTTTATAAAAATATTTCTGGAATTATTTACTGATTTAATAATTTATAAAAATTCATTTTATCAGCTATATTTCGCCTGAAAATCGTCCGTTTATCCCACACAATATCAAAAAATTCCACCAAAATTCATGAATATCCAATTTATGTCCCAAAACAACCTGTATCAATTCCAAAATGTAAAAAGATCATGCAATATTCTTTTTGGTCCAAATTCGGCTATAAAAATTCACACGAACGCATATACCCAAAACACCTTTAGACTTCTCCAAATTATCTCAAAATTCATATGTGATCAAAATACATCAAATCTGAGTTCCCAGAAAAATTTCATAATTTTTGAAGTATTTTAGCTATTTTTCTCAAATAAACGTCCCAATTCGATAATAAATTCGCCAAATATTCTCGGATGGTTGAAAAATTACCAAATTTGAACAGGGACTCAATGACATTGTCTCTGATGTCCCTGAAAAATTTCAAGTCCTAATAATATGCACATCACAACCTTAACCTAAACAGCCCGTAAGCGAGTGTTTCGGCATTACCTTAGCGGTTTTGGTTCGTTTCCGCCTTTCTAATCAACTTTTCAAGCTCTTGTGCTCCTATGTAGGCTAGATACAAGTCCTATATCACAAACCAAGCAATTTTTCATCAACATAACAGCCCTTAACTTAGGGTTTCGGCTAGTGCACAAAAACGAACTTTTGAACCGTTTCAACCCTTTAGTCCGTGTTTATGGCCAAAAAAACTATCAAACCAGGTTCCTCACCATGTGTATGATCAAAAAATGTTTTGGACCATTTTTAGGATTTTTACACGGTTAGGAATGATTTTTGGCAATCAAGCTATGTTTATGTGGTATTAATCGAGTTTAAACGAGTTAAAACTTAGCCAAAACTGAAGCTTTTTACCTTGTTCTTCCTGGGTTTTGAGAGAACTAGGCTGTTCTACAGATTTTCCACAAGAAAATATCTTGGACTTGTTTATATTTTAAGGAAAACCAAGGGTAAAAAGTCTTTTTTGGCGGGCTGGGCTTGTTGGGCCCACTTTTCTCGATTTACGTGCCCGAACGTGAAATGCCGAGTCCAAATTTATTTCGGATTCGGTTTTTGGCGACAAAAATATATCGGGTGCGACAAACGGAGCGTAAACGAGTGTTTTTCGGCTAGTTTTGTGTAAAATTATAAAAACATACTATACGTTTGTAAAAATCGAAAATATTTTCACGGATCGCTTAAAACATTTCAAATAAGTGTTTGGTAAGTCTTTTTCGGCTTAACGGATGATACAATGCTTGGTTTGTAACTATCTTTCGCGTTTAAATCTATAGCGGGTAGTTAAACGAGCATGTTTTCGTTTAACTTGTTTGCTATCGAACTAAGGCCATATTACTAATATTTTAGCTTATATTAAACGTGTATCACTTATAGATGGCACCCCGGGATATCCGGACCATAACCAGACCCGTTTGGTTATTCGTTTGTTCGTTACGCAATAAGCGGTTAAACGCTTATTCGAGTTTGTAAGTACTAAGGTATACTCGGTTTTGCCACGGATGTCACACGTTAACACCCAGTGCGTTGTAGCCGGTGTTAAAGCCCAGCCACCTTAGCTTTGTCGTCCTACAACAAGTAGCCTTATAGTCATATATAACTAGTATTAACACCCCTGTGCTGCGTCCGGTTATAAGACTGTTTATTTTATTCAAATCTACCTATTCTAATAAAAGAAAATAACTGAGGAACATGTCATTTGGAGATTCATTCATAGCCTAAATTTCCCACCCAAACTATTTTTTTTTTGTTGAAAAATATTTATGTTAGTGTAATCAAAGCATATTTTAATCAAATATTTAATTACTTAAATTATGGTGATTAAAAGTATTTGGGTGTTTATGTCAATATAATCAAAATATTTATATATTTATATATACTTTTGAGTGTAAGAGATGAACATAGTAAAATTCAATAAATGATATTTATATGTTTAAGATGATGAAGACAGAAAGAAATTATGAATAAATAGTAATTTTATTCTCGCATATTTATTCAACCTCCATGAATCCGTGGAGTTTTTATTCATTTCTTTCGAAACTACAATACAAAATTGTGTTTTATTATGCTAATTTTATACATGATATTTTTTTATGTCATTCATAATGAAACGTCATATCATCTTTTGTTAGAATTCGTTGTTCAATTAAAATGTTATTACAACTTGTAAAATTACTAGGTACATCGTTTTCGTGATTATGAAGAAATTGTTTGAGAATACACCACATATTCATATTCTTATAATATTCAATTAGAAAATATAATTTTTGAACTTATAAAACCATTTAATTTGATAAAATATAGTTTTTTTTTAATTTATCATTTAATTTCTATAACTTAATTGTATTTATATTAATCATTATGTGCATTATACGGGTTCTAAAACTAGTTTTGTATATATTTAAACTACTTTAGCTAAAGTGGAAATAATTAAATTTTTGATGAGTTGTCAAATAGTTGCTCAGCTTACATTTAATAAGAATTATTACTGGTTAAATCGGATTTATGAATTGAATGATTTTATGTAGAATATGAAATTATAATAGGCTTAAAAACATTTTGTCACTTTCAAATATATATTTATTAACTACGATTCAATACAGAGAACAAAAAATATAAGTTACATGTCCACTCCATTCAAAAACATGAAGACACTACCACTAGCGCCTTCGATCACCATATCATCTCTCGTGGCTAGTAACTTTCGTGAACCATTAAGAAAACCGAACGAAAAATAGACGTAATAATGTTGAGCCATGCACGCCCATCGTGGCGTGTTAACACGCAAAATAGGCTAAAATGTAAAACATATACAAGAATAACTAAGTCGATTTGGGAAATACGTGTCACGGTGAGGCCTTTATAAGGGAAAAATAAGCGTAAATATGTTGAACCACACACGCGTTGTAATGTGCTAACTCGTAAAATTTATACCGAAGTTTTTAACAAAAGAAAAGTTGTAAAAGATAGAAAAGTAGAAGGAATCAAAGTTGAATTGTGAAACGTTAGGTTAAAATTGAAAAATGTTGTTGTTAAATAACATTATGTTATCTCATGTGGCAGGCGTTTGAATTCCTACTCATATGATCAAATCCATTTTGCTTAGTAAAGGGATGGATGTCCCAATAGTATTGTGCTTGTTGTGTATGAAGGAATCTGAAACTTTTAGACCGCGTTTGTTTTACGGAATAGAATGGAATTGGGATTGGAATTTTAATAGGATTTGGAATTGGAAGGAACTGGATTTGGAATCTGAACATTCCAATAAGAATTGGAATTAGAATGAATTATAATCCAATTCCATTCTTGATATGTTCATTTGGCAAATAAATTGTAATCTATCACCACAAATGAATTGAAATTGTTTTTTATAAGGAGGATAACGACGAAAACATTTTAGTTTTTTTTTAGATTTTTTGTTTTTTATTTATATTTTGCGTTATAATTTTTTATTTTTTATTTTTTGAATTTTTTAGAGGTTTTCTATTAAGATCAAAAACTCCTCAAAAAATATTCAAAAAAATAATAAAAAAATTTATAACTCAAAAAATAAATCAAAAACAAAAAAATTAAAAAAACTAAAATATTTTATTCGTTGTCCTCGCTTAAAAAAACAATATTCTAATGAATTCACTTCAAATACTCTACATTTTGAAAGAATTTGGAATCCTTCAATTTAAAGGAATTTGAAAGAATTGATTCCAATTCCAATTCCAATTCTAATTCCAATTCTTTGAACCGAACACGGCAAATTGAATTAAGATTCCATTTCCAACGAAAAGAACACGCCTTGTCATGGGATTTTGATTCCAATTTCTTTGAATTCTCACGAATTCTGTGAAACGAACGCGCCCTAAGCTTTTTAGTGGACTCGTTAAAGATGAAGCTTTCTAATAAGTGCTTCGTTAAAGCAATTATAATGTCTACTTAGTGGACTCGCTGACACTATTGGTATGACAATGTCTCCGAGAAGAATAAGTATTCGAAATCAATGAATTTTGATTCCATGGAACATTAGTTGAGTCGTGTGTTGCTACAAAATCCCATTATTTACTTATGATTGTTCTCTGCTAGTTTTTGCTAGTCGTTTTTCTTTTACCATTTGTGGTTTTAAAAATAATTAACTGAATTTACTAGAAATATATATTAACTGAAATTACTATAAAAAAAACTGAAATTACATATTTTATCTTTGTTGAAGATAATCCAATATATTTTCTTCGAACCGTGTATTTTCTTGAGATATATATATTAAAAAAAATAGAGAGAGATACGAGATTTTAACCATGTGTCCAATTCTCTCTCACATCGTTTTAATTGTGTAAGTTTCCATTAGCTGTCATTTTCCATGTAGAAATTATAACAAAAATAATTTTTAAAATAAGCTAAATGAATTCATATTAAGTGACAAAATGACAAGTTAATGTTGGAAGATATTTTGTAGCAAAATTCACATGTTCGTGCAGGTTGTTTTTTTCGAACCTGTTGGCTGTTGATATACGCTTTATACAAAATTCCAAAATGATAATATGCTTGAACGAATGAAATGTGTTACTTGATTGTTTTAAGTGAAGGTGAGTGGGAATCGGTGGATCAGATTTTTTATCCTGTATGTTGCTTTAGTTATTTAGTAATTTGTCATTAGTTGGTGTGGTATCCCTTCGGTGTGCACCTTTTAAAAATCCACCTTACGAGTGGATATGAAAAGGTAAAAAGAAAAACAATCTATTCGTTTATTCTCACGGCTTGTTAGTGCTTATGGAAGGCAAGAAACAAAACCTTTTTCGATAACAAACCAGCATCCATCAATAGAGTCAAGGAAGATATTAAGAGGTTTAGCTTCTCAGAGGGTGAAAAATATAGGGAAATTGATGGATTGGTTTAATTGGTGTGATTTTTCATATTGTTAATGTTCATGTAATAGGGTGAGCTGATTTATGGTGTTATGGTTTCATTTTTCCACGTTAACAAGTGTAACTTATCGCACAAAAACACAGTTTAGATTTTCACTTGGCCATGCTATAACATTTAACGAGTCTAAATTTATAGCGAGTCTAATTCTAATGCATGTATTATGGTCAGTGAGTAGGGCTGTCACTTTTACCCGAAACCTGAAACCCGACCTGAAAAAATCCATACCCGAACCCGAACTAACCCGACCTGAAGAACCCGAACCCGAGAAAAGACTAACCCGAACCGAAGTAATTTGGGTTGGTTCCCAGGTTTGATTTATAAGTTTCTAGTCAACCTGAAAAACCCGAATAAACTTCTAGTTTTAAAATTAAATATATTTTTATGTTTAATAAGCTAAGTCTTAGCCACTAAAGTTGTCATAATCTAGCTCTAATCGACTGTTGACCTGTTGTCATTCTAACTATTATGGATCGATTGCTTATTATTAATTTACGTTTTCCGTTTATTACTAATAGCAATCGAAATCGAACAACCAAATCATCCCCGATTGAATACGATTAAGGCTCAAGTTAGGTTTACTCTTCTTTTGAATTATTTTATCAAGTTATGTTGGTTTGTTATTTGATTATTTGTATTATAAGCAAAGAAGAATATGTTGTTTTAATTTTAACATTGTAGTTTTCAAAACTTTTTTTTTTGTTTTTGTGTTTTTTTCTTGTTTGTTTTCTAGGATATTCGAAACCCAATTAACCCAACCCGAATTACCCGAACCCGAAAAACGTATGAGAGATTTGGGTTGGGTTTCGGGTCAAGATTTAAAACTTTGAAACCCGAAGAACTCGACCCGAAAAACCCGAAACTCGAAAAACGAACCTGAAGAACACCTCTATCAGTGAGAGTGACATCTCAATCATTACCACCTCGGCGTCATGTTCTCACCCTCCTTTGTCACTCACTCATTTATGTCAGTGCCGAATCTACAACATAATTTCATGGGTAGGACAACAATTTTTTTTTCGTACATTAAAAAAACTGATAATAAATAAAGTTAAACATATACCTAATAGATTTCTCCGACATTTAAAAGCTTCAAATTGAGCAATTGCATCTTCTTCTGTTACTTTATCGAATGTTTCTCTTTCGCTTACACAAACTAGAGCATTGTTCAAATACTCTTCACTCATTTGATTGCGTAAATCCGTCTTGATAAGCTTCAATTTAGAAAGACATTTTCAACGGTTGCGGTTACAATCGGTAAAACCAATGCTAGCTTCATTTGCAAGGGCCTTCACTTGCAAGAATATCTCTTCCACCTGCCAACAGTTTCTTTAAACAGGTAGTGACATAAACAGTATGCTTTGTCTTCTTTAATACTATACTCTGACCACTCATATTTATCAAACGACTCTAAAATTTCTCCGCCTACCACTAGAATAGTTTTTCCACGTAAATTTATGACTTTGTGATTGAAGAGCCTTTTTAACCATATATGTTCTTTGTATATCATTTGTTTGATTAGGGTGATACTAGCAATAAGAAGTATATCAGAAGGATCCGAAGAAAGATCATTCAAATCGATATATCATATATTTGATGGTAAAGGAAGTGAAAGTTGAAGGAATATTTAAACTAATATCATCAATTTCCACCCCTTTCCTGATCTTTTGGACAAAAGAATATTTACTTTGCCAGAATAGTTGAGAAATAGAGGGCGCTACCCTATCATAACCATGAAAATGACTAGTGTTATGATTTATCCCAACCACCGGGTGATGCACTGTTTTATTTAGCTTTTCTAATACAACTATTAATTATTATTTTTAAACAACTACATACTATATAAAAATAAAATATAAAAAATCATATCATATAATAAAAACATTACATAAAAAACATATCACATAATAAAAACATTACATAATAAAGAAAATTCGTAACAAATATTTAGTCAGTATCATTGTCATGTAAAGTAAATATGGCCAGCCAACCCCGATGAAATGTATTGATACGTTTCTCAATTGCGTAGTTTAGTTAGCTACTTTTTGTTTGTTATTGTTTTCTGGAAAAGATGATTGGATATCGTTTTCATTGTAGTGATGCACGTCTACATAATGCTCCGATCATCTCTTCTAAAATCATATTATGTAATATAATGTAAATTTACATGATGTTTTATTATATGAACTAGGATAGTACCCGTGTTACACACGGATAAAACATATATAAAACGTAACATATATGTAAAATCATATAAAATAATATTCAATTAAAATGCATATATCGTAATTATGTTATCTAAATATGTGATACTAAAAAGTAAAAACTCAAAACAGAAGGAACTACTAATTTAAATAAAAGTTCATTGTCAAACTGAGATTTTAGTAATATTTAAAAAAAAAACTTTTTTGATCATTTTATTAATTATCATTAGTTGTAACCAAATTTAATATATGTCTTCTTGTAATAAAGTCAAATTAAATATTAAGTTATTAATTCAAAACTTTAAATGTTAAGTTTGACTAAAATGGTTTTTAAATAAATAATTTAATTTTGTAATCACATCTATATATGTTTAGTCAATAAAATCAAACACAATTACCACTTTAGTGGAGTTGGTAAGCACATTTGATTTGAGACCTAAGGTTTTAGGTTCGAAACTCGTATTACACAATAATTTATTTTTTAAAATTTTATAAAGCCTTAAGGGTCATAGATTATAATAGGAAAACGGGTTATATGGGTATCCAAAACCCGCGAGAAGCTTAAATTGATATGTTGGTATTTTAAGCAATAGCCTATGTGGCATCCTATGTGGCTACCTTAGAATGGTGACATGTGAACAAAATGGTTTTGCTTTAATATATTAGTTAGATAATTGGTTTTTATCCCCCGTATTACGGTGGTTGTTTTACATTTGTCGTTTCTAAAAGTTATATATATTTTTTTTAATTTTAATTTTAATTTTAATTATTGTAAGGAAGTTAATAATATACGCAGGGTTTGATGATGAAAGAGTTTCACAAATAATAGATATTATAACCCGACAAAAAATCTATTTGGGTTTTGTGAGATCCATGATCCGCTTATTTCTTTACTAATTATAAATAATATTTAAAAAAATGGATTCTAATTTTTAGTATATCCTTATTTTATATGATTTTCATATCAAATATTACGTGAGATTAACTTTTAATTTAATGAGATGTTATAACCCGTTTAAGGGCTATCTGGGTTTGGTATTCATACCCGTGAATTCGGGTCAAATGCATGAGAAGTCTTCATTTACAAATAAAACAATCTAGTGGCTTGAGAAAATTTAGGGAGGTTTCGTTTATATATATTCAAGACTAGCTTTTGAACTCGTGTAATACACGTTATTTGCCAAATACAAAAAAACTAATAAAGCCAATTATTTTAAATAAAGACACAAAATAAAAGGTAAAAAAGAAATTAATATATAATACAAATAATAAGAAGTGAATAATCTCAAATTTATATTCATGTAGAAAGCATAGAAAATGATTAAATATTTCTATGAGTTCAATACTACTATGAGTTCAAAAAAGCCGTAAAAACGAATTCAAACGGATTCACAACAATAATAAAACCAAAGAATTATGAGTACACAGAATGATTTAGTGCATGTCATATGAAAATAACTGACAAGTTAGCTTTGTATATGATCCTACTAGCTTTTGAATACGTGTATTACACGTGATTTGTCAAATTAAAAAAGTTAATAAAGTTCATTATTTGAAATAAAGACACAAAATTAAAGGTAAAAAAGAAATGAAATCCATATAGAAAACATAGAAACGTATTAAATATTGCTATGAGTTCAATACTGCTATAAATTCGAAGAAGCAGTGAAAACGAATTCAAACGGATTCATAACAATAATAAAACCAAAATATTAAAAGCACATAAAATGATAAAGTAACTACCAAAAAATGTTGTTTTTGTATGTAATCCTATTTTTTTGATAAAATTGATTATATTATAAATTTTTATGAAATTAAAAAAAGTCGGGAATAAATGGTTTCCTAAAAACAAGCATCTTGAATTTTGAATTTAGAATTATTATGTTAGAGAAAATTAAATTAAAGATTCAAAATTAAATAATCACATTAATTGAAAAAATTAAATTAAATAGCATAATTAAAAGTGAATTCATGAGCCCTTATTGTTAAACAATGTTGACTTTGTTAATAAAAATTAAGTTACACGTTAAGCATAATTCTATTTTATGTATTAAACTAGGTTATTAACCCGTGTACGACACGGATGGAAATATAAAAATCGAAAACTAAACAAATATTATTTAAGATGACAAAAGTTTTAGTTATATGTTTATTGGGAGGATTGTTTAATATACTTGCAATTCAAACTTGTATGTAAACAAATTACTTAAAAATATAAAGTTACAAAAAAAAGTCATAGTACATTGTTTGGAAACATAATCTAAAACTTTAAAAATTGCAAATTCGTAAACTATTAATGTGACACCCGGTAATTTCCCAATCCCATAAACCAAGTAATCAACCTAATTATTAGGTGATTGTGAATATTATGCGCGCCATGTTATGATCAGCGCGGGCATATGTTATATGCGCCATGCGCGGATACGATGCGCGCCATGTTATGATCAGCGCGGGCATATGTTATATGCGCCATGCGCGGATGCGATGCGCGCCATGTTGTGATCAGCGCGGGCATATGTTATATGCGCCATGCGCGGATGCGATGCGCGCCATGTTGTGAAGCACGGGCATATCTTATATGCGCCACGCGCACAGGTTTTTGTTGTGTTTTCATGACAACTTAATTTTATGTCGTTTCTGTCTAATGGGTTGCATACCTCTTCAATGATCAATAAGTAAAACTATGTTCAAACAATATCCTAATTTCCTAATTAAGACCCAAATCATTTATGCGCGCGCGGAAAAAGGGAACTAACCTCCCCGCATGGCGGGAACATTGAGAGCTAGTTTGTTTGAAGCTCCAAGATGGAATTGACTTCAACATAACTGATCACTATGTTGAAATACCAAGACCTCATGGAGAATCTACAAATGAAACTCAACGTCCCTGACTACGAGAAGGTTACGCACCTACCCGCATCAAATAAAAAGGAGTCATGTGCGACACCTGCGGGAAGAATCCCCGCGGGACACCTTAAAACTAAACCCTTTACGCATGAACGTCTGCACAGAAACCAACCACCTCTTCGCTTAAATCCAAAAGTTCACCCTGTTAATAAACTCTGAGAACGCTGGTTCCAGCAGAGCCAGATGGACCCGCAGGATTCCTTATAAGGACGCCTGCGCAGTGATACGCGCAGGATTCGTTACAAGGACGCTTGCGCGAAGACCAATTGGAGCCGCCGGACCCACAACGTTCAAAGAAATGGCCTACACGCAGAAGGCTATACGCGCAAGGTTACGCGCACAAAACACTTAGTCTATTCTTCAGATGAAAGGGGGATTACCCCCGCCCAGAAAGAACCAGTTGCGTGTTTCAGAGATTTTTACCTTTTGACAGCACACTGACAACAGTACCAGGAACAGTACTGTAACACGAAATGTCAACTGTCAGCCGCACCTACTCTCACCAACCACAGTCCTGCATGTACTGTCAAATCAATCAGAATCTTCATAACCACTCCCTAGGACCATCACCCCCATCCCTAAATAAATAATAATAAACCCCATACCTAGTCATCATTACACCCAATATGATAAGATCTCAATCCCCTAAATCAAGGGATTGTGTTCCCTTGAATTTGCTTATAAATATCAATTCTTGAATAAAAATATCACAACCACAAGAAACACACTCCAAACTCCTCTCTTAAACCTGTAATTCTGCACTAACCATCTCCCAAGCATCCGTTTCCAGTTCCATCGCTAGGTAAGCCGAAACTTTAGTCTTGAGATTTACTTTTCTGACCAGCCCTTATATTCTTCGATTACTTGGTCTTAATACACATATTTCTTGTTATTTAAACATATTCTAGACTTCCAATTTCGAGGCTAACACCAAGAAACCCGAATCTCGTTTAATCTCTCTAAACCATCACTTAACAAGAATCACAGGTGAGTCTCACAGCCCCTATTTTCACTGCTTTTAAACTGTTTTCGGGGCGAGGGACACGTGTTTAAATTATGTTTTATCATGGTATATTTACAAGCAATGCAAACGATTATCTGTTCATAGTGTTTATCTTGGTTATCAATGTGAGTGCGCTAGAACGAGAAAGTGATCACTTTATCAATGGAACTCTAAGGGTAGGGACTACTGGTTTGATCAACCCGCTCGTAGGGGTCGCACCTCTTTGCATGGACGAGCGCCTAGTATGGTCATGGGGTAGTACTACTGGTTGTTAAACCCGCTCGTAGTGGTCGCGCCACTTTGCATGGACGAGCGCCTAGTTTTCCAAACAACGATGTCCGCGCGTAACCCGCGGGACGGTATTATTAAATCCGCTCGTAGTGGCCACGCCACTTTGCATGGACGAGCACATAGTTTTCATCGATGTCCGCACGTAACCCGTGGGATGGTATTATCAAGAATATGTTTTAATGATGTTATCAGAACTATGTTTCAATATGGTTTTATCAAGAATATGATGCAATACGATTTATCAAGTCACCGAAACTTGTGAACTCACTCAGTTTATACTGATTCAAATATTTTTACGTGTCTTTCAGGTGGTAATTAAGTAGCGCAAGGGGTCACACGTAGAGCACTTCACGCAGAACAGCTATAAAAATGGTTTTTGGAAGATTTTAGTTCTATCCCTTCCACACGCGTGGTTGTTCCCGCCGTGTAAGGGGATATGGCGCGGAAATCTTCAACGTTCTTCATATTTGGATGTTTTTATATGTTCTTCTAAACAATGTAATGTATTTTGTACTAGACATTTCATGAGAAATGGGAAATTTATTTGAATGTTTGCAATGACCCGTGCTTGATTATCAATCCCCACGCGCGCACGCCCGGCTGTTTCCGCCGTTTAGGGCCGGGTGTGACAATTAAATATTTTCAGTAAAATCATATTTATTGTTTTGTTTTTAACTTTACCTTGCTTATCTAAAATAAGCATTTTAATGTCACATCTACTATTCATTCTTGATAAAGCTATATATATAGTAGAACATGAGTAAAAACTGGATCTCTCAAATATATTCCAACTCTTGCTAGAGACTGCCTTTGAAATTTGTTAATGGTTATTGAAAGCCAAATTGAAATCAGATCTGTCTTCTCTTCAACTTAAAAGGAAGTTTCTTATCTAAAGGCGTTAGACCACTACGAGTAATATAAGTACGCTAACCAATATTAGTACATGAAATTACTTTGACATCGATAACACGCCTACCCAAATGAATAACTTGAAGTCTAGTTCCGTTGCATATGTCATTCTTTTGATCAATATTCCTTAATAACATTATTGGCACACTTACTTTAAAAACCAATCTATGGTTAGGTATTCCAGACATTTTTAAACAGTTTAGAAAATTTGATAACTATAAAGTTGGATCGAAATCATCACTAACACTATCAGAACTTAGGTACTCGATTTCTTCACCATGAAATAACACCAAAAATCGGTCATTCGTGCCTCTATAACTCAACCGACTCACACTCAACCTCAAATATAGGTGGAGGGTATCCATCTCTCGTTGTCAACCCTCTAACTTGTTGGGTCTTTAAAATACAATTTACAAATCAATAAATAATAATAAAAATAATTTTATAAGATTTACAAGAAATGTATAGTGATCCTGCTCATGGAAGCAATACATTCAAGATAATGAACCATATAAATCACAAACAATTAAACATATATAATTTCAAACGACAATATATTTTTTATTTGTTTGTTGGGACGAAAACATATTTTATAAATGCAAGTCATTCAAACAGAAACATAAAATTGAAAGATATAGACTTATAAAAGATTACATTACATAGTAGAATGCTTATAAAGAACTTTTAAATGACATTCAATATACATTGCCGCTACTCACAAATCAAGTTTCAAGAAAAGTTTGAAACTAATATTTAGTGTTATAATGCAAAGTTTACTATAAAAAATAAGAAAGGGAAAATAGTAAGTCATAATGTGGTTGAATAATTTTGAAAAGAAAAAAATATCAAAAGAAATATACATGATGTATATAATCCAACCTCCTTATCTAGTTTCTTAATTTTTGAAATAATATACCAAGATTTTTAATTTTTGACTCTGTCCTCATCTACTCTGATATTGCTTGATTGTTGGCATATTAGAAAGCATTTAACCATATACTAATAATTAAAAAAATTAATATACTATGTAACAAAGTGTTGAATTTTACATAAAGTTTATTTATAAAATTCCATCTAGATTGAAGAACATTAACTAATTATAGTTGAAAGACATCTTCATTCTTTTGGAAATATATGTATACAAAGTTGAACTTTTAGCAGATAGTCATGATAGAAATGTAAATGAAAACAAAGCCAAAATAAAATAAAAGAAGTTTGCATTGGTGTATATTGTATATGAGAGGAAAGAAGACGTGTAGCTTTCTTAGTTGTTTATTTAATGCCTTGAACCTAGTAAAAGAAAAAGACAGCAAATAATTTCTATTGAGTTAAGTTAATGAAATTAGATACACACAAAAAGAAATATATAACCTAATTGTTGGGATTAATTCGTTTGAAAATTTTCTGTTGATTAAAGGACATTTAAAAATTAAAGTTAAATAGATAGAAATCCATGTTGTCCTTTCTTTTCATTTATTCAAAATTACAAAAGTAATATATGATTAATAGACATAAATGCAAATTAGGTTTCAAAATTATAAAGTAACATATGGTTAATAGACATAAATGCAAATTAAGTTTCAAAATGATATTGGTAATTTTCAAATTTATTTTTGAATTATTATATTATCAAGAAATTCTAAGAATGCTTTGTATATATAAAAATTAATCAAATGAACCAATAGAAAAAGGGCAAAACATGTTGTTTTAATAGATATATAGATTGTTGTAAATGGTTATTAATATGTGCATAATATTTGTTGTAACTCATGGGTTAACCCTTTTTCACCCATGATCCATGGATAACATGGATTAAGGAGAAGAGAGATTATTAGAACATAATAAAGGAATTTTATGCTACGATTGAATGCGGTTATGACAATTAAGCATTTTTATTTTTGTTTATTAGTGTAGAAAGATAAGATAGTAAGATAAGATTAAGATTAAGATAAGATATAAACTATTTAATTAAATGAAAAAAAGTGTTAATTCCAAATAATCGCTTTATTATACACAATTTATTATTAATAAATAATAATAAATATTTATATCTTCAAATATGATATATCCAAACATATTGATTAGTTTATGTTATTTGTTGTGTGACGTTTTAAGATCAAATATATCAAGATTCGGAAATGCGAAATCCAACACAAATTGGTTATAAAATTAACGTGAGAAGCGTTTGGATCAAATACAAAAATAGTTGTTCACAACTCACAACAAACCAAGCTGAATCGAGCGAAAGCTTGCTTGCTGCTTGGCATGTTTAGAACCAAACCGAACAGCTAAAATTCGAATCGAGCGAAAATTAAAACGAGCCAAAATCGAATTAAGCATTTTCCGATTGAACATCAAGCGATTTTCGAGCATTATTTATTTCTTTTTCATTTTAAAATTTTCAATAAGAAACAAGTTTGAAGGTTGTAAATAATATATTTTATAAACAAATTAGTAGTTTTTAGACATACGTGTAATAGGTTGTAAATTTTTATGAGAAAGAAGTTAGAATGGGATTTATGAATATGTAAATAGTATTCGAAAAACTTGAAGCGAGCAATTAAAACTATAAAATTAACAGAATATGAAAAAATTTAAAGGGTTAAATGTAACATCCCGAAATTTCTAAAGTAATATTTAATATATTATTTTGTCGGGTGAAATAAACGAGTTAGTGGAACGATAATAATAATAGCAAAATATGAAGACTTAGTAGGATAATTAGATGGGAGTAGATATAGACCAAAAGGAAATATGGGCCTTCGGTCCATAGGCTTAAGGGAGTATAAATACCCCCTTAAACCCCAATCATTTCAATTCCATCCATTTATCCATCCTAATCTCTACACACTCCAAAACACACACAACCCGAACCAAGATCCAAAGGCGAGGACCCGAGCTCGTTGGTGCTAGATCGTCGTGACGAACCAAAGCAACAAGACCAGCTCGTGTTCGTAGTTCGACTCATTTACGGTACATTTATATCGAGAACTTGTTCGTGTAGGTTGGATTAGTATAGAAATGATAGATCTGTGTTTGTATGGTAAAAACGAATCCAACAAAGCTAAACTTACTGAAAATGGTTACGATTTGATGGGTTAATCGATTGATAAAAGAACCCGTAACCTTTATGCCTAAATCGCACCCTTTAAACATCGATGTTAGGTCGATTTGATGGTTGGGGTTTGTAGGCGCTGGTCAGACGATTCCGTGGATACCTAAATCGAGTTATTTGGTTAAGAAACGAAGATGATTAAGGACGAACGGTAACTGCAGCCGACAACTTCGCCTGCAAGCTAAGTTCGCCTGATGAACTTCGCCTGCAAAGCTAAGTTCGCCTGATGACAACTTCGCCTAAAAGCTAAGTTCGCCTGATGACAACTTCGCCTAAAGCTAAGTTCGCCTAAGGTTTAACTTCGCCTAAAGCTAAGTTCGCCTAAGGTTTAACTTCGCCTAAAGCTAAGTTCGCCTAAGGTTTAACTTCGTCTAAAGTCAAGTTCGATTAGAAAATAAATTAAAAACGATAAGTAAAAGTAAGCTAATACTAGGCCACCAGATTAAATCAGGCGAGTATTGATACGTGTAACTTATACAGTCAGCTGAGCTCAGTTAAAGAAGGGATTTACAACTATCGGAGGAAGAAGCAGAGTTCAGGTGAGTTTCTAGCCCCATTCCTTGTTATGTTTTCGGGGCTGTGTGCATACTCGATGTGTTGTTAATACATTTATCCTAAGTGATAAGTGTATGCCATATGTGATATATGTGATGGATATGAATGATTGCTTGTCGGTACGCGAACGATCTTCGGATATTGCGCGTACTGTCGGGTTAAAAATAAAGGTACGAATATTATATATCGAAGATGTATGAACATTACAAATGAATACTTGTCGGGGCGTGAACGATCTTCGGATATTGCACGTATCGACAAGGGGTATGGTTGTTAAACGAATGATGTAAAGAACGCCTAGAGTGTTCTTATGCTATAATGTAATTATTGTATATGTGAAGTATGTGTATACAGGTACACGAATGGTATGTGAGTTCTACGTTCGACATAGTAAGATAGGATGGCAAATCCCTCTAGCTTCTGTCGGACATAGACTCGGCTGGTGATGGCGTAGTTAAGGACTGCGGGCCTTATACGTAATGTAGATGATAGATGTAAACGTAGATAGGGACGATGGGCCTTATACGTGTTACAGATAATAGACGACAACGTAGTTAAGGACTGCGGACCTTATACGTATTATAGATAGGCATCAGCATAGGAAAGGACTGTGGACCTTATACGTGCTGTATTTGTGTTGTGGTAGCATAGGGGAGGACTGTGGACCTCGGACGTGCTATGAATTAGGTTGCAACATAGGGAAGGACTGCGGACCTTGTACGTGTTGTGGATGTAGGATGGTATAGGGAAGGACTGCGGACCTTTTTCGTGTTCACGACCTTGAGTACAGGTATAGACGGCGGACTATGAACGTACTCTCGGTAGACTGAGGTTAGTGATTGTAGATATGAATGTATGTATGGTAGTAAGTATGTATGTAGAACAGAAGGGTAACTAGTTAAGTATGGATATGTATCTTCGGATATGTATGTATGTGTATGTATTGTATGGCGTCCGATTAACTAGAACTCACTCAGCGTAGCTGACTTTTAGTATGCACGCGGTGAGTAGAATGAGACAACTAGCTTGAGCGGGCACATGGTGGGCGAATAGGAGACTGGCATCTGAAGACTCAAGATGTTTTAATGTAATTGACGTGTATTTTGAAAGACAAGAATGTTTAATTAAAGCAAGTTTTGGATTGTTGTAACGTTTCATGAAAGTTTTTATATTCCGCGAAAGTTTTAATGAACTCTGATTTGTAAGAACTGTGTTTATGAGTAAATCCGACGTTAAAGTAGGGCTACCGGGTTCGGGGCCTTACAAGTTGGTATCAGAGCATAAGTTCGAGAGATTTAAGCATCCTATATTCCGCTAAAATTTTGGGGCAAACACCAAGCGAGTTCGAGCTACGAGCGATTAGGCCGACCCTAAATACAAACTACTTCTAGCATGAGAATCATACAAATCACTCATTTACCATATAGTCTTTCAACTAGTGTAATTATTATCACTCCACTTTATTTAGTGATTGCTCGAGTTATTTATAGGTTTAGGTAAAATTTTCAATACAATAATTACTTATCATACATTATGTACGAGAATACCAACACCCTTCGATTTGAAAAAAAAAACCCCCGTGAACCCTGAACGCGAGAAAACTTTGTCGTCCTTATTGAAATTCATCATTATCGTTCAAGCTTTGAACTAATCCTCTAATTAATCCATATTAATTTATGTTTCTACGATGATTGATTCGTGCATCAATCATCAGAAGGTAAACGACATGTTTAAGCTTGAAATTGATCCATTCATTTGATCTTGAAATCATCAATCTATATTCAGTTAATCGTCAATTCATTCAAACAAACATATCAGAACTCTTCAATAGAATTAATTTAACATGAGCATAATTGGTTTTCACCTTGAACGTATTTCCTTTACACCTTGAAGGTAGTTAGGTTTTTAACCTTGAACATATATATCTTTTACCTTAAACGCAATTAGGTTTTGGAATTCAATTTGACCGTAATTGTTTTTTTAACCTAGAGCATGATCGCATACCTAATGTATGATAATTGATTATTGTAAAATAGCTCTCCCTGTTAATTTCATTAATACCATATCTAGTCCTAAATTAAAATCAAGTAATTAACATATAACTTTTTTTTCAAAAGTAACTATTTTCATAATTTTCTTTTAGAGTGAAATACTTAAATTAGAGTTGACCATGAACTGCCAGACACTGACGTTTCGACACTGAGACTAAACGCTATGGGGCGCGGAAGGGGGGGAGTGATGGGCTTCAAACACCGCCGGGGGCCGCGGTTAGGTGGGGCGCGGAAGGGGGAGAGGTGGAGGGGACGATGGGGCGCGGAAGGGAGGTGGGGGGGGGGGGGACCCCAACGGTCAATTTCTAGCCGTTTAAAAAAAATTAAACTTAACATTTCTATATAAATTTAAACCTTTTTCTCAATTTTACTCAAACAACTTTCATATTCACACCAAATTTAACCATCTTCACACTAAATTTAACCATCTTCACAACATTCTTCTTCACACCAAATCATGAATCCTAACTCGAACCTGAACACGAGCTCAAGCTCAACACCGAAACCCAAATCAAAACCCGTGGGATCCGAATTGTATGTGGTGGGCTAGTTTGCTCGCAAATAACGTCGACCTTAACAAGCCATTTTTATGCAAACCAACAACGACTAATGATTCCTCCACCCATGCCACCGTTTACCCCCGATATGTTATTTCAGGCGCCAATGCCGTATATGTCCTCGCAAGTACCACAAACCCAAATACCCGAAACGCAAGTACCCTCGAAACGCAAGTACCCGAAACGCAAGTCCAGCGTCCAAAAAGAAGTCATAAAAAAAGAACCCGGTTGACGTTCGAACAACCGAAAAAGTCGAACGACAAATGTGGGAAGCGGACGAGGTAATGGCGTTAGCGTTAGCGTGGATTGACTCTTCCGAAGACTCGATTCAAGGTATATTATAAAAATATTTATATGTTTTCCATGTTATATTTTTTTGTTTACTAATATTAAGCTTTTATATGTATCGAAGGTGACGACAAACATTCGCTGAAGTTTTGGGTACAAATACGCACAAAGTTCTTTGCTTTAACGGGTCGAAGAGAGTATTGGGGGAATTTTTTCGTCTACACCAAATGGAAGTCATTATGCACAAAAATAACCGACTTCACAGCCGGTCACACCCGCGTGCAGAACAACAGAAAAAGTGGCATGAGCGATGCCGATGTGTTGGAGGCCTGCTTAAAAACAATACAAAGCTCTTTATTATGAAGATTTTAGCATGTTGAATGTTTGGAGACAATGCATAAGCTCGCCAAAGTGGCATACGGTCCCGACATCATTATCACCACGACCGTCCAAACGGTCAAAGACAACGTCTACTTCTGCCAATCAATCGTCGTCGCAGCCCATGTCCGATGGTCGTTGTCAATTTAATCTAAACTAGTTGGATCCGGAATTAATTTTTGACGAACCGGATGAGTTGCCACGGCCGGTATGAAGAGATAAAGCCAAGGCGGCGGCTAGAGGTGGAGGATCTTTGTCCAGAACCACATCCTTTAAGAGTTCCGACATGAGCTCGCATCTTGAAAACTTGGAGCTGAGGCTAGCCGAGATTGCCAGCATTAAAAAACAAAAACAGGAGGGCCTCATGAAAGTGCACGAAGAAAGAAAGGCGATGTTTGCGGAATACAAAGGATGCACTTGGAGCGAACTAAACAAAAGGAACTTGAGCTCATCACAAAAGATCTATCGCATCTAGATCCCGTATCACGGGCGGTGATGGAAAAAAGAAGAGCAAAAATATTGGTCAAATATGCAAACGACGACCACGAGCATTAGTTATATTTTTATTTGTAGGATTTTTATTTTTATTTTTATTTTATTTTTATTTGTATTGGTTTTTTTGTTTTATAAAAAAAAAAGAAAAAAGGTTGGGCTTCAAAGCCCCTCACCATAGAGGGACATTATGCTCTGGGGCTTCGATGCCCCCGGTGCCCACGTGACGCTGACGTGACGTTGTGGAGGGGCTTCGAAACCCCCACCATAACACACAGCCTGAAATCGATTGAGCCCTGTGGCGGTGATACTGAGTGATCTCAAGCGGTAGTGTGGCTTTAAAGCAGCTTTTTAATGTTGGTAGTTTTATTCCAAGACACGTGTGTGTGACTAGGCTTTTGTATTTTTACCACCGACAAATGAAATAAGATTTTGGCTTCTTCAAGATGGTTCAAACTTCAAGCATGTTTTGAAGTATTATTGTTGGAATATTTCGATTCTCAATCTCTCATTATTCACACCATGGATTGCATACAAAGAATTAGGCCGTTTGTTTCACGGACTTTTTTAAAGGATTTGAAATTTGAATTAGATTTGGAATTGGAATTGGAATGGAATAAAATGTTTGAAAATCCCTTTTATGTGTTTGGTTGTTTAATATGTATTGGAATTGGAATCTTCTTTATTCTCGGGTTTTTTTTTTGAAGAACGAGGACAACGAAGTAAACATTTTAGTTTTTTTACATTTTTCGTTTTCGATTTATATTTTGAGTTATGATTTTTTATTAATTTTTTTGAATTTTTTTTGAGGGGTTTTTATTGCTCCAAAAAAATTTAAAAAAAATTAAAAAAAATCATAACTCAAAATATAAATCAAAAACAAAAAATATAAAAAAACTAAAACGTTTTCGTTTTTGCCCTCGTTCCTCAAAAAAAAAAAAACCACCCGAAACCCCTTTTGACCCGAACCTTTTGACCCTAATCCGTTCTGACCGAACCAAAACAACCATTTTTTTAGTTGACCCATTCCGACCCTAACCCGTTCCGACCCATGACCCGTTTCGACCCAACCCAACCCATTTGCCACCCCTAGTGATTAGGGTTAATAAAATAATCCTTTATTTTCCATAACAATCCTTATAAAATAGGTGGGATTTTAAATCCTATGAAATGTGGGATTTGATGAGATTTAGTTTCCATTCCCGTTCTTTCATTTAATGAAACGAACATATCAATTCATGGGATTTAAAATCCCATTCCTTATAATTCCTTCAAAATCCTTGAAACGAACAGGACCTTAGTGTTTGTCCGGGTTGGATCACACATCGGGTAGGATGGATATGTTTATTTACTTGTCGTGTTGCAGTGTTGTATTAATGTGGGTTCAGTTGATTATGAAAAAAAAATATATTTAAAACGACGTTTATTCAGTCGGTAAAACACGGGTTTTGACGTTGGTAAACCTTGAGGATAAAAATCGAGCGTTAAGACGACAAGTTCACGCGAATTTGGTCAGTTTCGATTACGTTCGTCATGTAAAATCGAAGCGTAAAAACGTAAAAAACAAATTCGTCACATTAACATATAAAAAGAATAACAAATAAATAAATAAAACATTTAAAGTGATTTTTATTCGGTCAGTAAACCCGGACGTTGGTAAAAACCGAGCGTTGTAGGCCCCTGGCATTGTGGTGGTGAGTTTGCGTGAATTCGGACAGTTACGGTTACGATATGTTCATTACCGTACCGTGATAAAATCCAAACGTTAAAACCCAACAAGGAAATTCGTCAATTAACAAATAAAAAATAAAATATTTAAAACGAAGTTGATTCGTCGATAAAACCTGACGTTGATAAAACCTGAGCGTTGTCGGTCCCAGACGCTGCGACGGTGAGTTGGTAAAACCTTAGTGTTGTCAGTCCCAGGCATTGCGGCGATAGATTCGACGTGAACTCTGTTGTTTCAGTTACATACGGTACGGTACCGGAAGTAAATAAAAGGTCGCTGAAATCTAGACGCTGATAAAAACCAAGTGTTGTCAGGCCCGGACGTTGAAGTGGTGAATCGAGGCGAATATCAAAGTTAAAAATAAAACTAATAAAAACATATAAAATGATGTGCACTATTAAGGTGCCGACTTAGCCCAATAGAGGCTTAGCAACACAAGAGTTCTAAATTAATCTAATGAGATAATTCATAGCGATATAAGGAAACAATATAAAATACACTGAATATATTAATAAATACAATATATATCTACAACACTAATAAAAGAATACCTATTTTTATCATCTGTCACTCTCTTAGTTTTCCTATCTTTTTTTAAAACCTATTTTTAATATATAGTTTGTTTTTTTGATTTTTAAGTCACTCAAATTTAAAAAGTATTATAATTAATTCACTCAACTTTCATATTGATTAAATTAAAGATTTTAACATGTTTTTTTAGCCTTTTTCTTTTTGTTTCACATAGGAAATCCTTTTTTATCTTTTTTCTTGAAATTAATGTTAAGTGGCGATGTGAATTTTATTTTTATTTTTAAATTTTAATATAATTAACGTTTTTTTAAAATTTTTATTCAGCTCGGTTCGGTTTTATGGGTCGGGTCAATCGGTTCGGTCCGGTTTTATGGGTCGAGTCAATCAGTATATAATTTCTTTTTCGATCCGCTTTGGTCGTTTAAGTCGGGTTAAGTCGGGTTGGGTCATATAAAAAAAAGATATTCACACAACATATTATATAACCAAAAAAAAGACATGATACGTCATTAGTTATGTATAATTAAAATACTATATATTTATAGTTGTTCCTCTACGAGTTTTTATTTTTTGGTATCTAATCATAACATTATTTGTTCGGTATTCATATATTAAAAAAATATAAAAGCAAAACAAACGCTTATTAAAAGTTAATAAGTTAATTAATCGTATACGAAATAAATGGGCAAGTAATTTTGGGAAAAAAAACATACTAACTTTTATTATATGTTAGGTTTCAAGTAAACCAACTCGGAAATAAATAAATGTTTGTTGGCATTATCTTTATTTTCACATGTCCTATTAAATTTTGTTAAAATAATGGGCTGTACAAGAGAGTTAATAAAGGCCCATTACATCCTTAAAATGCTAAATTAGTTCATCTTCTTTCTTTTCTTATTTAACTGCAACATGAGAATACTTTTTTGCGCTGGCTGCCAGAAAATATGGTTGGTCTACTCTTTTCTTTTCATCTCAAGTTCTCTCTGTTATTGGTCGTTCTCAAATCCACAGAGGTCGGTGTCAAAATTTCATAGGGGTTGATCGGAATTTTAACATATATATACCACTAAAAAAAATTTTCTCAAAGGGGTCGGCCGATCCCCCTACCTTCAAGGTACCTCCGCCACTGCCCCCACATCTTATTCTCCATTTCTTTCTTGACGCACAAAAAAATCGGTGAGACTTGATTTGATGATTTAGTGACCCGATTTAGAGAAAATATGCATCAATGACCTAATTGGAACATTTTTGAAAGTTGGTTACTATTATATGAGATCTTCCCTTTATTTTATATAATTGTAATCATAAATATAATATAAAAAGTGATAATACTACACTCAAATAATTAACATACAAAATTTTTTATAAAAAAACGTTATTTATTAAGAGTTTCTTAGAATTCTTAAATAATTTAAGATTCTCTACTGATACCTATCATATATATATATATGGTAAGGTTAAAATAAAAACCCACTTGAGTTGTGAAACTCTAGAAACTCATTCTCAACCATATGTTTTTAATTAAAATTTGAATCTTGTGGTCCACAATTAAAGTTAATAAAATATGTAAATATAAATATAACGTCTTTCTCTCTCCTGAAAACATATATAAAATTAGTAAAAAAATGTTAAAAAATAACAAAACAAATTTTTTTTAGTTTTCGATGTTTTGTATTAAATGTTAAACATATATTACGTGTGTAACAAAAAAAACGATGTTACATAGGGTTTTCACGGGTTTTCACAACTTAAGTGGGTTTTCATTTTATACTTCCCCTATATATATATATATCCATGCGTGTGTGTGTGTTACATTATAAATAATGTTTTTATTGGTGACTACAGTCCTAAGTATAAATATGTGGATAATGAAAAAAATAGCATTTATATTTCAAAGACAGCAGGTTCCCTTTGCGGTATGTTTTGCAATGATTATAAATAAATGTCAAGGTTAATCGTTATCTAAGGTTGGTTTCTACTTGAAAGAACATGTGTTCTCACACGGACAACTATGAGAGCTACAAGGAGGCGTGGACTAAATATTGTTATTCTGGAAAAATATTTAAATTCTTCATAAACAAGGTATATTGACCAATACAACCACAAATATAGTATACAAGAAAATTTTTATTTATTTATAAGATAGTTGTGTAATGTTGCTGTGTAATTCCTATAATTCTAATGTAAATTGTTTTGTATTAACAATATATGATAATTGCGTTGTTGATTGTGTTTTGCTTAATATTTAAAGTTTTTAATTTTCATCAATTTCCGTGTAATACACGGGGCTCAAACTAGTATACTAATATAAATGGTTGACTAAGACACCATCTCAGTCTTAGCGGTAGAAGTTAAACACAAGGGATAGACTTAAATTTGGACAAAAGCACCCTTTGGTGAAGATGTCTGCATATTGGTAATTGGCTTGTACGTGTAAAACTCGAATATTACCGACTCGAGCTTTATCCCGAACGAAGCGGATGACAATTTCTATGTGTTTGGTTAACTGATGTTGAGCGGGGTTTTCAAACAAGTTAATCATGAATAGATTGTCACTGTAAATAATTATGCCCCGTCATTTTGCAAAAGAAGTAAGTTTCAAAGGCAACTTGTTTTCATGACGTATTCACAATATCGCGGTATTCAGCCGTTGCACTAGATCTTAGACGGTTGTTTGACGTTTAAAGGACCATGAGATTAGATTAGTGCCCAAAAATACACGGTATCCCGTTGCGGACCATCTCGAGTCATGTCAGCCTTCCCAGGTCCACATCTGAGTAAGTCGTGAGCTATGCAGTTAATGCGGTAAAATATCGGATAGCGGTCAAGGTCCAAGCGGTAATGTTAATATCACGCATCATATATATATATATATATATATAGTAATATCAAAAGAAAAAAAACACAAATGTATCAATAACTGAAACATGATTCAATCATAAGCAATGAAATCTTCCTCCGAGTCCACATCAACCAAGGAATCGTTAGTAGATGAAAGAGCTAAACATGACTTTTCAAGGGCTTGGATAAAAAAACCGGTTATAAACAAATAAAAATCAAATTTGAGCTATCATGGTCTTTTCTTAATTTAGCGCAAATATAACAACCTTGAAAATCGGTGCTATGACCCCCATCTAGGAATAAAAAATCGGTCAAATAGCGGCCAATAGCGTCGCGAATAGCGGTTCTACTATTCTAGACCGCTAGTTTGCAAAGGCCCGCTAACCGCTATCCCACTATTATCCCACTGCTATTAACTGCATAGGCCGTGAGAGAGGTGGACTTGGAGGAAATGATGTGAAGCCCATGAGATATTGTGGTCCGGACGTATCTAAGTACTCGTTTAAGAAACTGAAAATGGGGTTCACCGGCACATGTATGTAAAGATGAATTTTTTTTGCACTGTATACGCTATATGGCAGGGTGAGTGAATGTTAGGTGTTAAAGTGCCTCGACTGTTTGGTTTGTGGAGGCTTAATTGGGCTCAGGTTAGAAGACATCTTTGTGGCATATTAATTAAATGAAGACTAATGGCAGGCCTGGCCCATATTATTTAATTATGGCCCATATTAGTTTTCTTGGTGAACAAATAGAAAAACCCTAATCTTGTATCTATATATATTTAGCCTTGTACTTGTAATTCCTCATCACGAGTGAGACAGAAACAATAATAAAAAGTATCCTGGTTGCAGCTCGTGTACGTAGGTCAGCCGACCAAACCACGTAAATCTCTCGTGTTCATCTTCGTTTATTATATATTTTGCAGTATTTTTTGTGTTTGTGTTGCTTTGAAATACCCGAATCCCTAACAAGTGGTATCAGAACCGAGGTTACCGTTACACACGGGAAAAACACGATCACAAGAGAAATTGTTTGGATCAACTTGGGTTACACTTTTTATCTTTTCTTAGCCCGCCATTAAACCCCAAAGATTGTTCAATCGGTGTTCTTTCATTCATAATATCAAATTGGGGTTTTTACAAAAGGAGGTACTGAAATTGGTTTTCCATTCTTTTGTCTTTTATGAGTAATACATAGCCACAACCACCGTCCAAGTAAAATAAGAAAAGGAGTCAACAAAGTTTTGCTGTGTTAACCAAGTATTCCAAGAAAAAAAAATAGCAGTAGGTTTTTTTTTTATGTGAACAAGTGAACCTCGATCAACATGACGAAAGCAATTTTTTGCTTTGTTTTAAACTGTTCCTTAGCAGAAAAAATCCGGAGAAACAGGCTCGTGTTTTTCTCTTCATTTCAGTTTCTGATTATTGATTAGGTTTGGGGTTGGTTCGTGAGTTTGCTTCGGGCTTTGATCATTGGAATTTGGCAGTTGTCGGCAGGTTAGCGGAGTGGTTTTGCTGTTGTTGTCGGGGTTATTTTGTTTGTCCGAGATTATTTTTCTGATTGAGTTACCTAAATCCAAAGTTGGGAATTCTTAGTTTGAGATAATTGTTGAGAACAGGAAACTTCAGATTGAGAAGTTTGATGGTAAAGATTTTGGTTGGTGGAAAATGCAAATGGAGGATTTGCTAGTTTAGAAAGATTTGGACATGGTTTTCGGTGAAAGACCAGAGAAGATATAACCAGACGAGTGGGAAACTTTGATAAGAAAGCCAAGGCAATTATTAGATTGTCGTTATCGAAGGATGTTGCGTTCAACATTCTGAAGGAAGCCACAGCGCGTGGGATAATGAATGCATTGTCTAATATGTACGAGAAGCCTTCGGCGGCAAATAAGGTTTTTCTGATACGTGAACTGGTAAACACGAAGATGAAAGAAGGAAGTTCAGTTACAGTAAACATTAACAAATTAAACTCGATTTTATCAAGATTTGGGTCAGTTAGTATCAAATTCGAGGATGAGGTTCAGGCTCTACTACTGTTATCGTCCTTGCCAGATAGCTGGTCAGGGACTGCTACAACGATTACTAGTTTTACCATCGAGTTCACTTTTGATGGAATTCGGGATCTTATTCAAGGCGAAGACGTCAGGCGAAGAAATTCAGATGAATCATCGGGTGATTTAATGAACGTTGGTAGAGGCAAAAAAAATAATAGAGGTAGTGGGAACGGGAACGGGAACAGGAAAAGGAGTCCGTCTAGGACTCAAAAGGATGTGGTATGTTGGAACTGTAATGAGGCGGGACATTTTAGGAATCAGTGTCCGAATGATAAGAATGAAAAG
Organism: Bidens hawaiensis; assembly: GCF_021521415.1. Lineage (NCBI taxonomy): Eukaryota > Viridiplantae > Streptophyta > Magnoliopsida > Asterales > Asteraceae > Bidens > Bidens hawaiensis. Next base: position 404,189 of record NW_027491273.1, read on the forward strand.
AAAGAAGTCAACACCGCAGAAAAATACTTATAGGATGAGGCTTTAGTTCTTGGTGTTGAGGATAATGTTGATTCCTGGGTTATGGATTCTGGTGCTTCATTTCATGCTACCCACAGTAGTGAAGCATTACAGAATTTGAAAGAAGGCGATTTTGGTAAGGATAGACTGGCGAACAATGATGTTCTTGATGTTACGGGCATGGGTGACATGAATTTATTTACTTCAGCCGGTTCATGGACCTTGAAGGATGTTAGAGTGATTCCAAGTTAAAGAAAAAGTTTATTTTTGTTGGGCAGTTAAATGAGCAGGGACGTGAGGTTAAATTCGGGAACGGGCAGTGGAAAGTTGTTAAGGGAAATCTTGTCATAGCTCGAGGAAGAAAGAAAGGTTCATTGTATAAGGTTAGTTTATCGTCTGAGGGAGTGACTGACCCAATTCAGAAGAAGACCAAAGTCCGGTTCACAAAGTCTAGTGGGCAGATGAAGATTTGTTTTGCAGGAGATAAATCCAGAGCCACAAGTCAGATTCAGGTTAAACGTGCTAGAAGAGGTTAAGAGAAACTAGTCAGGGGTTTTCGTGACAGTGGGAGCACAGGCAGTTGACCAGTCAAAGCTTTAGCCAGGGTTACCAGACAATGGGTTAAGAGAACCGGTTTTTCAACGGTTAACGTCTCTCGAGAAGATTAGCTGCTAAATATGGAGAGTGTTGTTTGTTCTCAAGGTATTCCAAGATTCAGCAGTTCGTGTAAGTGGGAGCCGGTAGGAACAGAGAATGACTCAGTGGCAGTTGTAGCCATGACTGATGTGTTAGAGCTCGGGGGAGCTTCAACGGACCTTCAGGTTAACTGATGAGAAGACAGATGCAACCAGGAAGACGAGGAAGATTACAAGAGGTACAAGTTATCATATTGGAAGGCAGTTTGAAGATTTTCAAGCCTCCAAATGGGAGATTGTTGGGTTTATGGAGTCTTAATTGAGCCCGGGTTAGAAGGCATCTTTGTGACAGATTAATCAAATGAAGACTAGTGGCAGATCTGGTCCATATTATTTAATTATGGCCCCTATTAGTTTTCTTGGTGAACAAGTAGAAAACCCTAATCTTGTATCTATATATATTTAGCCTTGTACTTGTAATTCCTCATCACAAGTGATGCAGAAGCAATAATAAAAAGTATCCTGGTTGTAGCCCATGGACGTAGGTCAACCGACCGAACCACGTAAATCTCTCCTGCTCATCTTCGTTTATTATTTCTCTTGCAGTATTGTTTGTGTTTGTGTGTTCTTTGCAATACCCGAATCCCTAACATCGACAAGACTGAGATATAGGGTGGGATTGGTAAACACTGTTATGGTGTTTGCACTTAACTTGGAAGAAGTGTCAACAAAGATGACGATTGGTTTTCAAGTAGTCATGCTTATTGTTTGCCCTTTGATAGAATGTATTCTGCATACATTTATTGAGTTAAAATAAACCCAATGCTAATTTTTCACATAAACACCTAAATAACGATGAACTTTACCAAGGTTGGACGCAGAAAATTCCTTGAAAACGGAATTAATACTACTATGTAATAGAGTCAGATGAGAAGCGGTTAGGATAATGTCGTCAACGTAGAGTAGGAGATAAGCCATTTTGTCATCATTTTATAGATAAATAAGGAGGAAACATAAATGACACTCTTGAAAAACCGCATTTTGTGAGGTATGTAGCAAACATCGGGAACCATACTCCAGGAGCCTGCTTTAATCCATATAAGGATTTTCCGTAACCTAGAAGCATGCCCCGGTCAATTTGGGTCCTTAATCCCCGGTTGTTGGAACATATAGATTGTTTCTTATAGGTCAGCGTGTAAAACGTGTTCTTCACATCTCCTTGATGGATCGGCCAAGAACGAGATGCGGCTAAACTGAGTACGATGCAAATGGTTGCCGAGCCCACACCAACAGTCATGATAGCCACTCGTACTCATCCTTTGGTCACTCGATCCCAATAGAGTATTACCAAACAAATCAATAAGCATAACTCATCAAGCGAGGTCATTTAAAATATTTGAAGTTCTACATTAAGAAACCATTAAAAATTTAACGTCGAAACATCGACAGAAATAATCACCTTGCAATGAAAAAAGTCAAATGGTTTAATAATATAACCCATCATATTTTAGAAGTCGTAGGAAAGTAAGAAGCGATAAAAAATCAAAAAATGAAACATCTATGATGTCTTGTACGTTTGTACTTTGGTGACTTGTACATCATAATACACAGCTCTGTTTTAAATAAAATTTACATTGAAACGTAACTAAAAATAAAAGCACGATGTCGATATATTCAGAACTACATGCGGTTGGAAATGAAAAGAAAAGTACTTCAAAAGTCGTCCTATATACAACTTTATAAGAAACTGACCTTTTTTTTTAAATGAATATGGCCCAATCTGTGCTAAATCCATGATTTCAGGGCCTTCATGCCGATTGTTTTAAAATAATATTAACCAGTCATTGGACTACTTCTTAATAAACAAATGAGCCCGGCCCAGCCCATGATTTCATTAATAACAAGAATACAAATTTGAATCTTAAATGCAACAAAAACAAATCACAAATTTACACTTAACAAATTGGCAATGGGGATCCATTCCACCCTTGAACACATTCCAAAAGTGGATCAATAATCTGACCCTTTGATACGGCTGTGAACACCTTGTCGAACTCCTCGCCCGGCGAAGTCACCTTCTCGCCCGTCAAGTACACTCCCGCGAGCTCTTCCCTCACAAACCTATACAACGGGTACGATCTACACGCCTTGATTCGGTTTGGAATAGCCAATGTACCGTTATCAAACGCGACTCTCACACTTTCCACTTCTTTAGGCAAAATGGCCTTCAACTCGTCTTCAAAAGCCGCGATCTTTTGGAAGATCGACGTGCTTAAATTCTTTTCGGTTTCTCCGTTGTTTAAAGCGTGGTCAACGAGAACTTGGCGGAGTTTTTGCATCAACGGGTATGTGGCGAGGCACGGGTCGTCAATGTAGGCGAAAACATACTCGCGGTCAATGACACGAAGCAAGTCCTTTTCGCAGAATCTTGACGGGTGGAGCTCGCCGTTGACGCCCATGGTTAGGACCTTTTTCGCCACTTGGCTCACGGTGTTCTTGACCGTTGACTTCATGTTCTCTTCCAAATGCCTCAAGTCAATGGATTGGCATAGAGCTACCAAGTATGTAGATGACATGAGCTTCAATATCTCAACCGCTTCCGCGGTCTTTCGAGCCGAAATCAGACCCAAAGAGTTCACATCCTGGTTGTGTTGCTCCGCGCTTTGAACATGGTTCGTCACCGGGTTGGCTAAAAACTGAAGCTCCGAGCAGTACGAAGCCATCGCAATCTCTCCGCCTTTAAACCCGTAATCCAAGCTTGGGTTACGCCCACCCGAGAGATTTGAAGGCAAGCCGTTGTTGTAAAAATCATTCACAAGCTCGGAAAACTGCGCGAACATAAGTTTCCCAATCGCAGCAATCGCCAAACGCGTGTTATCCATCGAAACACCAATCGGGGTTCCTTGAAAGTTACCACCGTGCAACGCTTTGTTCCTCGAAACATCGATCAACGGGTTGTCGTTAACCGAATTAATCTCCCTTTCGATCATTTTCGTGGCGGAGCGAATGACTTCGATTTGCGGCCCGAGCCATTGGGGCGAGGTTCGTAGCGCGTATCGGTCCTGTTTCGGTTTCTGCAATGGGTCCATCTCGTGGACCTTTTGCGCGGCTTTAACGTAATCGCTTCCATCGAGAATGTACTCCATGATGGCCGCGGCCTCGATTTGACCCGGGTGATGCTTCAGTTTATGCGTCAAGTGGTCAGTGAACTCGGGCTTCCCCTGCATAACTTCCGCGAATATCGCGGACAACACTTCAGACATCAGCGCAAGCACATTAGCTTCAAACAAAACCATGGAAGCCATTCCGGAGCCCACCGCGGTCCCGTTAACAAGCGCTAACCCTTCTTTAGGCTGCAACTGAAAGAATCCGCCTTCCACGCCCGCATGAGTGAACGCTTGTTCCGCGTTGAGGGTTTCGCCATTGGGGCCGACCGCTTTGGAGTTGGGGCGGCCCGTTAGGAGGCCCGCGATGTAGGACAAGGGGACGAGGTCCCCCGAGGCAGTGATGGTGCCTCTGAGGGGTAAACAAGGGGTGATGTTGGTGTTCAGGAACTTGGTGATGGCTTCCAAGATTTCGAAGCGGATGCCCGAGTAACCTTGGAGGAGGGTGTTGATCCGCACCAGCATTGCGGCCCTTGTGGCCGAGTGCGGGAGTGTGTGGCTTGATTCCAAGCCATTGCCGAATATTCCCGCATTCAAGAATCTGTAAACCAATAACATTTTGTTCGTTAGACTTCTTTATTTACGTCCTAACATTTTAATAAAAAATATTTTCTCTTTCTTTTACATACACAACCCACAGGTTTGTTAGATTTTGTATCAACACAATTTTCATTTAGAATTAATTGATATCAATTTGGATTATAATTTATAAAAATTATATACTCCGTACTTAATTCATTGATATGGTCAAAATTTGTAACATATATATAATACTTGTTTTGATTTACAATTGACCCATAAAATATGCAATATTTGTAACAGAAATTCAAATTTAACTAGATTTAAGATCTGATTTGTTAGGTACATAATTTTAAAAATGATGTGACGGAGGGAAAAATAAAAAAAAAACATTTTTTTCAACAACCCGCATAAGACTTCAACAGCTTAAATAGAGTCTGAAAATGACACAACTCATGTCACGCCCGCATAACCATATACAAGGCGTCTATACGAAAAATTTAATGGTTTGTCACTTTATTGACTGTAAAGTTGTTTTTTTCTTCAACTAATGATTAGCATTTTATTAAAATAAATTATTTAACAGTAAAAAAGTTTTGTTAATATTCAAATCTTATAAATTATTGGATTTTCAAACAAATGTTTTAGATTACATCGAAACAGAAGGTAAGCGGGCAACAAGCTGCGCCGTTACCCCTTTTTGAATCGCAAAAACCAATCTTTTAAAAACTATATTTGTTAGCTTCACAGCTTCAGACGCGAGAAAACCAAAGGTGTCAAAAGCAAAAGGAATAAAAAATAATTACCTAATAAGTTCCTTTTGTAGAGCACCACCTTCCTTAGTCCTACGATGAGACGTGGCACCAAACCCGGTCGTAACACCATAACTATCCGTCCCTTTACTCATACTCTCCATGACCCAATCACTACTAGCCTTTACTCCCGCCCTAGCGGCTTCTGACAGCTCCACTGTCGCAGTGGAGCTGTTACTAGAAGCCGCAATCCCAGCCACCTGGGACACAGTCAGTGTCTCTCCACCAAGCTTCACCACGGGCTTCCTAAACTCCGCCACCATTTTTTTCACCTCATCTAGGTGACTCCCAGTCAACGCCTCGGCCGCCATTCCCCAGTTCAACGGGTCCTTCTTGATGCAAAACTCGTTGGTCACATGGTTAATGTTAATATTAATATTACCGTTCTCCATTGTGGTAATTATATTATTTTTTATTATATCAACAAGTAGATTAAGATAGAAACCAGCCACAAAACCGAAAGGCAAACTAGTTATTTGAAAAGTAAATGCAAACTCCAAATGTGTGAGATTGCTGAATTGTTTGGTGGTATGGGGTGTTTAAATAGGAGGAGGTGGTTATGTGTGAATAATAATATTGGGAGGGGGTGGAGTGGTAGGTGTGGGAAAGAGACCGGAACAAGGGTGGAAGGTGGTAGGTTGGTTTTTTTTTTTAATTTAATTTTAGTCGTTTGATTTCATCAACATATCAACGGTGGAGATTTGGCCTCAGCCGTCTGCTTGACCATATCACTTTTTAATGTTTTATAATGTATTTTTTTTTTAACTTTTATATATACATTGACCTGATGGTCAGCGAGGCCGATGACCATGGTTATACGGGATGATGGCTAATCAGGATTTTTCTTTTTCTGTTTTTTTTCCCCTTTTCCAATTATTTATAATATTAAATAATAGAATAGTTGAGAATGACGAATAATAAGGAAATGATCCGTACACCTAGTTAAAGGGTGAGGAAAAATGAAAAAGACAAAACTGACGTGACTGACAAATAAGAAGAAATAGTTCAAATAAACTATACCCTTTACCCTTATATAACAAATAGTACTTTGGAATACATGGTCAATCTAGTATTGCAAGCTGTAAGAATTTTGGCCTTAGTTTGTTCTTTTATAGCTCATTTATTTGACTGTTTCTTGCTCTTTCTTTTATGGAGTGTATTTTTTGGAGTATTAGATTTAAATGGTTTTAACTTTCATTTTTTTGGGTGGCAACACTATCAGTTAAGAAGATGTTATCCACAACTCTTAACTTTCATTTCCTTATTTTCTGACACTCTTAAATTGGGCCTTCAAAAAATGGAGGGTTTGTCGCCCCATTACACACCTCTTAGTGTTCCTTTAGTATGAGAGTAAAGAAAAATTATGCGAAACTTAGAATGGTAAGTAACATTTCTTTAGTTGAAAGCATTTTCGGCTAAAGGGTGAAAGTTATAATTAATTTAACCAAATACTATTTTTTTATTAAAAAAATATGCTCATTACTCAAAAATGCTTATGTTCTTGTTTCTCAACATATTACATAAAAAATGGTTTTTTCAGGGCCGTCTTCGAGATATACTAAAAATCTTTGAGCCGAAGGCGAAAAAGATTTTGGGCCTTAAGTCAAAGTTTTTTTTTAAAAAACATTTAAATAGGCTTACTTAATTATGATTTGAGTTGTGCAAAAAAGAATTTATATCTCAAGTGAGACTAGAATCTCCTACCTTTTGGTTGAGAGAAATACACATTTGTCACTACACCAAACTAGTAGTTATGTAATTAGGTTTAAACATTTAAATTACATATTTGTTTACATAAAAATATATATAATTCTAAAAAAATAATCGAGCCTAACGGGGTGTCAGGCCGGAGACGGTCGACCACCCAGCCCCTCATTAGGGTCGGTCCTGGGTTCTTCACAACTGATTTTTTTCATATAAAATCTTTTATATGGATTTTATAAGTAACTTGAATTTTTTATAAATAAATGGCAATAACCGATTAACAACATTAACCATTAGTCATTGATGACTGATGTTGATTTGTCATAGTTTTTCCAAAATAATAGGGTTACGTTAAAAGTAAATTTTGCCGAAGAAGTGTAAAAAATTAAATTAACACAAGATGATTAACGGTCATTGATCATCAGTCATTGATGGCTAGTGTTGAATTGTCTTAGTTTTTCAAAATACCATGGGATTACGTTAAAAAGAAGATTTTGCCCAAAGAATATAAAAAATAAATTTACAGGGTCTTAAATTTTAGGCATCGTGTCATATTTGTTTTTAGTAATTATAGCATCAAATTTTATATTTTACTTAAAACGGTATCGGCCTATAATAGCATGCTTAATCTATATTATATATAATTAAAAACCCTAAAATCCTACATGTTGCGATATGGTCGCTCTCCCTTTTATGGAAGCCACCAAATTGCTTGATTTTTAAATGAAATTCTCTTATTGATTTAACCTAAATTCATAGATATGGGTTTTACCAAAGCCAGATAACTCTTAAACGGGTTATAACATCTCATTAAATTAAAATTTAATCTTACCAATTATTTGATAGGAAAATCCTATAAAATAGGGATATACTAAAATTTAATATCCAATTTAAAAAGAAAAATATTTTTTATAATTAATAAACAATTTTATCGTAAAAAACATAAGCAGGTCATGGGTCACCAAATGCAGATAGCTCTTAAACGGGTTATAACATCTAATTAAATTAAAATTTAAATCTTACTAATTATTTGATAGGAAAATCCTATAAAATAGGGATATACTAAAATTTAATATTCAATTTAAAAAAAAATATTTTTTATAATTAATAAACAATTTTATAGTAAAAAAATAAGCGGGTCATGGGTCACCAAATGCAGATAGTTTTTAAACGGGTTATAACATATCATTTTTTTATGAAACTCTTTCATCATCAAACCCTAAGTATATTATTAACTTATTTATAATAAAGAAAATTAAAATCCAAAAAGTAAATAGTAAAAAACAAAAAATGTAAAACAACCATTCTCTCAAGCCATCAAATTGCTTTATTTGTAAATGAAGGTTTCTCATGCATTTAACTGAATTCACGGGTAAAGGTCTCACCAAACCCATATAGCTCTTACACGTATATTACATCTCATAATATTAAAAATTAATCTCATCAAATATTTGATATGAAAATCCTATAAAATAGGGATATACTAAAAACTAATATCCTATTTTATTTAAAAAAAGATATTATTTATAATTAAGAAACAATTTTATAATAAAGAAAATAAATGGGTAATGGGTATCACAAAACCCAGATTGCTTTTAAACCGGATTATAGCATATCATTTATTTGTGAAACCATTTCATTATCAAACCTCAAGTATATTAATTATTAATTTTCTTACGATAAACAAAATTAAAATCCAAATATACATATATAAATATTGAAAATGAATAATGTAAAATAACCCCCGTAATACGGGGGATAAAATCTAGTTATTTATGTAACATGATAATTTCTTTTTGTACTTTTTGGTTGCTTTAGTTATTATTAATTCCATAAATAGTTAGGGGTTGGAGCATTTCACGGGTCACATCCGTCAAATTCGTAAACCCGTCCTGTACTCCATATACGGTCCAGGATTCGGGTTTGAAAATTCCATTTAAACGGGAAACTATCCGACCAAGTCATACCCGGCGTAACAATGATGGAATCCGCGAACCCATGAAGCAATCCTTCTCAGATTTTATTCTAATAGATAGAAGCAATACGTCAGTTTTTCTCATCTCACTTCTCTACCTAAAGCTTATGTTGACTAACATTGTGTTGTGTGACATAATATTATATATTTAGGTTCAATATTTTTTTTTTGAATGGCAAATTTCATTAAAAAAGCTAGCGAGACTAGGGATGAGATTGGGATGGTACCGGTACCGGTACCGAAATTTGGAAATTGTTGGTACCGGTACCAGTACCGAAATGTTCGGTTCGGTACCGGTACGGTACCGGTATTTCGTGAAAAATTCGGGAAATACCGGTACCGTACCGATACCGAAAACTCAAAACTTGGTACCGATTCGGTACCGATGATACCAAATCGGTACCGAATTCGGTACCCGTACCGAAAACGCTCATCCCTAAGCGAGACGCTAGAAACCAAAACACAACCAAGAAATGATTACAATATAAAATTACACCAATCGATCCATTTATGCTTTTAAGAGGAGAACAATTCTTGATCCATAGATAACCCAACGATTTTATATCCTTCATTATTTTGGATAAACAAGCCGGTTTGTTGGAGAAGATGAGATCGTTTCTTGCCTTCCAGATACACCAACAAGCGACTAGAACAATACTATATAACACCTTACTTTGAGATGGCCCAAATCACTCATTTCATGAACTTTGAGGAGATCGGCCACCGAGAAAGCATAGATTGGAGGTAGATGACACTAAGTACTGACTCCTTGCCAAACAACCAAGGCAACAAAGCAAGACGTAAAGAGATGTTCACTTGTTTCCTCATGCTCCCTACACTATCCACACATCGTCGATCCCACTTCAATGTTTCTTTTAGAAAGCGCTTTTAGAGATGAAATCCTCTCCATTTCGGCCCTCCATGCATGAATATTAACTTTTTTAAGAACCCAACTATTCCACTTCATGACACACGAGACGGGAGGGTTGGATGAATCGGACAACAACTTCTTCATAGATGCAACCGAAAAAATTCCAGAAGAATCATTTAACCATACCCATCGATCTGGGCTATTGGCGACCCTCACATGCAACAGCATATTCAGACATATTGCCAAATCTAAATTTTCTTCGTGAGTTAAAGATCTCCTCTTTCAACGCCATTTCCACACAATATTGTCTCTGATTCGATCATAACACCTCTCTACTAAACAAGTCTTGTCCTTTTCTAACGCAAACAAATTAGGGAAGGTTAACCGAAGCGGCTCCGACCCGATCCACAGGTCAAGCCAAAATCTAGTTTTATCACCTCTTCCCATCTCTCCTTTAATTAAATTACCCAGGTTAATATTAGAAAACGCGAGCTGATTTTCCAATTTCGCTATAGAGTTCCACGTGCCCGGCTGATTTTTCGAATGGGGAAAAATAGGCCAAGATCTGTTAGTCGAATGTAAAGAGACAATATCTACTGTTTTATGTGACATCACATATTTAAGGTTTTCAATTTTCGATATGCAAATGTCGTAAGTTTTTATATCCACTGTGATATTAGAACAATTGTTTGATAAAGCATAACATCGTATGTTTGTGTAGGAAACCACGTCATTTTAGTTATGCCGGAAGTCAAGAATGAGCAGGAAGACATGCAAACCAGGTTCGTGGGTAACCCGTTTAAAACCCGGACCGACCCATATGTTAATGTCTGGTTCCGGGTTTGAAAATCCCTTCTAAACGGTTCCTAGTTTGAACCGGTTTCAATCCGGATAGCCCGGGTTGTACCCGTTGCACACCTCTATAAATAGTCCATTGAAAGAATTACTACGTTAAAATAGTAAAGATTATTTTGGTATTCACACAAAGTCAACAAAATAGCAACGAAAGTTAATTTTAAAACAATTAATAATTTTAGTTAGCATAGAGCTTACATATACTCCATGCATTCGTACCTACTCAAAACCTGATTCAAGAAAAATTTACATAGGTGCTTTTAGCATAGATATTCTTCTAAAAAAGGATTATTTTTAACAGATTAAACTCTCTAAATTTAAAGGCAATTGGGTTTAAGCATGCATATCATAACTACTAAATTTTGTGAGTGGTGTTTTGATAATTTTGGAAGTGGTTTATGATATTGTCAATAGATGATAGAGAAAATGCATTGATTTTTGAAAAGCTATTGTTTATCCCATATAGTTTTTTAATATTTGTTGAAAGTGTTTGTGAATGAAAGAGGGTGAAAAGAATAATGATATATGCGTTAAAAAATATTATTTAATTAAAAAAAAGAGAGAAAATGTGATGTTTTTAGTGTGGCAAGAGAATTAGGCCTGTAAACGAACCGCACGTTCGTGAATTATTCGTGAACCGTTCGGCGGGAAGTTCATTTATGTTCGTTTATTTAATAAACGAACGAACATGAACAAAAAATTTGTGTTTGTTTAATTAAACGAACGAACATGAACACATGTTCCGTTCGTTCATTTATGTTCATGAACGTTCCTTTATGTTCGTTTATGTATTAATAGAAAATAATTAAATATTATTTGGATAGGTCATTTGCTTAAAGGTTTTATATTTGTTAATTTGTGTTCATTTAAGTGTTTTCATTTAAGTTCGTTTATATTTGTGTTCATTTACATTTGTTCATACATGTTTATCTTTGTTTAGTTATGTTCGTTTAGATTTTAAACAAACGAACACAAATGCCCATTTATAAATAAACGAACATGAACATAAATATTTGTTCGATTAAGTGTCCGTGTTCTTTTAAAGTTAAGTGAACGAGCATGAACATGCCCTTGTTTGTGTTCATTCGATTCGTTTACAAGCTTTCATTATTCACATTGATGAATACATCGGTCTCGATCTCTAGGCTCTGCCGATTTTATTTGTGTTCATTTGTGTTCGTGAACCGTTCGTGAACACATTAATTTCCTTAATGAACGAACACGAACATAAAACCTTGTTCGGTAAGTGTTCGTGAACCGTTCGTGAACACATTATTTTCTTAACGAACGAACATGAACAAGGCCTTGTTCGTGTTCGTTCGGTTCATTTACAGCCCTAAAGAGAATACTCTTATCCCCTATATTTTATGAGGAGTGTTTTATAACATGAGGAGTGGTTTAGAATATTGTCAGTGGAGAAGAGTAAACGCAGTGATTTTTTTATATTTAAAAAGTCGTTATTCACATTTATAATTTTTTAATACTTTTTAAAATTGATTGAGTAAACGAGAAAGAAAAAACAAAGATAAAGTGATATGAAATTATTATTTAATTAAAAATAAAAAAAAAATACAGTAATTTTTAGTCTAGTTTTAAATTTGAAGATAAAAGAAAAGATTATGACCACTCTTACCAACTTCATGCCTTTAGAGAGCAAGGCATTTCCAGGAAACAACCGAGCAAACCCTAAGTCTTTGACTTTGACTTGAATTGAACCTCACGTTTGCCAGAAGTCAAAACTTATCGCTTGCCACATTAGAAATGGAGCACAAATCAATTGATTATAGTAATTTAGTGTACAACGTATAACTACAATATAGGGGTCATCACATATGTATGAACAGTTTTGTGTGGGTAAAATTTATACTTCTTCTATATAAAAGTCTCATTTAACATGTTTGTCATTTTTAGAAAAGTCTATTGGATGTAAGAAGCCATGACTTTATAACTTTTAGTGACTTTGTCAATTGTGAGTTAACTCTTTGTTTTGATGTAAATCTTGATTCAGCCGAATGTTTTTTTAAGTACTAAATGTTATATACTATACGTGGTTTGAACCTTTAACCTATAATTTACAAAACTCTCTCTCTCTCTCTCTCTCTCACACACACACACATATATATAACGAGTTGAGAATGCTCTTACTGTGATATTTTCCTCATATTATCTTTCTCAAAAACAAATTGTTGGGAAATCAACAATAAAATCTCCCGACAAGGGTTTGGGGCATACTCACCTCCGCCATAGGCCCATAGCTACCATTAACTTGCTTACTGACTATCATTCTTCGCATTTGTTGATAAACTTTTTGTGTTAATTGTTGTTTCTAGCATTTTGTAATTTCGTAATGCTGGCATGAAATAGAAAAGGAAGATTATATGTACGAATGGTTCAAAATGTGCACTACCAGAGGCACATGTAGCCCTTTTATCCATTACAAGTACACTCGACTTGAGGGATGCCCACTTGAACATATGGAGCCTCATTCAAAACAACGATAAGGTCAATAAGCAAATCGAATCTCTCTTCAGTCGAGGTTAAATCATTCGCAATAAATAAACAAGGAATCCAAATATCAAATCAAACTAGTTTCTTTTTAGCTTAAGGAAAACCGCATAAGACAAGACCAAACAGTTTCACGAAAATATATGAGAACACCACTTTTGAGGGTTAAAACTACATTTAAGGCAGTCAAATTACCCTCCGATGGAAGGCACACGACATCCCAAACTGTTGTTACCCTTCGACCCTCTGGCCTATTAAAACACGAGTTAAACTCCAAAGGTAAACCATTCATTCACTCTCTACTTAAACTTTCATTTTCGTAAATAACTTATCACCGGATAAAACCCACAATAATTCTCAAGTCAAAGGCTAGTTATATGAGGCTCCTTCATGTGGTGAAACTAACGTTTTTTCATTCTTAGCATGCATCAGATCTACTTTAATCCAAAGTGAAGCCTCTTCAAGTGTCATAATCGGAATCTGTCTCCCTTGTAGCAACAATTTGTATAGGTGATAATCATAATCCGATATCAATTTGACTCATTTATAAAACAACTTGTTTTAGCCTGATATTAATTTAACCAGGACTAGTTTTAACCAGAACCAAATTAACAATTGTTAAAGAGGCTCGTTTAACCCTAACTAATTTTGCTCATAACCCATATTAGCCTGAAACTATTTTGACATGTCACACGAACCCGTCAGCCCGTCCACTCTATCACATTATTTTAATCTTTAGGAAATTGAACTCTATGCATCAAGAAAGCCGTTTCATACAATAAATAAATATTTAATCATACATGCGACAAGGTAAAAGTTTTTCATATTGACAACTTCTATGAACCCATGAAGACCTTGTATGTATTCATTTTTTAATTTTTAATAAGCATAACATGTCAAAAATTCATGAAAAAAAAAATTAGTGGTGGCAGGGGTACGAAGAATTCAAACAATTGTGTTTAGTAAATTATTTTGCTGAAGACGAATTCAAACAATTGTTTTTTATATTTCATCTTTGCATGTTTTTAAAATAAAGTTAGTCATGTAAATCCAAATATAATCTTTAGAACTTGTAAAACATCATTTCTTTATCCATTAGTCTTATCCGAGTTTTAAAAAAATATGCTATCCAACTTTTTATTCCTTTTGCCTTGATTTATAAAGGTATTGTTCCTATTCAAGTGTATTTCCTTGAATCCTTTTTGAACGGCTATAAATTTATCAAAGTGAAACCACGATTAATAAGAAACTAATTTGAATATTACAAAGGAAAAAAAAACTTGACACCCAAAATCAAATGAACCGACCTCGAACCATGAATCTAAAAGCCTTCGACCTAATAAAAAACCAAAAGTAAAACCAACTAACCTCACATAAAGACACTCTTAAAACACAAGAAAGAGAAAACCACCCAAAAGAAAATAAAACAAGAGGGAAAAATCTTACAAAAATACTAGTTGAATCAAATGTATTTGATATTCTCAAATTTGGTTAGGTAATAAAATGTTAACATTTTTAAATAGAAAAAAAAAATCCTCAGTTGTCATGAGGCTAAAATACCAAGTTATTGATGTTGGTAACTAAAATGCAGCCTAAATTTAATATTTTTCTTACTATAAATGCATTAATAATATAGTAAAGATAAAATTTTAAATTTTCGTTAGGTAATAAAATGTTAACATTTTTAAATAGAAAAAAGATCCTCTAAGTGTCATGAGGCTTAAATACCAAGTTATTGAAATTGGTAACTAAAATGCAGTCTAAATTTAATATTTTTCTTACTACAAATGTATTAATAATATAGTAAGATAAAATTTTAAAATTTGGTTAGGTAATAAAATGTTAGCATTTCTAAATAGAAATAAAATATCCTGTAAGTGTGATAAGGCTTAAATACCAAGCTATTGAAATTGGTAACTAAAATGCAGCCTAAATTTATTTATTTTTTTACTATAAACTAGGATAAAGCCCCGTGTGATATACAGGTGGTTAAAAATATAAAATAAAAAAGTTAAATTTATTAATATACATAATAGCATATCTTATTATTCATAAGACATAACTAATTTCCTAAAATACATAGATTAGTAAAATAATTTGTATTTGTATTTTAAAATAAAATAAAAAGTTGTGAATCTATACCAATTAAGAAAAAGAGAAGGCTAACATCAATTAATCATTTAATCTTAGTTAAGTTGATAAGCCACAAACATTTTAAAAGTAATGTAGTGAGTTTGATTCTCTCCAACAACATATTTTTTATTTTATCGTTAATGAAGATAAAATTGTAAAAATGAAAACTTATACACTTGACAGCCTCTATGAAAGGTATAATTGAATGACATGTGAAAAAATTGTATTGCTTTAATAATATATGTAGATAGGTAGATGTATTAATAACATAATAAGATAAAATTTTAAATTTGTTAGATAATAAAATTTTAAACATTTTTAAATAAAAAAAATCTTCAATTATCATGAGGCTTAATACCAAGTTATTGAGATTGGTGACCAAAATGCGGTCTAAATTTAATATTTTTCTTACTATAAATGCATTAAATGCGTGTGTTCATACCTATACATATATAACAACCAATTATTTGTGTTACACAAAAGAAAATAAAAATAGAAAAAAAATGAATCACCTACTACCACCACTAGTGTGTTTGGTCCGGTCTGCCAACCCACGTAAGCAACATCTCCACCATTAATAATCATTCAACAAAATCCAACGGCTGAGATTCAATGTTTTAACCAACCTACCCCCTATTGTTTTTCCTTGTCTTTTCTCACCTACCAATCACACCCACCACCCTTTCTATATAAACACACCCCATGCCACATAATCATTCAGCAATCTCAAACATATTCCATACATTTGAGTTTGCACCTACTTGTCAGAACAACTAGATTTCATTTTAATTCTAGTGTATTAAATCTGTTTCATTTTCGATATAATATAATATAATTACCACAATGGAGAACGGTAATATTAATATTAACATTAACCAAGTGAACGAGTTTTGCATCAAGAAGGACCCGTTGAACTGGGGAGTGGCGGCCGAGGCGTTGACTGGGAGTCACCTAGATGAGGTGAAAAAAATGGTGGCGGAGTTTAGGAAGCCAGTGGTGAAGCTTGGTGGAGAGACACTAACTGTGTCCCAGGTGGCTGGGATTGCGGCTTCTAGTAACAGCTCTACTGTTAAAGTGGAGCTGTCTGAAGCTGCGAGGGCGGGAGTAAAGGCGAGTAGTGATTGGGTGATGGAGAGTATGAATAAAGGGACGGATAGTTATGGTGTTACGACTGGGTTTGGTGCCACGTCTCATCGTAGGACTAAGGAAGGTGGACTTCTACAAAAGGAACTCATTAGGTAATTTTATATTTCTTTTTAAATAATCTTTTTAAGGTTTTAACTTTTTATATTAGTATGACATTTATAAAAGGAAAAATCTCATAGAATAGTAACCAACTGTCAAAAGTGTTTCAATTAGGTCACTGATGCATATTTTTTCCAAATCGGGTCACTAAATCTTCAAATAAAGTCTCACCGATTTTTGTGTACGTCAAGAAAGAAATGGATGATAAGATGTGGGTGTCGGAATTTGCAATATATGTAGTTAAATTTAAAATTTAAAAAAAAAGTTAATTATATTAAAATTTAAAAATAAAAAATAAAATTCACGACGCCATTCAACGTCAACTTAAAAAAAAGATAAAAAGATTTCCTATGTGAAACAGAAAAGAAATTGGCTAAAAAAACAAGTTAAAACTTTTAATTTAATCAAGCACGAAAGTTGAGTGACCTAATTGGAACACTTTTTAAAATTAAGTGACCTAACTTGAACACTTTTGAAAGTTGCTTACTATTCTATGAAATTGCCCCTTTATAAAATTACTCATTAGAACAAGTTTTATTTATTCGTCTATAGTTTTGACCGGGTCAATGGATTTAAAGTTTAGTAGCAAAAGGCGTTAGCTGTAAATATATATTTTAAAGAATATTAAATACTTCATTGTATCAATAGTGATCATTCGTTAACTATTAAGTATTACAAAGAAAAGCCTATTTTACCGTCTGAAAATAGTCAAAATATATTTATTATTATTATTATTATTATTATTATTATGACCAAATAAGATTTTAGATCTAGTTGGGTGAAGCACTTGTGGATTATATTTCGGAAAAAATATCAAAATAGATATAATTTATCATTTTTTTCAAAAATATATAAAAACACATCTAAAAAAGGTCTTATCATTTGAGACATTCTCTTTTTATAAAGCTAGGCAGCTATCGATACAACTTGTTGCTGGTTTAACTTTCATTACGCTACTCTTTCATTAATACTTGTGTGATCATCTTTATTTTAATTTAGTTGCGGGTAGCATTTTTTGACACTAAAAAATATACCTGTAAATATATATTTTAATATTTTGTTAGTCAAGAAGCAAAATCAGTTTTGCCGTTAAAGTGACTTCTGCTATTAAAATTATGTACTTAAATCTTACCTTTATGTAAGTTAAAGATTAAAAGTATATAATTTTTATAAATTATAATCCAAATTGATATCGATTAATTCTAAATGAAAATTGTGTTGATACAAAATCTAACAAACTTGTGGGTTGTGTATGTAAAAGAAAGAGAAAATATTTTTTATTAAAATGTTAGGACGTAAATAAAGATAGTCTAACGAACAAAATGTTATTGGTTTACAGATTCTTGAATGCGGGAATATTCGGCAATGGCTTGGAATCAAGCCACACACTCCCGCACTCGGCCACAAGGGCCGCAATGCTGGTGCGGATCAACACCCTCCTCCAAGGTTACTCGGGCATCCGCTTCGAAATCTTGGAAGCCATCACCAAGTTCCTGAACACCAACATCACCCCTTGTTTACCCCTCAGAGGCACCATCACTGCCTCGGGGGACCTCGTCCCCTTGTCCTACATCGCGGGCCTCCTAACGGGCCGCCCCAACTCCAAAGCGGTCGGCCCCAATGGCGAAACCCTCAACGCGGAACAAGCGTTCACTCATGCGGGCGTGGAAGGCGGATTCTTTCAGTTGCAGCCTAAAGAAGGGTTAGCGCTTGTTAACGGGACCGCGGTGGGCTCCGGAATGGCTTCCATGGTTTTGTTTGAAGCTAATGTGCTTGCGCTGATGTCTGAAGTGTTGTCCGCGATATTCGCGGAAGTTATGCAGGGGAAGCCCGAGTTCACTGACCACTTGACGCATAAACTGAAGCATCACCCGGGTCAAATCGAGGCCGCGGCCATCATGGAGTACATTCTCGACGGAAGCGATTACGTTAAAGCCGCGCAAAAGGTCCACGAGATGGACCCATTGCAGAAACCGAAACAGGACCGATACGCGCTACGAACCTCGCCCCAATGGCTCGGGCCGCAAATCGAAGTCATTCGCTCCGCCACGAAAATGATCGAAAGGGAGATTAATTCGGTTAACGACAACCCGTTGATCGATGTTTCGAGGAACAAAGCGTTGCACGGTGGTAACTTTCAAGGAACCCCGATTGGTGTTTCGATGGATAACACGCGTTTGGCGATTGCTGCGATCGGGAAGCTTATGTTCGCGCAGTTTTCCGAGCTTGTGAATGATTTTTACAACAACGGCTTGCCTTCAAATCTCTCGGGTGGGCGTAACCCAAGCTTGGATTACGGGTTTAAAGGCGGAGAGATTGCGATGGCTTCGTACTGCTCGGAGCTTCAGTTTTTAGCCAACCCGGTGACGAACCATGTTCAAAGCGCGGAGCAACACAACCAGGATGTGAACTCTTTGGGTCTGATTTCGGCTCGAAAGACCGCGGAAGCGGTTGAGATATTGAAGCTCATGTCATCTACATACTTGGTAGCTCTATGCCAATCCATTGACTTGAGGCATTTGGAAGAGAACATGAAGTCAACGGTCAAGAACACCGTGAGCCAAGTGGCGAAAAAGGTCCTAACCATGGGCGTCAACGGCGAGCTCCACCCGTCAAGATTCTGCGAAAAGGACTTGCTTCGTGTCGTTGACCGCGAGTATGTTTTCGCCTACATTGACGACCCGTGCCTCGCCACATACCCGTTGATGCAAAAACTCCGCCAAGTTCTCGTTGACCACGCTTTAAACAACGGAGAAACCGAAAAGAATTTAAGCACGTCGATCTTCCAAAAGATCGCGGCTTTTGAAGACGAGTTGAAGGCCATTTTGCCTAAAGAAGTGGAAAGTGTGAGAGTCGCGTTTGATAACGGTACATTGGCTATTCCAAACCGAATCAAGGCGTGTAGATCGTACCCGTTGTATAGGTTTGTGAGGGAAGAGCTCGCGGGAGTGTACTTGACGGGCGAGAAGGTGACTTCGCCGGGCGAGGAGTTCGACAAGGTGTTCACAGCCGTATCAAAGGGTCAGATTATTGATCCACTTTTGGAATGTGTTCAAGGGTGGAATGGATCCCCATTGCCAATTTGTTAAGTGTAAATTTGTGATGTTTTTTTATTAAGATTCAAAGTTGTATGAATGTGTAACTGGTGACATTTCAATGAAGTTTATTCAAAACAAAACCTTTTAATGGAACATCTTCTTATATGCAATTTCAATCGTACTCTATCTCAAAATATCGTTTTATATATGAGTATTTAATATTTTTGTTATTTAGCTCGTGTAGTACATCAATTTCTAAGATGGTTGATTAATAAATGATTTATAAGTATATAACTACAATAGGTAGAATATAGAATATAGTAGTCATTATAAACGTATTAATAGCTAATGAGCTGGTGATAGAGTAATAAGCGAGAGATTTGATGTTCTACATGACCCAGTTTAGGGGTGTTCATTATTCGAATCGGACTCAAATAACTCGAATTTCGATTCGACTCGTATTCGAATTTAAAGGTTCGAATTCGATTTCAATCATTTGAATTCGATTCGGTTTGAACTCGATTTTAGTACGAATATGAATTTATGATTTTAAATTCGATTCGATTTGAAATTCGAATTAAATTATACATTATATTTTTATTATATATATATACACACCTATGAAAAGATAAAATACATAAATCTTTTCAGTTATAGAGAAAATTGAAAGTTCATCATTTTGGTTAATAAGTAATGTAATGGACATTATCATCTTGAATATTTAGGATGTGATTACTTTAAATGATTTATTTAATTTATAGACTTGTACTTTGAAAATAATGGTTTTGAAATTAATTTTTTTAACCGAATTCGAATCGATTCGAATTCGAACGAATCAAATTTCAAATTAGCTATTTTGAATTCGAATCAAATCGATTCGAATCGAATTCGAATCCAGCTTTAAAATTTCAAAATTCGAATATTCGAAATTGGATTCGTTGAACACCCCTAACCCAGCTTCTACTCCTGCTCCATCGTACAGTTTTGACGGCACCTGATGATGATGGGAGACCAGGCGAGAAGATGACGTTCACTAGTTGGATTCTTGAACAGAACAGATCTTACCTCACTGCACTATCGTGCCTTCGAATGAGTGTTCACGGGCGTTGGCTTTATGTGAGGGTTTTCCTCGGATCAAAAGACTAGCGCATCGTAATGTAGTAAATTTAGTCAGTAGATCATTTAAAGAATTCGTTTACCAATAAAAAACAAAAACAAAAAAATAAACGTATCAATAATTTGTGGGTACTGGGTATCGCATTACTTCCGATTTATGTACATGTTTGTCATGTGGCAAAATTTAAATGCACTTTTAAAAATATTTATGGCATGTAAGAAGCCATCATATATTTTATTTTATTAATATACTTTTAGTCACATTTCAATCGTTCCGTAACTCTTGTCTTGATATAAAAAAAAAATGTGACCCAACAATTTGCACTTTTCATAAAAGAAATCTATCTATTATATGTTGATTAAGTGGTAAATTCTTTTGGTCACATGGCGTGTTTCTAGCCATTCTCATGTTTTTTTTTTCTCAAAACCCATTAACCCACATACAAAACACGCGGATGCTAACCCGGACCCTAATCCACATTCTCTTCTTTCAACCGTTATACTCCGACCACATTTGTTTCTTTCTTTGCGTTTCTCATGTCATTGTCGGCTCCCTATGGTTCTAAGCCTTTATATGAGTTAATCGTTGATCTTTTATGTTTTGATTAATCTGTTCTCTACTCATGCGAGATGTTATTTACATTCTAGATTTTATATACTGTTTTGGTTTTTGTTAGTTTCGTAGATTCCTAATTTTTTACTTTTTGTGTTGGATTTTATTCGTTTGAGAAAACGGGGTTACCAGAATCTTATAATTAGCATCGTAAATTGATGATTGTTTTGTTTAATCATACCAAAAACTATATCAAAATTAGATTTCGAAATAATTAGGTTTGAAGTCAAATGTACGTGTCCACCATATGTTTGTGTGTGGTCTACATGTTCGGTTTGAATTTGATTTTGATGTATGCATTTACTTTAATGTATTAGTTGTATAATTATCTTTTGATTAATCTGTTCTCTATTGGTGCCAGATGATTTCTACATTCTAGATTTTATGTATTGTTTTGGCTTGTTAGTTTTTTAGATTTCTAGTTTTTCTTTTTACTTTTTAGACTGGATTTTGTTTGTTTGAGAAAATGCTTTTACTAGGATCGTATAATTAGCATCGTAAATTGATGATTGTTTTGTGTAATCATACCAAAATTAAATTTCGAAAGAGTTAGGTTTGAAATCAACGTACATGTCTGTCATGTGTTTGTGTGTGGTCTACATGTTCAGTTTGAATTTGATTTTGATGTATGCTTTTACTTAAATGCATTAGTTATATGGGTTATGTTCAAATAAGAAGTTTGATTTTTCTAATAATGTTAGGAAGGAGGGTATTTTAGTCTAATACTTTAATATCAAAACCCACTTACTTTAATTTCAAGACCCACTTATACTAATTTCAAAAACCCACTTACATAAAACTCAATTACATCTTCGCTCATCTCTTACAACCACCACCACTCCACCGCCCACCGCCACCACCTCGCCGGAAAATTCCGAAAAAACACAATGAAAAACACAATGGAAAAATACACTATGAAAAAAAAAACACAATGATAAAAACACAATTGTATGACACAATGTAAATAACACAATGGAAAAAACACAATGAAAAAAAAACGCAATGAAAAATACTATTGTATAACACAATTTTGTAAAACACAATTTGTAAAAAACCCACTAATTTTTTTTTAATTTTTATATTACAATATGGTACTCATATAAAAGATAAAAAGACACTCGTTATTATGGTGAATTTGTTTTTCAATAAAAACGTCATAAAAAAAGTTATGGACGTTTTAAAATGATAGGGGAATTTGGCATGTGCCTTGCATGTGGAGAAGGAAAGTCAACAAATATGTTATTCCTTTTATGCCTTTTACCTTGTGTTCACACTTGATTTCCCCCTAAACTAATATCAACCCTCCATGTTCAAAATTAATGGTCAAAATTACTTTTTATCTTTCATACAAAAAATATACTTCCTATTATAACTTAACCCTTAATTATATTATTATAATTCTTATGTATTAAAAATCTACTTATAGGGTGCAATTGAGAATTGCTACTTCTGGTTGATGTTGAGTTAGGGGTCTAAGATTGAGATTGGGGTTAGGTTTGGTATTTTATAATAATTTTGGTATTAGATTTATCTATATAAATATTTACATATATTATAAATACTAGACGGGTGTCCGCGCGTTGCAGCGAGAACAAAAACCGTTGAGAATGGTTTGGTTTTAATTTTTAACGGTTCTGTTTCGGTTTACGATGATAAAAAACCGCCACTAATTGTTTATTTATTTATTTAAAAACCATCAAATCCGGATCGCAAACACCGCTACGCAAATCTTAATTTTTTTTAACTAAAAAAACTTAGGTGATATCATACTCAAATTAAAGAGAATAAACTTCTCATTTTTATGGTGCCGATTTTTTAAAAAATATTAGCGTATGAAAAAATTTTGACCATTTAAAAGTCGTAGGTGGAAGTTGGGTTAAATACGAAATTAAAAAGAATATATGGTTAAAATTTAAAGGGCTAAGCTTGTAACTATTACTTAACTTTACAAAAGTTAATTAAAGTTTACGAAACAATATTGTAACTATATTTAAAGAATTGAAGTTAACTGCTTTATATTTTCTAATGGACTATTTTGCTCTTCTTCAACATGCTATGTAAGTTGTACAATTTATTAATTAAGTTATAAATTACTTGAAACCTAAGTATCTTAATTTGCCCATGAGATGTGTATTATATATAGTATAGATAACCACAATAAGGTAGCGTTTGGTATGCAGAAATGACAGTAGGAATGGAATGATTCATTACGTGGGAATGAAAAATGTGGTATTTGATTGTTCAATGGAATGGAATCATCCATTACACATGGAATCCCATTCCATCAAAATCATTCCTTCCCACCCCCCTTCTTTTTTTCATTCCATTTCTCCTTCACCCTACTTTCTCAACACTACCACCTAACAACCACCACCACCACTACCATTGGCACCACCACCAACTCCGCCGCCGCCGCCATCGCCACTACCATTTTCGTCACCGGAGCTACCACCGTTGCCATTATAAGGGTTTTTTTTTTGGTTAAAAAGTATTTTAGGATATGAGTGTTTTAATTATTTCTATTTCAATCGTACAATTTTTTAGGATACCAAACAAAATAAAGTAATAATTCATTTCATTCCAATAGGTTAACCAAACAAGACAAAAGAATGAAATGATCCATTTCATTCCTAGTAGACAAGTTATAGATACTTATGTATATGATTTATATTAGAGGGTATTAGAGTGTATTTATGTACTCTATTTATATCTTGTAATCTATTATTCACAATACAGAATATACAATGCAAATCTTTCGTTGTTTATCTTGGTATCAAGAGCCAAAAGGGTCACAAACCCTAATCTCCTTTTTCTGCCGTCACTCACCCCAGCGACCCGCCCTCTGCTTCCATGGCGCTTCTTGCACCCTTCACCACAGCCGACAAACAGAGTCACAACTCACACAAGTTCGATTTTACCCTCTCTACAACCAATTATGGCCACTGGAAAACAATGATCCAGTCCTTCTTTGTTACCAATAACCTTTTTCCCTATGTTGATGGCACCATTACTTGCCCAGATCCGTTCATTACTGTTCCTTCCGCTGAAAAAGACCAGCCGCCAATCAGCCAACATAACCTAAACCATGCAACATGGGTGTCTAATGATGCCCACGTTCGCATGTTACTCCTATCTACCATCTCTGAAAGCGCCTTCCAGCATGTTCAGGGTGATACATCCAGAGAATTATGGCTCGCTCTTGAACGTGCCTTTGCCCCTCACACCATATCCCGAGAATACACCCTCAAGTCACAGCTTCTTCGCTTGAATATGGAACCCGATGAGACCACCGCTGCCTATCTCCTTCGCGCACATGAATATGCTGATGCCTTGGAAAACATTGGTGAACCATATAAAGACAAAGACCTTGTTATGCTCGTTGTTACCGGTCTCCGTGACGAATATGATGGCTTCAAATCACAGATTGCGGGTCGACAATTTCCAACTGCATTTTCAGATTTACTTGCCCTCCTCTCTGATCATGATTACATGATCAGGAAGACTCCAGCAGCCCCTATGCAGACCTTTACAGCCACGGCACCTCCAGCCAACACTCCCTCCGTCGCGGCTCCTTCATTGCCTCCTGACACGGTTCATGCTCTTCAGCAAGTTATGTCACAACTTGGCATTCAAGTTCAGCCACAATCTTTTTTTTCACAGTCTGTTTTTCCACAACCTCAGGCGAACTATGCTTCTCGGGGCCATGGCCATGGCTTGTATAGTCGGGGTCGTGGAAACCGCAACAATTCTAGGAACTACAACAATAATTATAGTTTCAACAACTCCAAATAGAAATCAGTTTCCATGGTTATCTAATCAAAACATGGTTTTTGGTACTTGTAACAGGTGCGGAATTGGACATATTCCATCTCGGTGTCCTAACAGGGATCCCAGTACTATGAGACCTCCTTCACCTTCAGCAAACTACAACAGCCCCTATCAAAACACAACCGACCCAACCTATCCCAAATCACCCATCATTTTCAGCCTCTATCCCACCTAACACCTCCACCAGACCAGCTCATCTTCGCCAAAACCCTCCAAAAACCAAACGTTATGATCCCTCAGCTTTTCACACCACCACTAAACCAATTGTCACTGAACCCACAACTTTCACTATTGCTAACAAGGATCCTCAATGGCGACAGGCCATGTCTGAGGAATACAGGGTTTGATGAAAAATGGCACGTGGACTTTGGTGCCACCTGTCTCCAATGCTAATGTGGTTGACTGCAAATGGGTATACAAACTCAAACGGGACCAATACGGGGCTATTAAACGGTACAAAGCACGCTTAGTTGCAAAAGGGTTCAATCAACAGGCTGGTGTTGATTATCATGAAACCTTCAGTCCGGTTGTCAAACCAACCACCATCCGGGTTGTTCTTTCACTAGAAGTTACCCGTGGGTGGTCTCTTCGTCAACTAGATGTGCAAAATGCCTTTTTACATGGTGACTTAAAGGAGACTGTTTATTTGAGACAACCACCTGGTTTGTGGATCTAGGTAGACCTGACCATTTATGCCTTCTACACAAGTCCTTATATGGCCTGAAACAGGCCCCTAGAGCATGGTTTCAACGTTTATCTAAAGCTTTACATCTCTTGGGTTTCAAAGGGTCCACCACCGATCCTTCACTTTTTATCTACTTTTCTGCAGGCATTGTTCTTTACATGTTAGTTTATGTTGATGATATCATCCTGACTGGCAATAATAATGCAGCCATTAATCATGTTGTTAAAAGATTGAGCTCCACTTTTGCCCTTCAAGACATGGGTGCACTGTCTTATTTCTTAGGAATTGAAGTTAAATCTGTCGGGTCGGACATTATACTTTCTCAACGGAAATACATCTAGGAAATCTTAACAAAGGCCAGCCTTTTACACTCCAAATTGGTTACCTCTCCATGCTCCACTATGGCTCCCCTTTCCCTTGGTGATAGTCCACCTTTTGATAATCCAGTTCGTTACCGACAGGTTGTAGGTGCTCTTCAGTATCTCACTTTAACTCGGCCTGACATTGCCTTTGTTGTGAACAAAGTTTGTCAATATATGCATTCCCCAACCAAAAATCAATGGTCTGCTGTTAAACGCATTCTTCGATATTTACAAGGCATTTTGAATCATGGTCTTCTCATCAAACGGTCGTCTGGCTCTACTTTGCATGCTTATACCGATGCGCATTATTGGTCTCTTACTGCTTTTTTGGATGCAGACTGGCTGGCTTCCCCGATGATCGTCGGTCCACCGGGGGATATGCTATTTATCTTGGTTCCAATCTTGTATCTTGGTTTGCTCGGAAACAGAGGACCGTCTCTCGATCATCAACTGAATCTGAATATAAAGCTTTGGCTAACACAGTTGATGAACTTACATGGCTTGATTCTCTCATGCGTGAACTTCGAGTACCTGTGAAATCTGCTCCGATCTTATGGTGCGACAATCTAGGGGCTACATACCTATCTGCAAATCCTATTTTTCATGCCCGTACGAAACATGTTGAAGTTGATTTTCACTTTGTACGAGAGAAGGTTGCTCAAGGTCAACTTTCTGTTCAGTTCATCTCTACATATGATCAGATTGCAAACGTCTTTACAAAGCCATTGCCAACCGACAGATTTGTAACTCTACGGGACAAGCTACAGCGTTTCCCACACTTAGCTTGAGGGGGGATATGAGACAAGTTATAGATACTTATGTATATGATTTATATTAGAGGGTATTAGAGTGTATTTATGTACTCTATTTATATCTTGTAATCTATTATTCACAATACAGAATATACAATACAAACCTTTCGTTGTTTATCTGTTCCCTTGTCCATTCCATTAAGTCTTAGCCCAAATCTTAAAAAGCATTATTAACATTTCCCTATAACATTAAAACTGGTAATTTAATACTAGTATTAAGCGTTCGTCAATTCCAATCGTGTAGTTATTAGCTGCCTGTTCAATTTTAAATACTTTATTTATATAGCTTTTTAAGAAATACACATTATAGTTATACAATATATTACTTTAGGTTGTTTGTATGTGATCATATCGACAGTTAAAATGGTGGTCATCAATTGAAATTCAAAGTCAAATCTATTGAAGTGAAGAAAATGTAAAGGGGTGATAAGTAACTGGGCTGGAGGCAATTAGTTGGGCTTCAGCTAAATCAATTATGTTAATTAAAATTGCTAGGGCCATATCAAAAAAAGAAGAAAAGGCAAAAGACAAATAATTTTCTGACATCAAATATACGGCCATACGGGAAAGGTTAAAATATAAAGGGAGACGAAAATGAAAAGTGTGAGAATAATTTTTGGTTACACAAAAAAACCCTAAAAAAATTCTAAAAAAATCATAACTCAAAATATAAATAAAAACGAAAAAATAAAAAAAAAAGTTTTCCTCGTCATTCTCGTTCAAAAAAAAACCCGAAAAGACAATGCATAGACAAAAGACACAATGACGAAAATGAACAAAAGACACAACTATAACAAAAAAAGACACAATAAATCGTAAAATATAGCACAATGCCGAACAAAATATAACTGAGTAATATAACGCAATGTCAAGGAAAAAAGACACAATGTCAAGGAAAAAAGACACAATCAATGACGAAAATAAACACAAAACACAATGATAAACAAGAAGACAAAATGATCTTTTTCCCTCGACATTTTTTTTAAAGAACGAGGAAGACGGCGAAAATATTTTTGTGTTTTTATTTTTTTTTGTTTTTTATTAAATTTTTAGTTATGATTTTTTTTTATATTTTTCTAAAAGGTTTTTTTGTGTGACTATAAATCATGCTCATCTTTCTCATTTTTGTCTCCCTTGACAAGTTATTCAACAAAGGGAGACAAAAATGAGAAGGATTTATAGTCACAAAAAAAAACCCCATTCAAAAAAATTAAATAAAAAATCATAACTAAAAATTTAATAAAAAAAACAAAAAAAGTAAAACACACAAAAATGTTTCCACCGTCTTCCTCATTCTTTAAAAAAAATGTCGAGGGAAAAAGTTCATTATGTATTTTTGTTTATCATTGTGTTTTGTGTTTATTTCATTGATTGTGTCTTTTTTCCTTGACATTGTGTCTTTTTTTCTTGATATTGTGTTAAATTACTCAACATTGTGTTATATTTTGTTCGGCATTGTGTTATATTTTGATATTTATTGTGTCTTTTTTTAGTTATAGTTGTGTCTTTTGTTCATTTTCGTCATTGTGTCTTTTGTCTCTGCATTGTGTCTTTTCGGAGAGGGGGGGGGGGTTTGGAACGAGAATGACGAGGGAAACATTTTTATTTTTTTGTTTTTCGTTTTTTATTTATATTTTGATTTATGATTTTTTTTATTAATTTTTTTGGAATTTTTTTGAGGGGTTTTTTGTTTGACTACAAATCATTCTAACACTTCTCATTGTTGTCTCCCTTTGTATTTTAACTTTTCCCATATAAAAGATCTAGTTATAAAAATTATTCAACTGATTAATTAACTAATCATTATTATTAACAATTATGCAAAAAAATCGTTAAAACTTCACATATGTAACATTATCTCAAGGGCTTAAAGTTCATTTTCAACTAATCACGCTATGTGTAACACTAAACAAAACACAACTAATAATGAATTTCAAAACCAAATATTATAAGAAATCCTATGGTATATGCTTTCTTCTCCGTGCTTCTGCCCTGCATCACACGTGAAATGATCTTCTCACGGGAGAGTTAGCGTTGCGTTCATTACTAAAACTTGCATCATCTTATATATCGTTGATTGTTTGTAGGTGAAGAAGCGTGGATCGACTCACCGGTAGACGATCTACTTTCCTCGGGTGTGATTATACTATTTCACCGATGGTTTTCTTGGATCTGGGTTCTTCCACCTACAAAATGAACAGCACCGTCAACTTACCCCTCAGAAAGGGACAGAGGGGTCCTCTTTGGGGTAACCCTCCGGTGTGAGAATAAGTATTTGTGGAGAAGATAATAATATGAGAGTAAGGAAATCTGGAGAGTATTGCTTGATAGCTGAATACTCTGTGATTGAATATGATTGTGTATGTTACTGGCTGTAACTGTCTGTGATTGAATGTAATTGAATATGATTGAATGTGAATGAATGTATATTTCTCCTTGTGGAGTTGATGCTGTATTTATAGTGCTATGGTTTCCACTGATTGGGCTCAGCCTTGTTGGCCTCCTCCAATCGCTTTGCGCCACGTGTCCTCCGGGACACCTGGTGCTTTCTCATTGGTTGTAATCACGTGGTAGCACATGTGTCATGCTGAGTTGTCCACCTTTCATTTGGCAGCTGTCAACATCAGCATATTCTTATTCCTTAAAAAGATACATTCTGGAAGGTTGTCTGACGTGCACAATCAAGGTTGCCCTAATCCTGATTTGGATAAGGACGAGGTTGACTATGTGCATGTGCGATATGCGCCAATCCTGAGGATGCGCGAGGTCTTCTCTTTATTCTCACGCGCAGATGTTTCATGCGCAGATGTGATATGCACGAGCATGTGATACGCGCCGCGCGCTGATGCGCCGCGCGCATATGTGATATGCGTGAGCATATGTGATGCGCGAGCATATGTGTGCCTGGGCATATGATGCCTGAGCATGTGTGGTGCCTGGGCATATGATGCCTGAGCATGTGATGCATGAGCATATGTGATATGCGCCATGCGCGTAGGTTTTGGCTTTGTGCCTTCATAATGTCTTGATTTCAAGCCTGTTGTCTATATCTTGTGGGTTGACCCGCTTCGCTTGGTGTTGAGGCGGGTACATACCTCTTCAAGCCCCCCCAGTCTAATGTGTGTCTTGTCTCGCGCGAGCGAGGTAAGATAGATGTTAGACTAAATAGTTTGCTCTTTTAATAGGTGTTTTGTCTTTTTCTTCTTATTATTCACCGTTGCGTGAAATTCTATCCTCTTGGTTGCAAACGAATCGTCCCTGGACGTGGTTGGTTGTTGCTGACGTGGGCCAGTGACGGAGACGTGTCAGGCCTTTCGTGTGCTCGAGGTGCTACAGTTGCCTTTCGTGTCCCCTCACATGCTGTCAGGGACACGTGTCGCGCTCGCGTTGGTCCGTCCCTGCGAGTGGTGGCGCGTGAACTCTGGCAGCAGCCGTATAGTTTCCTTTCATGTCCCCTCACACAGTGTCAGGGACACGTGTCGCGCTCGCATTGGCCAAGACCTGCGAGTGGGGGCGCGTGAGCTCCGTTGAGCACCAAAATTTCTCTCTCCTGGGCCTATAAAAGCCAGCCCTTAGAGTTTTTTTATCCTTCATCTTCTTGTTTAATATTCATAGCTCTTTTCTTTATTTCCTTGTATTCCGATTACCCTTGTTCTGCTTCCAGCCATCTGTTCTTCAGAAGTTTCCCTTGTTCGATTTTACAGTTGTATGTCTGATAGTTCAGACAATACAATCTCCCCCATCCATTGCCGTAGAAAATCGTTAGTTATGTCTACATTGAAGAAGACCGGCAAGGGGAAGAAGGCTGCTGAGGGCTCATCGGAGGAGGTAGGGAGGACCAAGGCGGTGAAGAGGTGGAATGAAATCCCCTGCAAATTGAGGCAGGCTGATCTTGACAGCCTTATCGCCTCTCAGGGTTTTCCCACCCTGTTTGGCTGCATGTTGCCTGGGGCCGGGCAAACGGCGGCGGACCCGCCTACTGGCTATATTTCCCTATATAGCCATTTTTTCACCCACTGCAACCTTCGTCTCCCGATGACAAGGTTTGTGGGTGCACTGCTTCAGTTTTATGGGATTCATATATCCCAAGTCCATCCGTTTGGACTTGTGCGCATGACTCACTTTGAGTTCATGTGCAAATCCCAGCGCGAGGAGCCCACCCCTCGGCGCTTTCAGTTTTTTTACAAGCCCAAGATCCAAGA
The DNA here is from genome assembly GCF_021521415.1 of Bidens hawaiensis. Taxonomy (NCBI): domain Eukaryota; kingdom Viridiplantae; phylum Streptophyta; class Magnoliopsida; order Asterales; family Asteraceae; genus Bidens; species Bidens hawaiensis. The sequence continues at coordinate 435,281 of NW_027491273.1, forward strand.
CAGTTGGTTCTCTTTTATTCCTCGCAGTCAGAAGGTGAAGTGCTCCACTGTTTCATTCAAGAGCCTTCATGACTGGTCTGAGAGGTTTTTCTACATAAGGGCTGGTGTGATCCCCATCCGTATGACCATGCGCTCGATTTCTTCTGCGCCTGCGGATGTGGGTGTCCTCAAGAACCCAACTGGCGCCTGGGTTAATAAGCTGACCGCTGAACCATTCCCCGCCAAGAACATTTGTGAGGAGGCGCTGGTGGGGGTTTGTATGAGCAAGAGGTGGGCGGACAGCGCGCTTGAGCCCGTTATCCAAGTCGACGGGTTATGTAAGTTTTATCTCATTGCTTTACTTCTGCGCGAATATAATTCTTTTTGCTGAACTCATTTGACTTGTTTTGTGCAGTCACCAAGGAGTATATCCATGCTGCCTATGATGAGCACATGGAGGGTGGCTCCGTCGCGCTTGGCGCTGGGGAGGTTGGTTTCCCGGATCGCTTTGATGACATGTTCATCCCTGTTGATCTGGGATTTGTCTTCGACAGCGATGCGCCTGGTAAGCCTTTGTACTTATGCATTTTCCTTTATAATACCAAATTTTGCTAACACTTCTGTTGCATGTATTGTAGATGCGCTCGAAAACTACGAGCTGGAGCTCGCGGAAGAGGAGGAGGAGGAGGCGCCCCAACTAAAGCGTAAAGCTAAGGGGAAAACTGGCGCAGGGGGCAGTAAGAAACAGAAAAAAGATGTTGCCCCTGTTGTTCAGGACCCTCCTACTCAGGCGGGGGGATTTGGGAAAACCCAAGAGTTTACCACCAAGGTTTCCTTGTCTTCCCTGCCTATAAAAGTGGGCAGACCTCCTGTCCACCTGAGGCATGGTGCCGCTACCTCTTCCCTTCGCGCGGCGGAAACGCCCGCGACAGGTAAACTTTGCTTATCCTTTATGTTTCTATTTGCGCGATCCTTATAGGATTACTAATGAATCTTGTCTTACTAAAATGTTTGTAGAGCCGGCGACAGCGCAACAAGATGCCGAGGCTGCGCCGGAGGTCGCTTCGAAGTCCCCCGTTTTACCCTCAAAGAAGGGTAGAATGGACTTCATGGCGATGTTTGCTGCGCGAACGGAGTTGCGCCAAGGTACGTATTGCGCTCTTATTTTCTGACTCTTTTAGATCAAGTCCTGAACCATTTCTTGTTGTTGATTTTTTCATAGAAGCCGTAGCTGGTGCACAAGCTTCTGGCGGCACTCCTGGCGCCGTTCCCAGCGCCGTTGGCTCTGCTCCTGCTCCTGCAAGCGATGAGTCTCCCCTCATCGGCATTACTAAGGAGCAGGAGGCCGTCTTGCGCGCTGACTTGGCGGCGTCGAGACCTCCCTCACCTCCTCCTGCGCACAGCCCTCCCCGCGAGTCCGATTTTGATTCTAGGTCGCAGGAGAAGAGGCCTATTTCAGAGGAGGGTGAGGAGTTTGAAGTTGAAGACTCCGCGGGCGCACGCGCCAGCCCTGCTGCGCCACGAGGTTTCGCGGCGGAGCCTTCTCGTAGGGCTGGCGATGACTTTTCTGCTTCATCCCCGCAGGTATAGGTTATTTTTTGTTCCGCTGCGCGGACTTCCATCTTAATGTTTTGATGACTTAGATAATTTCTTTGTTTTTGCAGGAAGCCGATCACACTTACCGCCCGAGATGGAATATTACTGAAGATAGCACATTTCAGTCCATGGGGGTGTGTGCGGAATTCTGGGCTCATGCTGTGCCTCCATCTGAAAGGAGGTTCCAGGAGGACCGCGCTCGCGACGACCTGCTCAACGATCACATGTTTGCTGGGTCGGCCTTCTTTGCTGCCTCCCAAGAGCTTCGCTCTGATTACGTAAAAGTACGTGATGCTCTTGCGAAAGCCAAGCAAGAGGCTAAGGTGTCTGCTTGGCATCTTTCTGATGCTCGCGAGAGAGCTGAAAAGCTCCAAGCCGAGCTCAGTGAGAACAGAGCAAGTGCCAACAGCGCCTTCGTGAAGCGCGGGCATGAGCTTCAGGCGGCGCGGGAGAAGCTGCAGGCGGCGGAGGCGGATGCTGCCAAGTACGCGCGCAGAGCGCGCGACTTGGAGCTCGAGGCGGAGGCGCGTGACCAGGCTCTTGTCCAGTCTGTCACTGAAAAATCTTCACTGGAGAGTGAGGTTGCGCGCCTGAAGAAGGAGCTGGCGGCCGCGCAGGCCGATAAAGATGAAGCCCTGGCGACGGCAGCGTCGAGCCAGGAAGCACTTGATGCTGCGCTGGCGGAAAAAGAAGAAATCTTGGCTGCAGCAGCGTCCGACAAAGAGGAGCTAAAAAAGATTAAGGAAACTGTTGAGTTATTAAACTCTCAGGTTCCTGCCCTCGAGACGTCTGTTGCTGGCCTCGCGCAGGATCGCCACTGGCCGATCTCACAGGGCATGACTCGTTGCGCTTACGCGATGAAATACTCAGGCGAGTTTCAGGCCCTGGTGATGGATTGCAATGCTGCCGCGCGCTTGGTGAGCCGAGCTGAAGGGTTCACGGATGGTTACGAATATGGCATGTTGAAGAAGAACCCATCCGAGTACCCTTATCAGAGCGACGCTGCCTGCGCGGAGATGGCCGCGATGGGGGAGAAGTATATGAATACTCCCATTCCCATCCTTGCACAGGTATTTTAACCTTAATGAGATTACCTTGACTTATTTTTTAAGTCTTTTTGTACTCATATTTTTGCTTATGATTTGCAGATATCTGCGCTTGCTGACCAGCCCGATCTCGCCGCGCTAAAGAAGTTACTTGACGAATGCGAGGGGGCTGACGGCGGCGATGATGGCGCGGGGAATGCTGGCGTTGCTAGCGGCTCTGGCGTGGCCAAATGATCCGCTCCTGACACTGTCATGATAGAAGACTCCATTCAAGATGAAGAACTTGACTATGGTCAGTTTGGAGACGACGAGGAGCAGGCTGCGCCAGATGCTGAGGGCGATGATGAGGATGATAAAGAGGCTGATGTCAACGTGGAGACTTGAGAAGCCCTTCATGTTTTTTTTTTTTTTTAGTAGTTTGTATCTCATCTTGTAAACTTGTAAATTTCAATGCTTGGAATGAAATTTTGTTTTTCCCTTCTTCGCATCTTGCGCATTCGCATTCATCTCTTTATATCGCTTGTTTGCTTGTCGAATATAAGATATGCTTGCACGTTGGAATAAGAACAAGGTTGTAAGGAATTTATTATACTTAACCCTTGTCATATTGTAAGTGATTTTGCCATATCTTGATTATGTTGACACGTGTCTTGGCGCTTTCATTATTCCTCTTTTGCGCGACGTTATCGCGCGTTTATGGAATTATGAGTTTTTTAGCTTTTACGTGTCAATATGTGTTACTCAGATATCCATTACAGTTTTATGCGCGACCCCAACCTGAGACCTTAACAACTATGTTTTGGCATTTGCTTTGCCTTAGTTGTGTTTAGGTGTTTTATGGTCAGGCTGCGCAGTATGTAGGATGGATGTTGTGAGTGATTTGAGCTAAGGCTCACATTATTGGGCTAAGGCCCTGACGTTTTAGAGTTAAGACTCTTTAACGCGTTTGCGCATGTATGTTTTACTTCGTTTTATTTTGTTTTGATGTCAATACAATGTTATCATATTGCTCAAAATTAATAAAGGGAAGTGTGAAACATGTATGCGAAAGGTAATAGAATTGGGCTAAGGCCCTGACGCTTTAGAGTTAAGACTCCTTAACGCGTTTGAGCTTGAAGCTCGCGCATGTATGTTTTACCTCGTTTTATTTCGTTTTGATGTCTTAACTCTAAAGCGTTGTACGAAGTGAGCTTGGAACTTTTCCAATAGTTCCTCGAACCCATCGATTTGCCCAGTAGGCAAGCTTTCAAACCAGACACGCGCCGCGCCCGTTAGGCAGCGAGCAAACATGTGGCACCATGTTGGCATCGTCCAGCTCTCTAGGTTTCCCGTGTTGTAAAAACCTTGCAAGAAATCGTCTGGATCTGTTGTGCCGTCATATTTACCCAAACCACTTGGCATCTTGGTTTTGTGCTGGATGGGAGCCTGCGCGATGCGCGCAGTGAACTTTGAATGTTTCACCAAGATGGCTGGTCTGTACGGTGTGGTTACATCCACTTGTCCTCTAACTGGTGGGCTGTACGGCATGTGCAGATCCAGATCGGCTCTGGCTCCAGGCGCCATGTTCACAGGCGCGCGGAGCTGTGAGCCTCCTGCATGAGTATCTCGTGTCTTCCTCATGCTGTGCACTTCTTCATCACTGAACTCAGTGTGTGCAGTGTGAACAGAATGTCCTTCTTCCGGCGCGCGCGGCCTTTTTGTCCCATGAACAGTTTGCTTATCAAGCGCTTGCCTTTGTGTTAAGTCGGCTAGCTTTTTCTGTTTGACCATCTCATTATACTTGTCCATTAGACGCCGCTGCTCGTTTATGAGCCATTCTTTAGGATCATTTGTTTCATCTTCTGGACCCATTGGTCCTTTTTGCTTCGCGCCGGCAAGATTTTGTAACGTGAGATCGTCTGGAGGAGTTTCAGTCTGGCCGTGAGGAGTTGCGATGAAGGGACGGTTACTGGTGGTGCGCGTAGAATCACGCGGCACCCTCAGAAACTGTTGTCCCTCATTAACATCCTCACGTTCAATATCCTCCAGAACTTGATCAACGTTATGAACGCCAGAAACCATGGTGAAAATTGGTTTTTTTATAGATCTGATGAGATCTTGTTGCCGTTGTAACAGTGGATGGCGCCAATGAAGAAGCGTGGATCGACTCACCGGTAGACGATCTACTTTCCTCGGGTGTGATTATACTATTTCACCGATGGTTTTCTTGGATCTGGGTTCTTCCACCTACAAAATGAACAGCACCGTCAACTTACCCCTCAGAAAGGGACAGAGGGGTCCTCTTTGGGGTAACCCTCCGGTGTGAGAATAAGTATTTGTGGAGAAGATAATAATATGAGAGTAAGGAAATCTGGAGAGTATTGCTTGATAGCTGAATACTCTGTGATTGAATATGATTGTGTATGTTACTGGCTGTAACTGTCTGTGATTGAATGTAATTGAATATGATTGAATGTGAATGAATGTATATTTCTCCTTGTGGAGTTGATGCTGTATTTATAGTGCTATGGTTTCCACTGATTGGGCTCAGCCTTGTTGGCCTCCTTCAATCGCTTTGCGCCACGTGTCCTCCGGGACACCTGGTGCTTTCTCATTGGTTGTAATCACGTGGTAGCACATGTGTCATGCTGAGTTGTCCACCTTTCATTTGGCAGCTGTCAACATCAGCATATTCTTATTCCTTAAAAAGATACATTCTGGAAGGTTGTCTGACGTGCACAATCAAGGTTGCCCTAATCCTGATTTGGATAAGGACGAGGTTGACTATGTGCATGTGCGATATGCGCCAATCCTGAGGATGCGCGAGGTCTTCTCTTTATTCTCACGCGCAGATGTTTCATGCGCAGATGTGATATGCACGAGCATGTGATATGCGCCGCGCGCATATGTGATATGCGTGAGCATATGTGATGCGCGAGCATATGTGTGCCTGGGCATATGATGCCTGAGCATGTGATGCATGAGCATATGTGATATGCGCCATGCGCGTAGGTTTTGGCTTTGTGCCTTCATAATGTCTTGATTTCAAGCCTGTTGTCTATATCTTGTGGGTTGACCCGCCTCGCTTGGTGTTGAGGCGGGTACATACCTCTTCAGTAGGTATCAACATAGAAAAGTGATAGCAATATCACCGGTAACGGATAGAAATTTGAAATAATTAAATAAAAACCAGATACTAAACTGGCCTTTCGTGTTCCTTTGATGAAGAGAAAATTTTTCCATCATCGTATCTGACCTCCATTTCATCTGATGGACCCTTTTTTGAATTTAAACTCTTAGACGTAGATTCATCTTCTTGTTCGATAATCCCGTAAAGGATGATGTATATTTGATTATGTGTCTTTTTAATTATTTTAATATATTATTGTATTTTCTTTTTAATTAATTGGCAGTTTATTTCTTTAGGTTAGTGGATAGAAGTTAGCATTTTCATTTCCTAAGTTGTAGGGAACGTGCATGGTGTAGTATTTTGATTTCCCTATATGTAACTATTTCAAAGGAGAATGAAAGGATAGTGTGTTTATGATGAAAAGTTATTGTATTGGTTTATCTCTTGAGAGTGAGAGTTAGATTAATATGTGTCTATGCTAGTTCAACTTTGGCAAGTTGGATGGTGTTCTTAGACCCGATCCTCTAACCATAGTGGTGTAAAGATCGTAGCCCGGCGGTTTATTTCGGTGGTGTATCTGTATCCGAAAACGAGCCGTTGATCTATCCCTTTTTATTTAATTATTTCAAATTTCTATCCGTTACCGGTGATATTGCTATCAAAAAGTATACCGTATCTTTGAATATCAGATAAATATATAATACATTGTATCAAATTATTGGTATATCACATGACAACTTGACAAGTATTACCGTATAAGTACGCCATGACTAAATGTATTATATAATGAAGTAAATGAACGATTTTGTTGAGATCTCATAGTTAGATGAAGAAACTTGTGGTGTTGAATAGTCATGAAGAAGAAGTCTTGGGAATATTCTGTCACACTTGCATTTTTTATTTATGTTTTCCAAACTTTAGAGTTTAGACTTTAGACAACCCAATATCTGTGTATATTTATATAAACCATCCATGTAGTTTGCTATTATTTCACTTACTTTTCTAATTCTTTTTTTTTTGTTCTTTTGGTGACATGAGAAGTGAACAAGTGAGATTTTCAAACCATTATCTACATCATGTTAATTGTCACATGCAACATCCAAATAACTTCTAGTCGTTACATTGTTTTTCAGTTTAGTTTTAGCTATATTTTTCATTAAGTAAAGTAACGAGTCTAATGACTCATAAACAAATGTTATAGAGACCAAAGAGCGGGCTAGAGACAAATTTTACGTTCTATACGTCATTGGTAAGGAGTAACGGGCTCAAGCCAATCGAGATTGGCTCCAAATCTTGAATCGAGCAAAAACTTAAATGAGCTTGAGCTTATATTAGGGTATGCTTAATAAACGAGGCCAAACCCGTGTTTCATATGTTGATATTGACTAAGCTCACGAGCCTAAATGAGCATATCTACCTATCTACCTTCTACCTATACTAATAAAAGAAAATAATGAGGATGACGTGGCAGTTTCATATTGTTTCTTGGCTAAATTTTTCCGCTCAAATTTCTAATATCTATTTATAGACATTTTAAAAACTTTCCATATTATGAATAAAGATTATATATTAAAAAATTGGACAATTCCTAATAAAACAAATAACTTGGACAATTCCTTATAAAATGAATAACATTTAATGCAATTATATGTGAAAATATAAACCTAAAATTGGAATTGAAATATTTAACCAATTTCAATTTTAATTTATAATATATTAGAATGTCATGCAAAATAATATAAAAAATGTACCGATAATAATATACGATTTCTTAGATTACGTGTACATTTAAAAATTAAATCATTTTTTTTAATATCTTAGCGTTTTTAAATATCTATATTTTGTAACATAACAACAAAAACATGTATACAAATATATTATCTAATTTAAAAAATCTTTTCATATGTAAAAAATGGATTTACGAAAAAAATTTTTTTTAGGGATTTGTGACATTAATAGCTGATCAACCCAATATTTATACAATATAACAAAATTTGAATTGTTTCTAAAAATTCTATTTAGTTTTTTATATTTGTTTCAAATAATTTATTGTATTAATTTACACATTGACAAATTCCATTTAATACATGGGTTCTAAAGCTAGTTGTTAGTTTATATAACACTAGTTTGAGTCCCTCCGTGTTACCGGGGGGGGGGGGGGGGGGTTATTTAGGTTTTGTTTTTAGTTATTTTGCTATTTTATATTTTGTGATGATTTGTTTTATTTTTTTAACATGGGTTTGTTTTGATTTAATACGTATATATTATTTGTTACGTTCATTATATTTTTGACGTTTGGGCTCTTTCAATTTAGATGCGCAGGTTTTTTAAATTTTTAACGAACGAACATAAGCGAACACAAACATGTTGATTTTTTTTAAACGAACAAACATGAACACAAATATTTGTCTTATGAAAAATGGGTGGTTGATGCAGGTGGCAATGGTGGTTAATGCATGAGAGGGGGTAGGTGGTAATCGGAAGTTAGTCAGTGATGGAGAGGATAGGACGACGACGAAGAATATGTGGATGCGAGAAATTAAATTAGGGTTTGATGATGACAGGGTTTCACAAATGAATGAGATGTTATAACGCGTTTAAGGGTTATCGGGTTTGATTATGAAAGAGTTTCACAAATAAATAAGATGTCATAACCTGTTTAAGGACTATCCAGGTTTGGTGAGACCCATACCAATGAATATTGGTCAAACACACGACAAGCCTCAAATCACAAATCAAACAATCTGGTGGCTTAAAGGGGGTGAGAAGCAACCAAAGAGTGACACATAGATTTTTTTGATAGACATTTATATAAATAGATAGATTTACTTAATATGTTCAATATATATTTTATAATACTAATTGTTATATATAAAATTATAACAAAAATAATTATATAACATATATTGTGCTACAAATAAAAGTTAAACTTCTAAAATTTATTTATTTACATAAATGTACACATATATCAGTTAATTAAGTATAAATAAAAAAAACTAGCTGAGAGTCAAAGAACAAGTATCCACCCACGAGTCAAGCTTGAGTTTTACAAATAGAGCTTTAATGAGCCGAACCCGAGCTCTCATAAATTAAACGAGGCAAACTCAACCTAGACAATACCTGGTTCAATGTGATCGTTTACACTGTCATACTGAATCTACGATAATACTCAAACTCAAGAACGAATAATTAATTTATAGGCTTTTGAATTGAAACTTCCGTCCACAAGCTTCACCTTACAATTTTTTTTAAAACATAATCAACTAACTAAACAATAGAGCAGAGCTCTATTTATCCTAAACATATAATAGATAAACTAGAAAAAAAGATAAGCCAAGAAATTGAAATTTGAACAAACAATAATTGATAATGAAATCTGAATTCAATCAAGAAGATTTGAATTCAAATCTCCAACTTGTTATCCACTCCAATCCTTCGCCACACGGGTCGCCAATTAAGTCTGATCATACCATTGGATTGGATGTTCCCGTATCACACTCGTAGATAGAGGTGCACAAAATACCTGGTTCTGAACCTGACCCGGTGTACCCAACCTGGAACTGGTTCCTACTCGTACCCTACTCGCAGGTAGGCCTTGGTATAGGATTTCTCCTCAAAGCCGTACCCGGAACCGACCCGGGCCCGGTGGAGCCGGAAATACCCGGTAAAAACCCGACCCTACCTACCCGAAACCCGAAAAAAACCCGGAAAACCCTGTCAAAACCAGGTCAAATACCCGACTATACTCGGACCTGATTCCTACCCGGACCCGATTTTGACTTTTATTGACCATACTTGAAAATACCCGGTTTGTGCACCTCTACCTGTAGACCCTAGTCATTTGGATCAATGAATTCCAACTAGTAAAACAAATTATTTTATTTTCAAAGGGGTGAAGTTGATACTAACGTAAACAATGAAGGGTACAAAACATAACTTAACTAACACACGTACTTTCTCTCCTAGTATTCATCTCTTTTGTCTTGTATCGCTACCTCAAAAGCCCATTTTTGTCTGTTTAATCTCGTGTGTTTCATGATACAACACAACACTCTTTGCACTACGTTAACGTCACCCCACAAACCATCCAATTATCGCTTTTATTTCCCGTTAACTGGTTTCGTAAATCCATTGTGTTTATCTTCCTTAGACACCAATCAATCTTTTTATATTATTCAGAGACCAAGATCAAGTTTGTTTGAATTATAATTATACAAATGAAACAATATTAAGATGAGCTTTGTTTGTAGCTTGTTCGGGATCATAGGGTTTGCGATTGGGATTCCGGTTGGCGTTTCTATTGGTTTTCTTATTTTTGGACGCACTGACTCGACAGATGTTAAGGTGACTTATTTGTTTCGTGTTTGTGAATATGGGTTTAACTTGTAGTTGTTTTTAAGATGTGCGGTATGTGTTGATAAAATGTCTTAATAAATTACTTTTGGTAATTTGAGTTAGAACATAGTTATTAAAAGCCCTAGCTTCTTGCGCCTGGGCCCCTTCTTCAAGCAAGGCTCAATAAATGCGCTTCTAGTTCCTAGGTGAGCGCTTCAGCATTGTTTATGCCAAGAACTTGAGAACATAAAAACCGAATGAAAGAAACGCAAGGGGTACTATTGAAGCTTAGATCCAGGAGAAGTCAAAGGCGTTATATTGATACATTTTGTTATTCAAGTTTTGGAATTACATTTGAATCTTGACAATTTTAGATATTTTGGTACTAATTAGATGTTATTAAATGTTATATAATAGCCTTTGTTTATTTTATTTTAAGAAGAGTATTATTTTTCATGTACATAACATATTTTTTATTTAAGTGCGCTTAATTTTTCTTGGGCCCTCGCTTTTTTTACGCCTTGCACCTAGGCCGCAGGCGAGGCTATGCGCCTTGAGTACGGCTAAGCATTTGATAACTATGGTTAGAACATTTCTTGAATTATAATAATATTGTACCATGTTTGCAATTTGGTACAACATTATTATTAAATAAATGGTGCCTTGCTAGTTGGGCTCCAGAGGTGCTGAAAGTCAGGCACCATTATAGCCTAGACGATAAAAGTCTGGAGCCTAACTAGTACAGCCTAGAGCCTAACTAACTGGTCACTAAACGAGCCTAGGCACGGGATGCTAGACACAAATGGTGCCTAACTAGTCATGCAACTTTATAGCCCAACCAGCTTTGTCAGGCACTATCGTAGCCTAGCCGTCGTATATGTAGTTGGCTTAAAATTTGGCTTGTCTGGGTGGCTAGGTGCTTGGCAGAGCCCATGGACGAAGCCTATTGAGGGCCAGGGGTGGCCCCGGTCTCCTGTTTTTTTGCGCAACAGTGTAAATTAGCCCGTTTTTTGCTCGAAAATTTGTATATGTAGTGTAAATTAACCTGTTTCAACCTAAAATTTGAGAACCCCCCCCCCCCCCCCCGGGTGTTTTTGTCCAAGCTCCACCACTGGCAGAGGATACATGGTTCCTCTGGAGCAGTGACAGACATGTAAGATCTTAGCCTTATTATTCTCCTTTAGGCACTTATGTAGCCCATCTTGGACATGTGCCGCTTACTGTATGTACCAACTCATTTTGTACTTAAAACCCGCAGGGCTCTCTAGTGCCTAGTAGAGCCCAAAAAGGTTACGTGGCCGAATATGATTGGCGGTGCCTAAATTTGTTAGGTTCCAAAAGCTTGCCTGTTTCAGTATTTTGTTAATTTTTGGTTCAACTTTGCTTATTTTGGTAATATTAATGTTTTATTGATATGGTCAGTTAGAGGTTTCTCAACATACATTTGCAGGATCCGTTCACTAGACCGATTCAAGAACTTGATAAAAGTTCATTGCTTGATATTATACCCGAGCTTCCATTATGGGTAAAGCACCCGGACTATGAACGAGTGAGTACAAAATCCAAACATTCTTACTCATCATCTTCAAACTTTTTATAACAATGCAACATGTTTTTTTTTTTTAATGATTATACAGGTGGACTGGTTGAATGACGTAATTCATGATATGTGGCCGTACCTCGAAAAGGTGCCACAAAATTTGGACACTTTATGAATCTTTTTTCGGTTTGTTAGGCACAAGAAGTAACTCATGTATCACATTCATTTCATTCTTGTATAGGCAATATGCGGTATGATAGAAAGCATGTGCAAACCTATATTTGCTGAATACATTGGCATGTATTTTATAAAATCCATAGAGTTTGAAAGCCTTACATTTGGAAGTCTTCCTCCTATAATTCAAGGTATGTTTGTTCACTAATATTATAATCACACACTATGCATAACAGTTATAGGCTGCTGTTATTAACTTGACAGGTATAAAAGTACACGAGTTGAATGAGGACAATTTGGTCTTTGATCTCGCGGCTAAATGGGCTGGAAATCCCAAGATTATTCTTATTTTGAATGTTTCACATCTACCGGTCAAAGTTCAGTTAATAGATATGCAAATAACTGCATCAGTTCGGCTGACACTAAGACCGTTTGTGCCAACATTACCATGTTTTTCTAATGTTGTTGTCTCTTTATTGGACAAGGTAGTTAAATTTATGTGCTATCAGATATTAAAATATGTCTCTATGGATAATATTATGATGTGTATTTGTTTAGCCGGATGTGGATTTCGGGCTGAAAGTAATGGGAGGCGATATAATGGCAATCCCGGGGCTCTATCAATTCATTCAGGTCCTCTTTTGCTTCATTTTTTGAAAAAAAAATTCGTTATCCGAATATTAAAGTTTATTAACTAAATCAGTTTAAATGCTGGTTTTATGACAGAATATTATTAAGAAATACATTGCTAGTCTTTATTTATGGCCTCAGTATCTAGAAATACCGGTTCTTGATGCTTCGGTGTAAGTTCTAATAACTTTTTCTTAATTATGATTTATCATATGCTAATCTTGATTTGGTGACAGTGGAGCTGCAAACAAGCCGGTGGGCATACTGCACGTGAAAGTTATACGTGCGAGTGACCTTTTAAAGATGGATTTACTCGGTTCTTCTGATCCATACGTTAAGCTCAAACTTAGTGGAGCTGGGAGGATTATTCCTTCCAAGAAAACGTCGGTCAAAACTAAAAATCTGAACCCCGTGTGGAACGAAGAGTTTAAACTTACTGTAAACGATCACATGTCACAAGTTCTTGAATTATACGTATACGACTGGGAAAAGGTGCGTTTTTTATTCGTATTTTTGACATCAATATTCCATTTTGATCATGAGTTTGTAATTAGGCCTGTAAACGAACCGAACGTTCGATGAACTGTTCTTGATTGTTTGGCGGGAAGTTCATTTATGTTCGTTTATTTAACAAATGAACGAACACGAAGAAAAAATTTGTGTTCATTTAATTAAACGAATGAACATGAACACATGTTCTGTTCGTTCATTTATGTTCATGAACGTTCGTTTATGTTTGTTTATTTATGTTCGTTTATGTCTGCTTATTTATGTTCATTTATGTATTAATAGAAAATAATTAATTATTATCTGGATTAGCCATCTGCTTAATGGTTTTGTATTTTTTAATTTGTGTTCATTTAAGTGTTTTCATTTATGTTCATTTATATTTGTTTGTGTTCATTTATGTTCGTTTGTCTTTGTTCAGTTATGCTCGTTTAGATATTAAACAAACGACCATAAACAAACACAAATGTTCCTTTTTTAAATAAACGACAATGAACATAAATATTTGTTCGATTAAGTTTCGTATTCGTTTTATATTAATTGAGCGAGCATGCCCTTGTTTGTGTTTGTTCAATTAGTTTGCAGGCTTTCATTATTCACATTGATGAATACGCCGGTCCTCTAGGCTCTGTCGATTTTATTTGTTTTCGTTTGTGTTTGTGAACACATTCATTTCCTTAATGAACAAACGCGAACAAAAAATCTCGTTTCGTGTGAACACATTATTTCCTTAACGAACGCACATGAACAAGGCCTTGTTCGCATTCATTCGGTTCGTTTACAGCCCTATTTGTAATACTTTGTGTGCAGGTTGGGCTGCATGACAAACTAGGAATGCAAGTTATTCCGTTGATGATATTAAAACCGAACGTTAAAAAGGAGTTGACTATTGGTTTGGTCAAGAATTTGGATTCCAGTGATCCTAGGAACAGGAAGCCAAGGGGGAGTATAACAGTGGAGATGACTTTTGTTCCTTTTGTGGAAGAAAACATGGGACTTAATGGGCCTATTGACTTCTATATGAGGAAAGAAACTGTTTCCAAAAAACCTGGGAGTGAGTTTGTTAACAGGCCAGGATTACTTTTGGTGACTGTAATCAGTGCAACAAGTGTTGAAGGAAAACACCATAATAACCCCTTCGCTTTAGTCGTTTTCAAAGGAGAGAAGCGTAAAACCAAGGTGATTAATGATTAATAAATAGGCCTGGAAGGCTGGAACCGTTCGGCGGGAAGTTCATTTATGCTCGTTTATTTAATAAACGAACGAACATGAACAAAAAATTTGGGTTCGTTTATTTGAGCAAAAGAAATATGAACACATGTTTTGTTCGTTTGTTCGTTCGTTTATGTTCATGAACGCTCGTTTAGTTATGTTCATTTATGTCTGTTTATTTCATTTATGTTCATTTACATAGTAATAGAAAATAGTTAAATATTATCCTGAATAGTCATTTACTTAATTCTTTTATATTTATTCATTCATGTTCATTTATGTTTCTTTATGTTTGTTTGTGTTCATTTACATTTGTTCATGTATGTTCATTTATGTTTGTTTATCTTTGTCAGTTATGTTCGTGAACTGTTCGTTTAGAATTTAAACAAACGAACATAAACGAACACAAACATATTCATTTTTTAAATAAGCGAACACAAACACAAAATATGTTTTCGATTAAGTGTTTGTGCTCGTTTAAAGTCAAATAAACGAACACGAGCATGCCCTTGTTCATGTTTGTTCGGTTCGTTTACAGGCCTATAATAATGAATAATGATTTCACTAGTTTAGACTCGCAGTTTGATTCTTGACTTGGTTGACTTTTTACGACAGATAATGAAGAAAACTCAGGATCCAAGTTGGAACGAAGAGTTTCAGTTTATGTTAGACGAGCCTCCTTTTGAGGACGCTATTCATATCGAAGTAATAAGCAAACGGAATCATAAGATTGGATTTAGTTCATCAAAGGTAGACCTTTATCTTTCAAGAACAAATGTATAAATGATTCATTTGTTAGGATTGCCTTAACATGCAGGAAGCTTTGGGGCATGTGGATATAAACCTTGTCGACGTCGTTTATAATAATCGTATTAATGAGAAGTACCATCTTATTAACTCGCGAAACGGGATGATACATGTTGATATTAAATGGAATGCTACATGATGTACAGTTGCAGATTTGGTTACACAAATGAGTTCATGGTTTTAAGGTTTGTCAAATGTTGCATAGAGGTTTGTTGGTTGTGACAAAGATATTGTGGTGAAAAATACAGATTTATGAATTAAAATGGTGCTAAAAAATCATTTGTCTTACATAGGTTGTTCTCCTTATTTATTTATGTAAATTCAAACTATGTTCCATTTATAATTACTTTTTTTATATATCAAAGACAAGCCTAGATATTAAGCTTTTAGCTTTTAAGCCTATCTTTAGATTAAATTAGACTTTTCTTATATTTTTATATCATTATAGAAAATTTTTAAAGAAGCAAAATTACAATTGGGACTAGTAATCATACTCCATCAATATTTAACGGGATATTGGATTTTAATAATCTAAATTTTGGTTTATTGGCCGGCATTAATTCTAACTTAAGAAACTCCCAATGTTAATCCTAACTTTTATCATATTGACCTCCACCGAGCCTTTTTCTAACAAATACTAACACAATTAGTTTTTGGGCAAAATATGTCATTGCTTTAAATTGATGGAGTAAAAAAATTTTGTTTATTAATATACTCTCCAACTAGAGGTGCAAACGAGCCGAGACGAGCTCGAGCTCGACTCACTTCTATCTTTATTTCTAAAGCTTGAGTTCGGCTCATGAGTGGTCTTTCAGACTCCAGGTCAACTCGTTTACCATTTTATTAATCAATTTTTATATTTTATAATTAAAAAATATATAAAAATAATATTATATAATATATATTATTTATATATTTTTTTCATTACTATATATATTAATTAATAGTAATATAAATTTTCAATCTCCTTCATAAACCTATAATCTGCATGGCGGCGACGGTGGTGGCGGCAAAGGTGACGATGGCAATGGTGGTGGGGGCGGCGGGGGAGGTGACGCTGGTGGCAGTGATGGCGACGAAGGTGATGCTGGCGGCGACGGGTGGGTTTTGAAGTTTATTTATCCCTCTCAAGTTGGAGAAATGACAATTTTTATCGATTAACCTAGGGAATTTCTTAAGTTGGGATTCATACCGGTCAATAGGCCAAAGTTTGAATCATTAAAATCCAATATCCCATATTTAATAGTCTAGTGGTATGGTGTCCGCCCTTTTAAAATGGACGTGATGAATTCAAATCCTTGCAAAATGAAAAATAGGAAAATTTTAGATGAAAATAAATTTGTTGTTTAAAAAAAATATGTATCATACTCCCATAGTGACTTAAAATCGTGTCCGGTAAGCGACTTCATAGAATCAAGTAAAATTTTCCAACATTACAAACCTTTATGTTTATAGCTAGTGACTTGATTGACAATAAATACCTAAAAATTATTTCATGTTGTTATGCACAACTACAAATTAAATTGTTCTAAGTATGCTAAAATAAAACTATAAAAAGCAGGAATTAGCAAACTCAATTAGAATATATATAAATGGTTTATAGTCTAATGGTATCAAGGTGTGTATAATGATGTTTCTCTTCAGATGGTTTGGGGCGAGTCTCATCTCATGGTGTACAAAGGAATAGAATTAATGTTTTGAGCGAAGAACACATCACCCCTAGAGTCTGATACTCCTAAAACCCACCTATTACCCAGGTCATGAGACGTGACCCCACACCAATTTGATGGAGATAAACACTATATGACACTAGGTCAAAAAGCTATCGACAGGAGTAAGTTTAGTAAGGATGTGAATTAGTCGTTCTAAAAAGAAAATAAGTTAAAAAATAGTAATTAAATTTATTATAACCGTTTATACCTTAAAAAATAACTAGCGACATATTAACCTTTTTATGACACTTTATTATAATAGTTCATTCCTCATTTACCACCCACCAAGCATATTTACAAGTTACAATTCCACTAAAACACATTTACAACACATGTCATGCTATTTCGAGTTGCATCCTAGTTAAGATCATGGCTATGATTTATGAATAAACCAGTAAATCCTATTTGAGTTAATTATCTAATTAGATTAAAAGACAATTTTGGTACTTCAAAGCCCCCAACCATTTGGCGGCACCATATTTATTTTGTTTTTTAGTTCTGCATCCATAACGAACATAATGAAAATTAATCAAATGACAATTTTGTTTTAGTTTTGGTACCAACATAACAAAAACCGATCGAATATGAATTATTCTTTTTCTTAGTTCCGGTACTGTAACAAATGTGACGGCGACCGACCGAATTTATGAAGACTCGCTGGCTCAACGTCCGGGATCGACAACGCTCGGGTTTTACCAACGCCCGATTTTTACCGACCAGCGCCAGCTCATTGGTCCACCTCAATTTTTATGTTTTTTTAGTAGTAATTGTAACCGATTGAATTATCATTGGTCCAAACGACTAATGGATGCTTTAGTCATTTTAACAAAAATCAAGCTGCTTGAAGCACCGTTTTGAGGTAAGTTTTACATCAATTGACTCGTATTCTCATTCGATCAAAAGCCCTAAAATAACAGTTTGAAATTTAGAAAAAACTTAACGTCGTTAAGTTTTTTTAATGGAGGTCCAATAAAAACAAATTGTGTGAAAGTTGGGATTGTTGACAGCTATTTTCTAAGTTGAATTATTATCGACTAACTGTATTAAATTGAGATTATTAAAATCCAGTTTGCTTTATTTTTAATGAAAGACAAGCCTAGATATCAAGCTTTTAGCTTTTAAGACAATATTTAAATTAAATTAGACTTCTTTTAGATTTTTATATTATTATAGCAAATTTTTAAAGAAGCAAGATTACAACCGGTACTGGTAATCATAGTCCCATACCCGACTTAAAATTAAAATCAATTGTTAGTTATGAAAAGAGTGACTTCATAGTAGTGTTAGTTTTTCCAACATCACAAACCTTCATGTTTATAGTTTTAGTGACTGATTGACATCAAATACCTGAAAATTATTTCATATTTTTTTGTGCACATGCAATTACGAATTGTTTTAAGTGAAATGATGGATGATGCCAAAATGAAATTTATAAAAAGCAGGAATTATCAAACGCACTTAGAAGCCAAATGAAGGGCTTATATTCTAGTGGTATCAAGATGTATATAATGATGTTTCGTCTCAAGTGGTAAGAGGAGAGTATCATGATGTACAACTTTGTAAATTCAGGAGTAGGATTAATTTTTTCAGCGACAAACGCACCACCGCTAAATTCTACTCCTAAGATCCTCCTATTGCCCACGTCTTGGGACTTGACCCCACACCAATTTGACGTAGATAAACACCATATGCCACTAGGCTAAAAAGCCAGCGAAAAGAGTAGGATTAGTGTGGGTGTGAGTTAGTCGTTCTAAACTAAAATGAAAAGGAAACTATAATTTAAAATGTATTTATATGAGTATATGTTCAGGTAAATGGGTCAGGTGCCAATAAGTGACATACATACCTGAACCCACAAAATTTTATTTATTAATCTTATATTTGGAGCCCTACCCAAATAACCATCGAAGATGTTTCATTTTCATTTTCAGTCACCATTCGACTTAGATTTTTTTGCCAACCAAAACAGGGTAGCGTTTAACACGACGCATAAATTATTAATTTTAGATAAATCTAAACAAATTTTGATTGTAAAAATATATAATTTTTAATTTCAACACATTAACCCTTTCACGACCTCCTTTACATGTTTACAACTTCCTTGTTTGCACCCCATTTACGTCCCACCTAACATATTTACAAGTTACAGCCTGGTTAAAACACGTTCACATCATGTTATTGCGGGTCACGTCGTAGTTTAGATCATGGTTATGAATAAGCTAGTAAATTCTATTCGAGTTAAACAATTTCAAGACGTGAATCTATTATCTGTCACAAATTAAAATATTTTAGGTAATAAAACATTTATTTTGTTCACAATTTACAAAAGACAAATTGAATTTTAATAATCTCACTTTATTGCAGTTGACTAATAATAACCCCACATTCTAAAATAACTGTCACCGGGCTCACCTTTCACACTAACTGTTTTCATTGAACACTAGTTGTTTTATTTTGTTCACAATTTACAAAAGACAACTTGAATTTTAAAATAGCTGCCACCGTTCTCACTTTTCACACTAAGCTTTTTCCGAATTTTAAACTGATGTTTTAGTGCTTTTGATCGGAATGAGGATATGAGAAGATTGATGTAAAATTTACCTTGAAACGGTGCTCCAAACGGTGCTTCAATTTGGGTGCTTAAACTTTCAATTGACAAAAGATTAAACTATTTGGAGCACCATTTCGAAGTAAGTTTTAATCAATCGACTTGTATCCTCATTGTGATCAAAAACCCTAAAACTTCAGTGTGAAATTTGAAAAAAAAACTTAATTCTGTTAGATTTGTTTTTTAATTTTTAACAAACGCTCAATGAAAACAATTAGTATCAAGAGCGTGCTTTGGATTGAGTTTGAAAATGATTATTAGTTTATTGGTGTTTTTAAAAAATCAATAAGTTAAAATGTGTTTGACAATCACAAAAGCCTTTTTTATTTTAGCTTTTGGAAAGAGCTAAGAAGCAGTTTTTTAAAAGTCTGAAATCTTGGCTTTTCAAAATGACTTTCTGAAAAAGCCAATAAAACAATAATCATTTTTCAAACTTAATCCCAAACATGCCCCCAACTACGTGACGGATGACAGCTATTTTCAAAGATAAAACTATTATCGGCCGACTACATATAAGTAAAATTATGAAAATCGAAGTTCTCTTTACTGAAACCATATACAAAAAGCATACTCGACTCTCGAGTCAAAACCGAGTCGACTCAGTAATCGTTCTACTAAAACCCTAGCCCTCAAACCACACTTATCACCATCATCACTCATCCGCCATTTTCATCCTCCAAATCACCAAAAACCATGTCTTCTTCATCTTTAATCCACACCTCCAAATCCCAAATCTTGAACCACAACTTATTCTCCAACCTCTCAAGAATCTGCACTACCCACCAAACCCTCAACTTCTGCACCTCATCATCTTCCCCAAATCAAACCCACCTCCCAAACCCGGATCAAGACCCGACCCACCAACCCGAACCCGAAAAGACCCAGACCCGCCAACCCAGGTTCCCAAGAGGTAAGCATCAAAACCCAGAAAAGATAGAGGATATAATATGCAGAATGATGGCCAATAGAGCCTGGACCACAAGATTACAAAACTCCATTAGAAATTTAGTCCCTTTATTTGATCATAACCTTGTTTACAATGTCTTACATGCCGCCCGCAACCCGGATCACGCGTTGCAGTTCTTTCGCTGGGTCGAACGGTCGGGCTTGCATAAACCCGACCGGGAACTGCATTATAAGATTATAGACATTTTAGGGAAAAATTCAATGTTGAATCATGCTAGGTGCATTTTATTAGACATGCCGAAAAAGGGTCTTAAATGGGACGAGGAGTTGTTCGTTGTGTTGATCGATAGTTACGGGAAGGCGGGCATTGTTCAAGAGAGTGTTAAGATTTTTAGGAGTATGGAGGAGTTAGGCGTGCCGAGGAGTGGGAAATCGTATGATGTTTTGTTTAAGGTTATTATGAGGCGCGGGCGGTATATGATGGCAAAACGGTATTTTAATAAGATGTTGAGTGAGGGTATAAGCCCGAGTCGGCATACTTATAATATTATGATCTGGGGGTTTTTTCTTTCGTCGAGGATTGAGACTGCGAATCGGTTTTTTGAGGATATGAAGAGTCGGGAGGTTTCGCCGGATGTTGTGACGTATAATACGATGCTTAACGGGTTTAATCGGGTGAAGAAGATTGACGAGTGTGAAAAGTTGTTTGTTGAAATGAAAGGGAAGAATATCGAACCGACTGTTATAACGTACACCACTATGATTAAAGGGTATGTTAATGTCGGTAGAGTCGATGACGGGTTGAAATTATTTGAAGAAATGAAGAGTTTTGGTATGAAACCGAATGATTTTACGTATTCGACCCTGTTACCCAGGCTTTGTGATGCTGATAAAATGGCTGATGCGCATGCGATCGTGAAGGAAATGGTCCATCGTCATATCGCCCCGAAGGACAATTCCGTCTTTTTACAGTTGATATCGGGTCAGTGTAAGGCGGGTAATCTTGAAGCGGCTGCAGACGTGCTTAAGTTCATGATGCGGTTAAACGTCGCCCCGGAAGCGGGACATTACGGTTTTTTAATCGAAAATCTTTGCAAAAACGGTGGTTATGATGAAGCGGTTAAGTTGTTGGATCAACTTATAGAAAACGAAGCCGTGTTGAACACTAAAGGTAAGTTAGAGCTCGGGTCAACCGCTTATAATCCAATGATTGACTATTTATGTAATAATGGTATGACGAATAAAGCGGAGACGTTATTCCGACAGTTGATGAAATTAGGCGTGTTGGATCCGGTTGGGTTTAATAGTTTAATACGAGGTCATTCAACCGAAGGCTCACCCGATTCGGCTTTTGAAATATTAAAAATCATGCAGAGGAAAAACGTCTCATGTGAAGAAGCGTCTTACAAGCTGCTAATCGAGAGTTACTTGAAGAAAAACGAGCCAGCCGATGCTAAAACCGCATTCGATTGCATGATCGAAACCGGGCATAACCCGGGTCCGGCTCTTTACGGGTCGGTAATGAATAGTTTGTTTGAAGACGGGCGGGTGCAAACCGCAAGCCGGGTAATGAAAATCATGATCGAAAAGGGCGTTAAAGAGCATAAAGATTTGGTTATAAAAATCTTGGAAGCACTTTTGTTAAGGGGTCATGTTGAGGAAGCTTTGGGAAGAATTGACTTGATGATGAATGTCGGTTTTGCCCCTGACTTTGATCATTTGTTGTCGGTTGTGTGTGCAAAAGGGAAGACGATTGCTGCTGTGAAGCTTTTGGATTATGTTTTGGAGAGAGATTATATTGTTGAATTTTCGACTTATGACAAGGTTTTGGATGTGTTATTAGCTGCTGGAAAAACACTTAACGCTTACTCGATTTTATGTAAAATTAAAGAAAAAGGAGGCGTTACGGATAAAAGCAGTGGCGAGGAGTTGATTAAGATTCTTAATGAACAGGGGAATACGAAACAGGCTGATATTTTATCGAGGATGATTAAAGGGACAGGTGGCAAGAAAGCGAAGAAACAAGCAGCGGTTGCGTCTTGACTGAATGTGAGTTGATTTATAGTTTGTTTTTTCCTGTTATGATTAATAATATTTGATGGAGTTATTGTAACAAGCAGCGGTTGCATCTCACTGTTTTAGTTCAGGTTTTAAAACTGGTTTAGAGAACGTATTATGCAACCAACTTTTGCTTTGTTTTTGTGTTTTTTTATACGTTAAATGAATGTTATCTACCAACAGTTTTCGAATTTAGTGTGTATACTTAATATTTTGATCAAGATTCATATTATAAGTTGGTAGGGGAAACTTCTGTATTACTTGTTTAGGGGTAAGTCTGACGAACCAGGCGGGCTGGGAAAAATGAAACTTGGGTTAAAACGGGCTGTTTTATGGAAGGAATAAGTTGGCTCGGGTCAAAACAGGTTCTGACCAAAATGGACTCAGCTTGAAATGAAATATATCAAAATATTTCATTTTGAAGCCCGAGGTTCGAGCCTCGAGCTTTTTGAACAGCCCTACTTCCACACCCATAGGTTACAGTGTCGGTGGAAGTAAGGCTGTTCAAAAAGCTCGAGGCTCGAAACTCGGGCTCATGGCTCGGTCGATAAAGGCTCGAATAAAACTAGCTAAAAAAACTTAATTTGAAACATCTGAGCTGATTTGGCTCATTTTGTTAGCAAACCAAAATTGACCTAGGCTCGGCTCGAGTCATGGCTCAGCTCGTTGGCTCGATCTTAAGCTCGTTTAACTTCAAAATCGAGCTAGAGCCTAGCTGAGTTGCCTCGTTTAATTTCGAGCCCGAGCTCGAAACCAACCTGGCTCGACTCGGGCTCGACTCGTGAAACAGCCCTAGGTGGAGGTGGTGAGCCGGTGGGTGGCAGCAGCGGTGGCCAAGGTGGCGGCGGCGGCGGCGGCGTAACAATGGCGGATTTGTGTTGGCAACGTCCAATGGTCGTGGGCGGTTTCGAGGAGTGACCCGTTTTGGCCCGTGGTATAATTTGACTAGACCCAAATTGACCCGCTATTTAATTTAGAATGACCCAAATGGACCGTTATGTATATTTTTTTTACCCATATCAACCCATCCTTAAATGACTGGGTCATGATAGTTTAGGGCTGCTGCGGTTGTGAAGGCAGCAGCATCAACAGTGGTGGCGACGACAGAGTGGCTGTAGCCATGGCAGTGATGGTGTAGGTGGGCGCGGCGACATCAGTTTGTGCAGGCGGCAAACAATGGCTGTAGGTGGCGTCGATCTATTTGGACCCATTATAAATTATGATTTTTCATAGTAATGACCCGTTTTAACCCGTGTATAATTTGACTAGGCTCAAATTGGCCCGCTATATAATTTAAGATGACCCAAATGGACCCACATGTAATTTTTTTTTATCCAAATCAACCCATCCTTTAATAGTTTAGGGCTCCTGCTTGTGTATGCATAATTATTATTAGGGAAAATTCCTAAAATAGGTATTTATGAAAATAAAGTTCTAGTTTTATGTATCATTTGTAAAAAATTCCAGAAATATGTATTATAAACTAGTCGTGACGAGTAGTTTGCAGGACCAATTAAAAGTTCTCACATGTCCTTAAACTAACCATAACGAGCACATTCATTAATCATTTACTCGTCACGACTAAATAAGTTTCATGCCTCGTAATCAACGCCCACGAGTTATTTATAAATCCTTTAGTCGCGACGACTAGTTTACCTGGTTTACATTCTCTACACGAGTAGTTTATTAGTAATTAATTCGTCGCGACTAGTTTAACCTTATAATCTACTCGTCGCGACTAAAGGACTTATGAATTACGCGTGGGCGTTGATTACGAGGCATGAAACTTATTTAGTCGTGACGAGTAATTGATTAGTGAACGTGCTCGTTACGGTTAGTTTAAGGACACGTGGCAAGTTCGAATTGGTCTCTACAAACTACTCGTCACGACTAGTTTATAATACCTATTTTTGGAATTTTTTACACATGGTACCTAAAACTAGAATTTTGTTTTCATAAATGCTTATTTTGGGAATTTTCCCTTATTATTATTATTAGTAGTATTTATATATATACACAATTTGGAACTTTCTATAGCATCATTGGTTGTACTTTGTTAAAAAAAACTTGTACCATCTTCAAGTTGCATAGTTTTTTTTAAATCTTTATTTTTATTTTTGCTTTAGATGTCATACTTTTACATCTTTTACAGTTTAACTTCAATGTTTTTACGCATGTTATGTTTCCCATTTAACGGCACCATCGATCGCGCAGGTCATAGATCAGCTTAGTTATTAGTTTCTATGTTTTACGTTTTGAGTGTGTGGTTCAACGTTTTTACGTCTACTTTTCGTTTAGTTTTACTTTTTTTCTTATATTATTCCATTTTTATGAGTTTTCTCGTGCTGGTGGTCAATTCCGGTGGTGCGGCATTTGGTGCTACTTGGCAGTTGGCACGGTTTACGCCCCAGCTGCAACGCGGGGGCTTAATACTAGTTTGCTAATTAAAAAAAAAAACTAAATAAGTGGTCTCCGACATCCTTTTAGGCATATGCGAATTGGATAGACGCGATCTGTCGGGTCAACATCCTAAGGTGTACTGTCGGGTGGCATGATCAATCGTCGATAAGGGTTATTTCGGATATTTCGTAGCATTAATGAGAGGGGCAATAAGGGAAGAAGTTATGAAGGGTTTGATGAATCTACATCTCTATCAGTCCTCTTGGCCATTTGATTTGTTTTTGAGTTTTGACAGTTGTGGGATTGATTGCCTGTTATATACTCTTTTTGTCTGCTTTCATCTAGTGATTTAAAACTATGGGATGTGGCTTTTACACAACCCAACATTTGCTTCCAAGATATTTCTGAAAACTTAACATAATTTATTATTTTATGGAAAGCAGGTATTGCAATATTGGATATCATATAACTTATAAATTTTGATTATTAATTAAGTAATAAATAATAAAATTTTTAAGAGGCATTTAAGTGAAAAGATTATAATTATATTAAAGGGCAGTGTAAACTGTAAATCTTTCAAATGATTTAAAAAAGACCTTTGAATGTTTGATTATCAAATCTTTCTAATTATTATTATTATTATTATTATTAAAAATAAATAAAGTCAAATAACATGCAATTAAACACATGGACGAAAACACAAATAAATCCAGCACCATCCAATGCTCTTAGCTTTCATCCTCTCTTCATCTATGTGAGGTTTCAATTCAAAGTTGAGGTTTTTAAGTTCAAAATTGTGTAATGTAAGACTGTTATTCGTTATTTTCATGCCATTGTTCGTGGAGAGTTTGAATTACAATGGTGTCGTTTGTTGGTGTGGTATTCGAGTCGAGGGTTTTTGGTTTTGAGTCTAGTTTTATTTAATTTGATAGGTGTTTTATCTTTTACATTCTTCAAATCTAAATAATATAATTAAAAGAATATTTATCAAGTTAATATATAACAATGGCTAGAGTTATGTATAATAGTAACCCAATCCATATTATTAATTAAGATTTAGGTGAGAGTAGCTCAAAATATTTAGATAGTAACATGGCAAGCAAATAAAGGAATTTTAACACACTAACGTCATTGTTGCACAACCCCTGCAATGTTTCATCGTTGTCACACTTACCACAAAAACGCATCGCGTCATTGTGATGTTAAACGTGTCCAACACCAAATCAAATTGAAGGCTCCTAATATCTTGGAGAAGATTTAATATAATAATTAGTTTATTATTATTATTATTATTATTATCAGATAAGTTAGTCTTATCTATTTGTTTTTTGAAAGTCCTAGTTGAGTTAGTATATGATTAGACGATTAGTCATGTACGAGTTCCAAAGCCCTACTTTGTATCTGTTTTATTAAGTTTTTTCTCATTTGTTGCTTTCTTAATAAAAGAGTCGTAGAGAGTTCTACAAATCTCATGTTTGTGTTCTTGATTCACTTGCTCAAAGTTTAATATGTGACCCCTGCCAATCGGTTGCCACCACCTCTGTCCCTACCTATCAATCGTTGCCTCAATCTTCTTCGTTATCATCAAACCCATAACAATGACCACACGATGTTTGTGGTGGCAAAAATGACGAAGGGAAGGGACACCCGAGGTGTAGGAACTAGTAGTGAACAACCATCGGAAATAGGAGTGATCTCACACACAGATGGGTGATAGGTGGCAGTGACATCTTATGCAACACGTTATGAATTCATATTTCAATTTCAACAGATCCTGTAAACCAAACTCGTTAAAAACAAACACAAATCCAATTCTAATTGTATTGTATTATATTATATTAAATACCATGATTTAAACACACCCATAAACTAAAAGACATTTTCTTTCCCCCCTGTAACCACTAACAACAATTTAACACATGATTAAATCATCTCCCCAATAGAACAAAACACAGGGACACAAGATTCGTAAATCAAAACTTCAAAACCCCAAAACCCTGGAGTGTTGAATGCTTTAAAATCGGTTTGTACAAGTTTTACCGGATTTTCTACGTGGGCCCAATATTTTATGGCGTTTTATTACCAGATCTTTGAACCAGCTGTTTTTTAACTTTTTTTCTATAATACCTACCTAGCTTTAGCCCAAGTGATTTTTTTTTTAAGTGTGTGACCCTTATTTTCTAAAATACCTGCTATTAAAGCTTATGAGTAAAGACAACACAATCGAGCAAACTGCTATTGAATCTTCAACAACTTTGATTACAAATCGATTATTTTTGGATTATTTTTTAGTTCAATCTGCTTTAAGTAAAAAACCCGATTTTTAAAACATTGGCCATGACTCATGAGATTTAGAATTTGAGATAAGACACAAACGGGTCGGGTCGGGTCGGGTCGGGTCAACCCGAATACCCATCACCACCCTAACCTTATAAAACACACCCTTTCTCACTCCCTCACACCCCCTTCCTTAGCAAAAACCTTATCCATCCTCTGCTACTAAACCCCTAATCCATGGCATCCTCCACAACAGCTTCTCTTCAACTCCTAACCCTTGCTTCTTCCAAAACCCTAACACCCATCACCAAAACCCCATATTCACTCAGCCTCTTCACTTCCCTTAAACCATTCCCAAAGCTCAAGCTCTTTGAACCCTCTAGACTCATCAGAAGTACTGTTGTGGTTGCTGTTTCCACTGGCTTAGAGGTTGATGAAGACTTGTCTGGTGATGATGCAGATGATCAACAACAACAAAGCTTCTCTCCTGACCTTAAAATCTTTGTGGGTAATTTGCCTTTTAGTGTGGATAGTGCTGCTCTTGCTGGATTGTTTGAGTCTGCTGGAAATGTTGAGATGGTTGAGGTATTATTATTATTATTAATGTTAATGTTATTATTATTCTGTTTTGAAAGCTGGGCCTTTTGTAGATAATAATTAGGTGTGCATGGTGCGGTTCGGGGCGGTTTTGGGCTAAAACCAAGCCAGAAACAGAAACTTTGGTTTTTGGATTTTTGAAACCGTTTGGTTTAGGTTTTTTGGGTCTTGGATTTTACAGTTTTTGTCATTTGAGCTTGAAAATTTTAGGCCGGGAAAATAAAAGTTAGGCTGAAAATAATGAATTTAGGTATGAATAATTTTGTTAGTTATTAAATATTAACTAACAGACTATTATATATTTGGCCAAAATATTTGAGTTATATCTTTATTAATTTCTTATAAATTAATTAAAATAAAAGAATAAAAATCTTGAAACTCAGTTTGGTTCGGTTTTTTGGGTTTATATTACTTGCAAAACCAAAACCGAACCGTAAGTTCGGCTTTTACAAAAACACAATTCCAAAACCATCGGTTTTTGTTTCGGTTTGGATTTTTCGTTTTTTCAGTTTCAGATAGGGTTTTTTGGTTTCTTGCACACCCCTAATAATAATCAACATAACTGAATTTGAGGTTATTATTTAGGTTATATATGATAAAGTTAGTGGAAGAAGCAGAGGTTTTGGGTTTGTTACAATGTCATCAGTTGAAGAAGTTGAGGAAGCTGTTAGTAAATTCAATGGCTATGTGAGTTTTTTTTTTTATTTTTGTGTAAATTTCAGTTGGGTTGTGGAAAGTTTCTTTATATTTGGCAAATGGGTATGTAAGTTTTTGCATAAATTTCAGTTGGGATATAAAAAAGTTTAAAGCTTTATGGACTTTTAAGATTGTTAAATGCATGTCAAGCAAACTTTCTTTATTTTGGCAAATGGGTATCAGGGTATGCAAGTTTTTGTATAAAATTCATTTGGGATGTGGAAAGTTTAAAGCTTTATGACTTTCAAGATTGGTTAATGAATGTATACTAAAGTTTCTTTCTATTTGGCATTTGAGTTTTGTATAAATTCAATTGGCTATGTAAGTTTTTGTATAAATTTCAATTGGGATATAAAAAAGTTTAAAGCTTTATGACTTTCAAGATTGTTTAATGCATGTCAAGTAAACTTTATATTATGCCTTTGAGTTTTGTATACATTCAATTGGCTATGTAAGTTTTTATATAAAATTCACATGGGATATGAAAAAGTTTAAAGCTTTATGACTTTCAAGATTGGTTAATGCATGTCAAGTAAACTTTCTTTATGTATGCATTTGAGTTTTGTAAAAATTCAATTGGCTATGTATATTTTTGTATAAAATTGACATGGAATACAGAAAGTTTAAAGCTTTATTACTTTCAAGATAGTTTAACAAACAAACTTTCTATATATTGGCATTTTAGTTCTGCATAAATTCAGTTGGCTATGCAAGTTTTTGTAAATAATTCAATTGGGATTTATAAAGTTTAAATCCCAATCAAGATTGTTCAATGCATAACAAGCAAGCTTTCTTTATATTTGTCAAATAGTTTTGAACTTTTTAAAACTGTTTGGAATTAACAGGAGCTTGATGGGCGGGCAATTCGGGTCAACGCGGGCCCACCACCGCCACGCAGGGAGGAATCTTTTGGTGGGCTCAGAGAAGGCGGCCGGAGAAGTTTTGACAACAAGAACCGCGTTTATGTTGGAAATCTAGCATGGAGTGTTGATAATCTTGCTCTTGAAACTTTGTTTAGAGAGCAAGGAACTGTTTTGGATGCTAAGGTGGTTTATGATAGGGAGAGCGGTAGGTCAAGGGGGTTCGGGTTCGTGACTTACAGTTCTGCTGATGAAGTCAACAGCGCAATCGAATCGTTAAACGGCATTGTAAGTAAAAAAATTCATTTATTTCATATGCATATATTTTTGCGTAATTCATGAAGTTTAATAAAAATTGTGGTCTAGGATCTTGACGGTAGAAATATTCGAGTTAGCGTTGCTGAAGCCCCACAAAGACGTCAGTTTTAAAAAATATCAAATGGTGCGTTACGGTTGACTCATGTACATATATTTGCATAATTTTTTTTTCTTTGATTTGGTGTTGTAATCGGTTTTGTGAATGCTTAATGACAGCGGTGCAGCATGTTACAAGTTAAAGAGGTAAATGATGCTTATTGTGAAGCTGTGACTACCTGCATTTTTTTTATGTAACCTAAGGATTAGCAGGTCTCATAAGTGTCATTAAATTTTGTAATGAATGCTTTTAAACTATATACCGATTTGTAATCAATCATTTTGGTGTATGCAAATTGCATTCGGTTGGATCTTTCGTGGGAAGAATGTTATGGTCGTCGTGAATTTGTGAGTGCGAATTAGCGTTTGTTATTTGGATTAGTTTTGTTCAATAAAGCGTTTGATACGATTAATGTGTATTCAACTATGTGCTTCTGAAATGGACATTAGTCTGTTCAAACTTCAGAATTGTACGTAAAATAATTGTGATTAGCGGTGTTGTAAAACTCCCGACTAGGCGCGGATTAATCACTAGTCCCTACCTCACCGACTTGTGCTTGATTAATACCCATTTGTCCAAAATCGGTCAAAACTGAAAATTTTATATAAAAAATTTGGAGTAATCATTTGTCCAAAATCGGTCAATTCGGTCAAAACTGAAAACTTACATAAAAAATTTGGATTAATCATTTGTCTGAAATCGGTCAATTCGGTCAAAACTGAAACTTTTATATAAAAAATTTGGATTAATCATTTGTTTGAAATCGGTCAAAACTGAAAATTTTACATAAAAAATTTGGAATATATAGGTGTTTTTGAAAATTTACATATAAATTCCAATCCGATTAATCCATATTAATTCCGACTAATCGCTAGTCCCTACCCTACCATTCGGCTAGCGCCTAGCGATTTTTACAGCACCGGTGATTTGTATCTTTCATGCAGTCTTTAGAGTGAAATAAATTCTTGGTTTGTATCTAAAATTCTATAAATTCCTTCTTTTGTATCTTTTCCTACTCTGTTTCCTCTGTTTTCTAGCAAATTTTAACAATTAAAAAGAATAAACACAACACGCACTCATAATAGACAAATATTAGAACATCAGTTTCATTAATTAAAACCAGCAGAAGCTGCCAATTTCAGTAATATACCCTTTTCTTCTCTTCATTTTGCCTATAAAGTTGCAGTTTTGGCCTTTAGATCATCAACAGTTTCAAGAAACTTGCAGCATATCCGGGCGCGAAAAATGACCAATTCTAAACGTTACGTCAGGTTAGAAACTTATTTCTTATGTCACAATGTCACATTACCTGTTACACCCCAACTCTGGGCCTAGGAGTGTGACCAATAGTTGGTACCTATTTTGTAAATATATCAGTGTTTATGGATTAATTTTAGCGGAAGACTTAATGGTTATTATAATATTAATTTACATTGAAAATTTACTTGGGATTTAATTCATATGATTTATAAATTTAGACAAACTACATGTATTAACTTTTATCTTACCAGATTTGCTGCTGACGTGGAATCCGTTGAGCCGGATAGTGCATCACTAAAACAAGACGACCCGAAACTCACGAAAAACCTCTCACGAGTGTTCTCAGAGGATTATGCAAAAACCAACAAAAGCGTTCTTGACCCACGAGGCGCAGCCATAAACCAATGGAACCAGTTGTTTCTAATTGCAGCCTTGATCTCACTTGCAGTCGACCCGCTGTTCTTTTACTTACCTGTAACCAAAGAAGACATGTGTCTTGATGAAGACATGACCCTCAAGATCACACTCACTATCATCCGTACGATCGTTGACATCCTTTACGCACTCAAAATCTATGTCCGGTTTCGTACTGCATACGTGGCGCCTTCTTCCCGTTTGTATGGAAGAGGGGAGTTGATTCTAGATTCTGCTAGTATCTCCGAGCGGTATCTTCATGGTGAATTCTGGCTCGACTTCTTGGCCACGCTTCCAATTCCACAAGTGATGACATGGTTTCATATTGTTGACAAGACAGAAATGATGAGTACTAAAACGAGCGTCTTATACTTCATAATGATACAGTTTGTTTTAAGGTTGTATCTCACGTTTAGACTCGGCTCCCATATTTCAAAACAAGCCGGTCTAGTGGCTAATGTCGCGTGGGTCGGGGCTGCTTATAATCTTGTCCTGTTTATGTTGGCTGCGCATGTATGTTTTGTTCAAAAACATGTTAAAAATATGTTTTTTCGAGTATTACTAACTTTTGATCGGTTTTCTTGATTATTGTGAAGGTGATAGGAGCGATGTGGTATCTGTTAGCGATCGAGAGACAAGGGCTATGTTGGGTGGAAATATGTGACAAGGAAACGGAATGCAGACATCGGTATTTTGATTGTGTTAATGTTAATCTTCCTAGACGCGAAGCCTGGTTTCCGACTAGTAATGTCACGAGTGCGTGCACCGATCCGGATAACTACCATTATGGACTTGTCGAAGATGCGGTTCGATATAGTATTGCGTCCGCTAATTTTTTTAAAAAGTACTCTTATTGCCTTTGGTGGGGCCTAAGAGGGTTAAGGTAAGTTTAAATACATAAATGGAAAGACCGAAAGACATCCTTTACTGGCTTGTAAACAGTAAGCCAGTAAAGGATGTCTTTTGGTGACGGTATAAGAATAATATAAGCGACTGATTTTTTTTATTTGTTATATTTTATTTGTTTCGTGTTTTTCAGTTCAGCGGGCCAAGAACTTCAAGCGAGTCCGTTTATAGCGGAAACGCACTTTTGCATACTCATTGGGATTACCGGATTGGTGCTCTTCGCTTTGCTTATTGGCAACATGCAAGTAAGTCGCGCTTCGTTAATGTTTCGTGGTTTAAAAACATAAAACATAATGATTTAATAAACTTTATGTTGTTTTTAAAAAACAGCAATATCTGGAGTCAAGAACTAAACGACTAGAGGAGTATCGTGTCAAACGGATGGATACCGAGCAATGGATGCACCATAGACATCTACCACACGAGTTAAGGGAACGCGTACGCAAACACGATCTTTACAAATGGATTACAACCCGAGGAGTGGACGAAGAAGAAATTCTTGAGGCCCTTCCTCTTGATATTAGGAGAGACATCAAGCGTTACGTATGCGCTGAGCTCGTTAGACGGGTGAGTTATACGGTTATACCATCTCTAATTTTTCGTTTTATCCTACACGACTTTTGCCTTAAGACGATTATGCAAATTCGTATAGGTTCCATTATTTGATCAAATGGATGAACGAACCGTGGATGCAATATGCGAGAGACTAAAACCCGTGATCGCAACACCTGGAACTTGTCTAGTACGAGAAGGCGACCCCACTAATGAAATGTTATTTATCATGCGTGGTCACCTAGATTCCTACACCACAGGCGGGGGCCGATCTGGCTTCTTGAACCAGTGTGAGATCGGCCCAGGAGACTTCTGTGGTGAGGAACTGCTGACGTGGGCACTGGACCCACATCCCAGTGTTATTATGCCTTCGTCCACACGTACAGTAACTGCCATTTCTGAGGTGGAAGCTTTTGCTCTCACCTCAAAACATTTACGATTTGTAGCCACACAGTTTCGTAAGCTTCATAGCAAGAAGCTGAGACACACGTTTAGGGTGCACTCGCACCAATGGCGAACATGGGCCGCTTGTTTCATACAAGCGGCTTGGAAACGGTACCAAAAGCGAAAACAAGTCGGGCTTCTCAAGGCCAAAGAGGGTTCCAACACTCATAACATGAAGAGCAAGCAAAATAGAAAGGAACCCGGTTTATCAATATTGGCAACGAATGTAAGAGCGCGACATGATGACGATGATAATAGCATTCAAAGCCCGATACCACCAAAACCGAAGGATCCAGAGTTCCTAGATGATGATGATAATAATTAAAAGGATAGATTAAGTTTCATAAAGTTTGATCAAACAATGCATTTGATGATCTTTCACTCTTCATCATTTAGGATTTTAAACCTTTTGCCACTTGTATTGTTTTACAAGATTAAATAATAAAGTTGTATAAAATACATATATTAATTGTAGTATGATGACATTTTATAACCAATTGAAAATAATGAAACATACCTTTATTATTAAAATCCAATTTAATTAATTAAAGAATTGGGAGATGTTACGATTCTTATTAATGGTAAATATAACATGCAAATTGCAAAGCATGGGCCAGTGGGACAGGGCCCATGTTATTGATGATATGTGGGCTATCTGCAGTAAATCGAAGATAAAACAAGCCCAGACATGTTTGAACCAGATCATATGGGTCCATGATTCATAAAACTTGTCCCCGCCGTTGGTTAAGGGGGCGTAAGACTTGAAACAATAACCTAGAGGTCGTGGGTTCGAAACCGATCCTAAGCGTCAATCACCTTGCCGCTGAGTAAGGTTGATTTACCTCTTACGTGATGGGCCTGGGACTAGAGGTGCACACAGAAACCGGTTCCTAACTGAAAAGCTAACCGGTTACTAACCAATCCTAACCGCCGGTTAGTAACCGGTTTATATTCTTGATTTCAAAACCGGTTATCAACCGGTTAACCAATTTTTTTATTATTTTATTAAAAACCAGTTTTAACCGGTTAACCGATTTTCTTTTTTTTTTTTTATTAAATTTTCAAAACCGGTTAGTACCCGACCCGATTAACCGGTCTAACAGGTTATTTCCTGCAAAAAAAAAAACCGGTTTTCGGTTAACCGGAATGTGCACATCTACCTGGGACGGTCTGGTGTGGGCCGGTTTGCGTGTCCGGAACAACACGATTTGAAACAATAATTCATAAAACTTGTTATAATTTATTGTATGCTATTTTAGGAGGCTTCGTTTGTAGCCTTCGGGTCCGAATCCGACGTTTGTATTTGTGTTTTGGGTATGTCTACAAGATAAACGTATATCATAAATATAGATCATGTTTGAGACATCTAGTGTTTCTGAACTTTGTTAACAACTACGACACTTGAACCCTTATCATTTGGAAAGATAAAGCCTATCCAGCATGTTGCTACTACCATACCGAAGGCCATTTGCCCATTTGGTAACGAAGTTATAGTAGTTGTGCAACATAATCATGTATCATGTATCTTTTATCAGGATAAAACGGTTACATGAAATACTTTCACTTGTCCGCAACCAAAGATTTTGTACTTCCAAGTGGATGATTTCAAGGTAACAATATACCAAACAATTATATGGTTTTGTGTTTTCCTCATTAAATAAAGTACCAGTCACAAATCTTTTTATATTGTTTAAGATACAAAACATATAATTTTGTGATTTTAATGATATTACAAGTTGAAAAAATTCAAAAAATACCGCATGCATATTAGGTAATCAATTCATGTAGATACTAAACCCACAAGCAAGTCTTTTGGTGTTTATAATGTTCCAATCCACCAATGAATGTTGGAAACTCATGGATTTGACATGACCAATAAAAGTAACCTAGGAATATGTTAGTCAAATGTTTCAAGAGTGAGAGGAGAAGTCCCGATTAATCGTTAGTCCTCACTTTAATGATTAATTAATTTTTTTGGCTAATCGGCCAATTAATCGGTCAATGGTAAAATCCGGCCAAAATCAGGATTAATCGGCGTTTTCTGATGAAGT
The DNA here is from genome assembly GCF_021521415.1 of Bidens hawaiensis. Lineage (NCBI taxonomy): Eukaryota > Viridiplantae > Streptophyta > Magnoliopsida > Asterales > Asteraceae > Bidens > Bidens hawaiensis. The sequence goes on from NW_027491273.1 coordinate 470,372, forward strand.
TCTAGCCAAAATCCACGGTTTCCGGCGAGATTCCGGCCAAAATAAGCGGTTTCCGGCAATATTCAAGCGAGATTCCAGCCAATTTCGGACCAAAATGTGTTTGTGTATATATAAAACTGAAAGTTACATATAAAAATGTGTGCGTGTATATATAAAATTGAAAATTATACATTAAAGTCGGATCCGATTAATCTCGATTAATCCTGACTAATCGCTAGTCCCCACCCACCGCTGTAACATCTGCCCCGATCCGACCCGACCCAGGTACCCGTTTCTCTGACCCGATCTCCTTTTATGATTTAATATTTATTTATACTTATATTTTACTTTTAATAATAATAATATATTTTCCTTCCCGCCTTTTTCTCTCTCTTGCCGTCGTTCCGCCCTTAAGCCTTGTTTCCCTCTTCCAACTCTTTCCTTGTCCTTTGTTTCTTCCCGCCTGAGGTTGTCTGCGCAGCTCCACGCGCCAGACTCCTTTCAAGGAAGCCTGCGTGAAAACCATCTGTTCCAGCGATACGCGAGACGAACTCTTCTCGCAGCGCGCTAAGAATTGTAATTCTTCTCGCAGCGCGCGAAGAACGGTAGTTCTTCCCGCGACGCGCTAAGGATTTGTAGTTCTTCTCGCAGCGCGCTAAGAATCGTAGTTCATCCCTCGACGCGCGAAGAATTATAGTTCTTCCCGCGGCGCGCTAGGAATTATAGTTCCTCCCGCGGCGCGCTAAGAAATGTGATTCTTCCCGCGGCGCACCTTAGCCTTCTCACGCTAAACCCTTTGAGTTTTCTTCTGTTGAATCTAGCCGTTTGCTTTTGTGTTGTCTTATCTTCTGTGCTGTTAACCTGACCTATCTTATGTCTAAAAAGCCACTTTTGGCGCAGCATGCGCACCAACCCCATTGGTTGGCAGAAAAAGTGACTGACATTATCTTTTGAGATCTGCTTTCCCATGCTTGACCAGTACCTTTATCTGATCCGCCCATGCTTTTTACTGTTCCCTGTCAGCTTTATCTTGCCCCCCTGCAGCTGCCATATCTTTTGATATCTTTTGCTTTTGGAATCTTTTGCTTTTTGAGATCTTTTCCCCTTTTCTAGGGATTGTGTTCCCTAGGGTTTCTCTATAAATAATAATGTTATTTTCCTAACACATCACACACAAGCACTTAATCTCTCCTGTTCTTCCTTGCTCTCTGCCGTTGATCCTCTGCCGTCTCTCTCCTTGCCTTCGTCTTCCTCCCTGTTCTGCCCTGCTTTTCCGGTAATATATATTATATATAATAATTTACTTATTAATTATGCTAACTTATAATCAAGACTTAAAACAAATCATTAAAACAATAATCTTTAATTATAGGTTAACTTGTGCTTGTTTAAAGTTGGTTCTTGCTTTATCTTTCACCGCATCGTTTATCAAGTGAGTAATCTCGTACCTAATCCCTTTTTATTTTTAATATTTTGGGATGTTCATGTGTTCATACAAACTTAGAGTCAAACTTGTTTATGAACTTTAGTCGCGCAGTATCCCATGTGTTGAGGACGTTTACTTGGCTGTTTATTTGTATGTGTGTATCATTAACCGCTTTGTTCGGCCTATTCCGAAGTTTTCATGGATCCATTAGATGAACACGGGAGACCTATCGTTTACGGTTTTCTTTGTTTACACTTGCACAGATGTTTTCTTGTTTTTGTGCTCAATTGGGAGCACGGATTGAACTATGAACTATGAGCTATGATCTATTTAGGCTTGATCACAATCTGATTGCACCCTTGTTAAACACCAGACATACACGTGTTGCGCGCAGATTTATTGTTATCTATTATCTATTAAACTTGATTTCTCACCAACACGCAAGTGTTTGACGTTTATTTTAACACATGTTCAGGTTTGCAGTAGCTGTTTTGGAGCTTGTGGACACATAGGAAGTTTTCTTTATTTTGGACCTAGATTAAAATGTATCAAGACAAGTTATTGTTGTTCTAATATTTTGCCTTATAATATATTGATTTATGTTATCTTGTGTTTACCTTGCGCGTGCGCGAATGAATGTATTTATTAAATATTGACACCCAATAGTGTCACGAGTAATGAAACAATATGTGGCGCCCCGATGTATAATCCGCCTTTGGTCGGGGTGTTACAACCGCTCTCCTAGCGACTAGCGATTTTTACAATACTGAGTAGTGGTGAGCATAAAACCCGTGAGGCCTAACCCGGATAAGACTCGGTAATTTACGTTGGCGTCGGTTTCCGGATTCTAAGAATACTATTAAACGGGTTCGGGTTGGGTCTCGCGAGTCTAACCATTTTTCTCCTTGCATAATCTGGATAAGATCCACGCAACCCGCGAGACACGAACCGATCATACCCGGTTATTTAAAATTGCATTGGATCCCGGGTCCTGAGAATACCACTAAACAGGTCCGAGTATTATACACCCATAATAATAAGAATCAATTCAAAATTTCAGCTGTTTATTAGAGTAAAACTAAAATGAGTATAATTATAATGTAAAACTAATTAAACCATACCTTTTAAATGATTACATTATATCAAAAACATATCTTGAAAACTTTTGATGCTTGATAGGTCAAATCTATTTTACGAGAAAAGAAAAGGTAATATCTTTTAGTAAATCTAGGCCTTTTAAGGCCCATATATGGGCTAGCATATGTGGTCTTTTAGGATACATGTTGGCCCATAATCGTTGGGTGTTGCCTAACCTTAATGTCTTTCACTCTTTTGAGTTTTGACCCCTTTGACCCTTTGGATTCAGTTTGTCAATCAAAATCAGAAGAATCATTATTTCAAATCCTATAAACTTATGCTATTAATTAGTTTATTATTCACTCGTATTTACCTTTCTTTTAAAAGGGAACCTCCCCAAACTAAGAAGTAGATTGTACTGAATATAATATAAATTGTTACAAGAATGATTTTTAGTAGATGGGAAAAAGTTAAAATGTAAAGAGAGATAAAAATAAGAAGTGTAAGAAGGATTTGTGGTCACACAAAAAACTCATAAAAAATCAAAATAATAATAATAAAAAATCATAACTTAAAATATAAATAAAAAATAAAAATAAAAAAAACCGAAATGTTTCCCCCGTTTTTCGAGTTAAAAAAAAATTCCCTCCAAAAAGACACAATGTCAAGAAAAAAAACACAATGACGAAACTAAACAAAAACAACAATGATAAATAAAAAAAACATAATAGATCGCAAAATATACACAATATCAGGAAAAAATACACAAATGCCAAGGAAAAAGACAAAATCAATAACGAAAATATAAAAAACACAATGATAAACAAAAAGACACAATGATATTTTTTTCTCAACATTGTGTTTTTTTATTAGTTTTTTAGAATGAGGAAGACGGGAGAAACATTCTTGTTTTTTACGTTTTTTTTATTAATTTTGAGTTATGATTTTTTTTATTGATCTTTATTATTATTTTTTTTTTGAGAGTTTTTTTCCACAAATCATTCTTATCCTTTTTAATTTTGTTTATCTTTGTAGAATAATCTGACCCTTGCTAGATGTCATAAAGTTTTTCGCTGTATTATTTATATTTTTGAGTTACATCTTCGGAGAGTTTTGCAAGTCTCATTCATGAAATTTGCTACTAACACTATCTACAAGTAGCCTGATGCCTTTCTCATTCTCATCCTTGTATTTTAAGGTAGTTATTTTATTTTAATTTTTTGAGTACATGGCTATACGACGTAGTTTAACTAAACAGTATAACACCATATATAGATAGTAGGCTTAACTAACTTATCTTTTAACAAGCACGTTGTAATTTAAATAAATAAATTAATAAATTGAATGCGTGTGTGTATGAAGGGTAATGAACCCACCTCTTTTTCATGTTAAAGGGTGCTAAGGGGGTATAACACCATATTATATGCTTTGGGCCCCATAAAGAGTGAGACGATCCTGCTACATATTATCAATTTTTATTACCACAAGTGAAGTTAAATGTTGCAACAATGGTTCCACCATGGTGCTTAATGATGAAAATAAGTACTACAAGTCTACAACGTGAAAGACATGCTTTAATTTTCTCTCGCTAATAGAGATGCAAACTAACAAAGTTTGTCAAATAACGTATAAACATGCAATCAGTTTTTGTTAAAACACCAGGAGTGCGTCACGTTATAACATATATGCTTGAAACTATTCGATTATGCGTGTTTTTGTTAGCAGTAAATGCAAGCCCATCATAGAGGCGATTTAAATGTAATAACTTAAATGCAATAGGAGAATGGTAGTTGCATAACCAAAACACATTACAATAGTGAATAAGACCGGAAAGATTGACTCAATTTTTGTTTGTGCGCATCGTTGTAATCAATAGTGTATCAGAATTCATTTTAATAATGAAAACTGAGGTATTGCCATATGTTTTAGACGCATCGACACAATAAACAATACTTGTGAGTTTTTCAAACACACCATTATAATGGGGCTAGATAATATATACATTGTTATAAACAACAATGTAATCACTCCTATGAAAAAAAATCAATATTTATTTTCTGAAAATATACCGCAAGAATCATATCAAATTAAATTTTAGAATTGGTGGTATAACTATTTAAAACTTTTAAGTTGTATAAAAGGTTTTACAATGACAAACAAGTAAAGGAAGAAATTAATTATTTAGCACATTATTCCAATACTAACTCAAAAGCGTATAGATGCTATCGGTACAATATTGGCGATCTCATAAAGATTTTTTCCAGTGAATTTACATACAATCTTATACAAAATAGATCATCTTTTGACTATACAAGAATATGTAGAGCTCAGCATGTTGAAAGCATGAGAGAACGTTCTTTTACTGATACTAATACCTGTATTTACCATTGGGTTATTCTTAGCATTATTATACCTTTCCTATTCATTAATGTTATAGTAATTGATGAAAACTATATTTAAATGAAAAAAAAATCAAAGGTGCACCTTCTTTTCGCTTTTTACATATGTTTATTCACGTATATTCTTGAGTAAAGTGTTAAAATGATTTATGTGGATCTCTATATTAAAACATTTATATGCAAATTGTAATCAAATGATTTTTATTTACTAGGAACTAGGAATCTTTCCTTAAAACTCTTTAGGATGTAGAACCTAGGTATTTTTGAGGTATGAACATAGATAATAGTTAAAACATTATTTAGACAAGGACATATATAATGATAATAAATTTAAGTTAGATACACAATTGAATTATACTGAAAATAAGACACAAGTATAGTATTTGTAGAAATTAAGAAAATTTGCATACATTGATAATGAGTGTGACATTGACTATGTGTAGATGTGTGTGATCATAATTTAGTCATGAAGATAAATCAAGCACCACAAAGACAAAACCCACCAACATATATATCAAGATTCAATGGGTGGGGGCAAGAGACATAAGTGGGGGTTGTAGATGTTACATATGGACATGTATTTCTTCTACATGGGGTCTTTTTGTTCCAAGTGGTTAGGGGAAAACTACAACATACATGCCTTCACATTTATTATGTTTTAAAGTAAAATGTCCTTTCTATTATTATATTTTATTTATTTATTTATTTATTCATACTATTATTTTATTAACATTATTAATGTTGTTTTATTATTCACATACATAAACATGTATAACAAATATAAGCAATCTAAAATTTTGATTAGTGGTTAATATGTTGATAAAACAGTCAAATTAAATTATTCACATGTTTTTTTAGTTTTATTTATTGTTTATCTTCACATGATGTATATGTAGGTAATATAATATGCACACAAATACACAATACACATACGCATAGGTTATATACATGAAATTAAATATGTATTTTTTGAATTTTCGAAGAGGAGCAAGAAACAATAAAACCACATTATGCCATTGTCTTTTAAATTAGAAAGATAGATTATTTAATGAGGTATTTTTTTTTCTATAAAGCATGGTGATTTTTTAATTTGACTATTTTATACGCTGGTCTAAATTTTTTATGTACGGTAAATCTGTATTACTGACAGATCATTAACTCACTCGATCATATCTTCATTTCCTGACTAACAGAGACCACCAACAGGAGGAAATCCGCTATATGTGAGAAAACCCTCTGATCAAACTTGAAACCCATCTTTTGTCACATGTAGAACTTGAACACAAGATATCCCATTTTTAAATGAAGTCTTTGAGTGCGTCATCAAATAGCCTAGATGACACATAAACAAATATTTAATATCAGTTATATGATTTTATGATTTTATAATAATTTGGTTAATAAGCATCTAATTTCTTGTATTGGAACCTTTCCAAAAGGTCATAAATGATTTACCTATTGCAGAAGTTATCGTCAAAAGAAAATATGACTTCTCAAATAATTGTCATAATAAAGTTATAGAAATTAAGAAAGCGCCAATATTACAACGCCTTCATCATGAAAATTAGTAAATGTTTAAAAATTTGTTAGCATGTTTTGTCATAAAAAGAAAGCGGTCCCTTATTTTAAAACAGCCTATAATAAAATAACGAAAAATAGACATCTCAAAATAATTTATTTTTATTATAAAAAACAATCAGTTATAAAATGGAAATCAAAAGATGAGTTGCTGAAAATATAGTAAAATTTTATCGTCATAAAAATAGATGTCGTGATTACTATTACTATGGATTATTTTGGTCTCTACAAGATAATTAAACATTATTTTAGTCCAAGCCACTTACATTCAGAATATTATCGTTGGTAAGATTTATATCGAAGTTAATTAAATGTTTAAATTTTAAACGTTGTATCATATATTTCTAAAACTATTCTAAAACTAGCTTGAGATACCAAGGGTAGTTAATTAATTAAAGTAAAACACTTAAAAAAACAATCAAAATACAGTTTAACAATATTATACTTATCATACATTAGTAATACAAAGTTATCGTACAATACAGTTTACAACAATTTAAAAATAAACAATTAGTTGTTTAATTGACATTATTTGTTGTTGTATTTCTCCAAGATTTTATGAGTTTTCTAAAAAACGTAACATGTAAACAAAAAAGCATAACATATAAATTAAAAACTATAAGCATAAAGACATAACAATACACTTGAGACCGTATGTTCAAAGAGATGTAGACATGTTAACCTATTTTTGTCATCCAACAATAATTTTCTTAATATATGATTTTCTCGAGAACAATCAATACGAATACCTAAGAAATGGAAATATTATTTAGCTAGTTTAAAAAATAAAAAATAAAAACAATTCTAAAAGTTTTAAGTAAATTGATTAAAAGAATTATAAATTTTTACCATAAAAAGATGGCTAAAAAATTTACTAAATGCAACAATATTATAAAAATTCAACCATGTGTATCGAATAAAAAAAAGTGAAAATTAAGTTTTGAAAAATATAATTTGTAGGATGGTTAGTAATTACCCTTGTTTTCTAATATGGATTTTTTTATTTGATACTCTCTTAAATTACGAGTGTTAATTTAGTAAACTCAACCATAAGTTCGAATAAAAAATCTGGAAATTAAGTTTTACAAAATATAATTTGTAGAATAGTTAGTAATTATTTTCTAATATGGATTTTTTATTTTGATAAGTTCTTAAATTACAAGTGTTAATTTTACAAATTAGGAATTACGCAATAAAAACAAAAACACATAAATTAATTATACATTATTACGCACAACTCCGTTTTGAATCAAATTTATAATGAAATATATATAAAAGTAGCCACATCATTGTTTGGAATTTTATAATACATCGTATATTAAAATTTATAGTGGTAAAACAATAATAATAATAATAATAATAACAATAATAATAATAATAATAATAATAATAATAATAATAATAATAATAATAATAATAATAAAACTGTGAGCGTCAATGTGTCAAAAGGTGTTTGGACAAAAAGAAAAAGAAAAAATAAGAAGTATACGGTATTAACTATTAAGAGAAGTGTAGTTTAACGTGAAGGCCATATTGTAACCTTAGATTTGTAGGAGGGAAATGTTTTTACAGAATGAAATTGTGAAAGGTATTAAAGTGTTTGATATTTTCCATATTTCTTCGTACACAACTTATATCCATAGATTTATAAATTAGCATACATATTTAACACGTAATTTACCGGTAAAGTAAAAAGAATCAATACATAATTAAATTACTCAGAATAACTAAATATTTAGTCATTATTTTTTCATGATAACTCTTTATAAAATCATGTGTAGTTAGTTAATTAAAGGTGATGCCAAGTTACTGATATGTAGACGGAAGAGCATTAACTAACTAACAACTCAAACTTTGTGTAATGATTTACCTAACAATGAAATTATTATCTTTACTTTTTTTTTTACAAAATATGAATTGGCTGATTAGATTGGTGGTTTTTTAGTTAGCTTCACACTATGAGCCCCTTGTTTCGTTACTACCATGGCGCCTAGTGGGGAAATTTTGTGTTTGGCACCCATTAACGATTTGATGAAATGGTTTAATCCTCGAAAAGATGGTGAGGTTGCAAGGAATGGAGTCTCCCACATCACCATAACACATAGTCTAATTACGTAATAACTTATAAGAACGCAAGTGTTAAAACCAAACATTTTAATATGTTGACATCTTTCTCTCTCAAAAACAAGTGTTGATTACCACTTAATTACTTGATCTGTGTCACAAAGATTTTGGATTTCAAGCTTGCTCATAAACCCTCCATACTTGTTCGTTGTTCTTCACTCCTACTTTGACCATATTTTAATTCAAGTTAAACTGAACGACAGTTTTAACTCATTTTTTTTATTGAGGCTAAAGATTCACAACTAGTACTTGATTCATAGAGGAAACTTTGATTCACAAGGGTGCTTGTGATCATTGGACGAAACGTGTATCACTATGAGTAGTTAAGCATGTGAATACGGGTAACACATTAAATATGTTATGCGTGTAACTTTAATCGTTCTCCATTCATGTGAGGGATTCTTGAGAAAATTAAGTAGTGAAAGTACGATTTTTACTAACTTTGAATACAAAGTACATTATGTAGTTATTATGAATTAAATCATTATTTCTAAGGTTTACATTCTCCAATGTGAGAGCTTCGCAATGAAGCACAACATGACCAAGATGAAGCTACAATTAATGAGATATCAAACAAGCTGTGTGTTTGGAATGTCCAAAGGTGCAAAACGTGAAGGAACTTGTCCTATATTAGAGGAAGGTAGGTGATTGTGTGCTGTATATAACTGAGAGCATTTTAGGACATTGTTTCCTTATAAGGAACAAGTTAGTAGCCTAGAAGGCGTGAAGTGCCCTCACACGTGTGTGCATACCATAATTGTGGACGAATGGCGCATTGTAGCTTTTTGATGACACACCGATTGATGCCTAAGTTCCGATCTTTTGTGTGATTGATGTCTAAGTTCCGATCGAATAAAAGTTTGAAAGTGTGTTCTTAGATGCCTTAACTTAGTTAAGGATATCAATTCATTATGAGTTATTATTAGTTTTGAAACAATGCTTCCAATATATATTTATTGTACGTTTGAATTTATTACGTATCATTTTTGGTAGAGACCAGCAAATGCTTTTTCACCACTTCAGAAACGTAGTGAAGCCAAAGTGTCTCATCGGCTGTCACACTTCCACTAACAAAAAGTTACGAAAAATGTCCCCAAGTATGTTTAAAGGTCTCATCTTTTAATTTATCTTTTAACTGTTGATTTTGTACAAAATTCGTTCCTTAGACCTTAGTTCATAGTCACATAAAACATCCATCAAAATGAAAATATTTATAACATTTAAACACTCAGAGTAGTTTTACTATCCATAATTTAATTAAAAAACAAAATTATGCATAAAATTTAAACATTTTTTAAAATAGTCTCTGCTTCTCATCCTCAGATGAGTTCTCTATTCAATTAAATAATACTTATTTATTTTTATGTATTACCTTTTCTCTTTCTTTCATTTACAATCACTTATAAAAAATATAATAAACAATTATATGGAGATGAATAGCGTAACCCAAAATTGGGAGTTGAATGTAGGTTCCATATAATTTGGGGATTGGAAATAAGGATGTGTAACCTGGTGTAAAATAGAAAATACAAGTCTCTTTTTATGATTTCTTTAAATTTTGTGTATGAGGATAACAATGGAGTTTCTATTGTGAATGCTCTAATTTCACCCGTCTTATTATTTGAATTGTCAATTAGATGATACATATGCACATCTGTCATGAAATTGGTTTATATTGTGGTATTAATGGTAAAAACTCATGTATATACCCCTATAAGGAAAACCATACAACTTGAAGCACACTTATGGGGTACTGGTTTTTGTTTGCAAAACTTATATCTGCTAGGGATGAGAGTCCAATCACACAAGTACATGTACATTTTTTGTTGTTTTTCATATGTATTGAAAATACCGAACCCACCAAACCTAAATTTCGTTAAACTATCTAAATTGAGATTCATTTTTAGGGTCTTAGAAGGTTGGACCAAATTACAAAGATGTTGTTTTCGAGCTAGATGCATGAAATGATATGTCTATATTGTTAAACTTTGTTAAGTTCAATGGATATTATGATATTCTAGATATATGATAATAAAATTTAGTGGCACAATTCGGGGTTTAGTGCTTAGAAGTAAGCATCTTTAAGATGTTATTATTCATATGCATCAATAAGCATATGATGATATTCAATAAACTATGTATAAGAATTGTACAACATTGAATGCGAATAAAATAATTGTTGACAGCATCTTTATACAATTATATATGATATAGAAAATGATGTGCTAACTAGATTAAGTTTATGCGCCAAACTCTTGAACAATAAAATTGTATACATGATTGGGAAACATGAAAGGAAGTCTATGACGGATAGCAAAAACTCTTGAACAGTGAATTGTATATATGATTGGTCAACATGGAATGAAGTCCGTGGCAGATTGTAAATGCATGAAGCATTGAAATTACAAACTCAAGAATTATATTAAATCAACAATATCATGATAAAAAATATTATTATATATGTTGATGATATCATTGTATCTCTTGAAAAGATGGTATATGGGTCGAGCATTTATATAATGATATTTTTATACATCAATCATACTACATCAAGAAGATGTTAGAACATTCTAATATTGTCACACTCCGACTAGCACAATGCGGAAGCGTAAAACGGGAATGTAACAGACACCTCTGGTATCAACACATTGTTTATAAAGAAACATTACAAACTAATTTACAATATATTACAACTCATTGTTCTATCATTGTTTTATAGTCTAGGTGATACAAACAAAACTGGTTCGTTAACTATACGTTCTTACTACTTACACCCTTTCCTCTATTCACATAGCACCAACCGCACACCTTGGGAAAATAACAGATCACCAAATCATTCCAATTTAGGTACACCTGAAAAGCAGTTTAAAACGGTTCAACTACTAGAGTTGGTGAGTTTCACGAGTTTCAAGAAATCAGTAATGAGTATTCACAAGTCAACACTTGTAATCATGAAATAAGTATGTATGTATGTAAATGATGTATGTGATGTAATTATGCTAAGTTACAGTGAAGCCTGGACTGTTCGTACTGCGTGCCTCCATTTCCCACGCTCAATCAACCACTGTGGCCCCTTTCCGCCCACAACATGCCCCGGTAGCTATGTCTAACACTACATAGCTGATTCGTAAAAATATGGACATGTGCAAACGGGATAATGTCTCAGCAACCGTGCTGGCCCCACCTGGGTTTGTCAAACCAATAGTAGTATTCACAAGCCACCGGCTCGAAGTTAATCACTGTGTTAGTGGGGACTTTCATGTGTTAGTACTTAGATAATTCACATCATCACATGTTTCAGATAAGTATATAGATATAAGCAAACATGCTTTTCACCCCAAAAGTTTGTAAAACAGTTTAGAAGTGGGGTCATGAAACTCACGGTTTAGTAGATATTCAGTACTGTATCAGCTCGTGGTTTGTTCGGTCCGCTATCAGTAGTTCCTATAATCAATATTATAATAATATTAATATTTTAATATTATTATAATCTCAATACTAATATGGGCTGTATAACTAATCTGGGTGTAGCTGGAACGCCCAGAAAGTGGCAATAGGCTTAGGTTGTGATGTTGTTCAAAGTCTAATACTTAGAACTGAACTTGGCTCAGATTCCCGTTTTCCCAGCTGGGCCAAGTTGTTCGTTTACGCGTTCAGAAAACAGTTATGGGAAAATAAGTTTGGGTAAATGTATTGGTTAATAAAATAATTAAGTTATAAAGAAGAATCACATACTGGGGTCCCCGATTAGCCACGGGGCCCGTTTCTGTTTATTCAGTTTGATTTGAGAAGAAACGCACACAATCCACCCGGATTGTCCAGGTTTCTCATAGAAAAGTTCATTTTCACTTAATTAGTCCAAAAATATGATTTTTGATCACTCTTGGTGTTTTGATATTCCCGCAGGTTCGTTAGTCGCAAACTTGCCGGTTTTTATAAAAATTGAATTTGTTTAATATTCAAATTAGCATAACTAATTAACCGTTAATCATTAAATTATGAAAATTTAACCACTTATCAATTAAAATATGTATATTTTTATAAAAATATTTTTGGAATTTATTTACTGATTTAATAATTTATAAAAATTTATTTTATCAGATATATTTCGCCTGAAAATCGTCCGTTTACCCCAAACAATTTCCAAAAATTCCAAAAAAATTCTTGAATGCTCAAATCATGTCCCAAATCAACCTGTATCAATTCTAGAATGTAAAAAGTTCATGCAATATCCTTTTCGGCCCAAATTCGGCTATAAAAATTCACACGAACGCATATAAACAAAATACATTTAAACTTCTCCAAATGATCCCAAAATTCATATGTGATCAAAATACATCAAATCTGAGTTCCCAAAAAATTTTCATAATTTTTGAAGTATTTTAGCTATTTTTCCCAAATAAACGTCCCAATTCGGTAATAAATTTGCCAAATATTCTCGGATGGTCAAAAAATTACCAAATTTAAACAGGGACTTATTGACATGGTCCCTAATGTACCTACAAAATTTCAAGTCCTAAAAATATGCACATCACAACCTTAACCTAAATAGCCCTTAAGCGAGTGTTTCGGCATTACCTTAGCGGGTTTGGCCCGTTTCCGACTTTTTAATCAAGTTTTTAGGTTCTTGTGCTTCTAAGAAAGATAGGTACAAGTCCTATATCACAAACCAAGCAATTTTTCATCAACATAACAGCCCTTAACTTAGGGTTTCGGCTAGTGCACAAAAACGAACTTTTGAACCGTAAAAACGCCGTTTCAACCCTTTAATCCATGTTTATGGCCAAAAAAAACTATCAAAACAGGTTCCTTGCCGTGTTTATGATCAAAACATGTTTATGGACCATTTTTAGGATTTTTACACGGTTAGGAATGATTTTTAGTAACCAAGACATGTTTTTATGGTATTAATCAAGGTTAAACAAGTACAAAAGCTACTTATTTAAGCTCCTTACCTTAGGGTTTGAAGGTTTTCTGGAAAATCAGATTGCAGCTGCTTGGACCTCAGTTTTTATAAACCAAAATGAATAACCAAGCTTGTAAAACAAGTTTTATAAAAAGAATGGGGGGTGGGCTGGGCTGTCCGATCGGAACCCCATGGGCCTCCCCCTTGGGCTGTTTTGGCCCAATAATCTAGTTTCTCAAGCCCAAAAACGAAAAGCCCAGTCCAAATTTAGTTCGGGTTCGGTTTTTGGCTCGAAAAACTTATCGGGTGCGTTAAACAGCGCGAAAACGAGTGTTTTTCAACTAGTTTTGTGTAAAATTATAAAAACATACTATATGTTTGTAAAAATCAAAAATATTTTCACGGATCGCTTAAAACATTTCAAATAAGTGTTTGGTAAGTCTTTTTCGGCTTAACGGATGATACAGTGCTTGGTTTGTAACTATCTTTTGCGTTTAAATCTATAGCGGGTAGTTAAACGAGCATATTTTCGTTTAACTTGTTTGCTATCAAACTAAGGCCATATTTCTAATGTTTTAGCTTGTATTAAACGTATATCACTTATAGATGGTCCCCCGAGATATATGGGTCATAACTCGACCCGTTCGATTAATCGTTCGTTTGTTACGCAAAAGGCGTTTATTTGCTTAATCGGTAAATACATACTGAGGTGTACCTTGTTTTGGCTCAAATGTCACAAATATTAAGAAAGTTCTTCACTATAAAGGTTAATGTCACACCCCAACCTACGGCTGAAATGCCGAGACATAACTAAAATTCATATCATAGCTCAAAGGCACTATTTTTAATAAGTGACTATATCTATTCATCTAATTTTGAACCACAAGTACACAAAGCATTTATTGAAACAAAAACCAAGTATTATTGCACATTCAGAAGAAAAACAAAACAATTATCTTTTTATTTTAATAAAACCTAAGATCCAAACTAAATAAATCTTCAAACTTGCAATCATCCCAAAACAGCGACATGCAATATGCGCAAAAATAATATATATTGTCAACAACATATATTGAGCGAGTAATATTAGGCGAGTTAAAGAAGAAGATGAGTGAGAATTAAGCAAGCTGACCAAATTAAATGAAAAACCCTAAAAATTCATAATATTAAACCATGATTAAAACTAGGAAGGAACGCACCAAAATTACCAAAAATTATTGAGTATAACTCTAAATATTAAAGAAACAAGAGTTAAAAGAGTGTTTGGATGTCGGTATAAGACCGAATATGGGTCCCACATGTCCAAAATAACATGAGGAACATAAAACATAAAAGGGTCAGAAGCTAATTCGGGTCAATTAATGGTGAAATTGAAAAGCCCTAAAATTAACATAACATAAACCCTAAACGGGTCTTAGTGAAATTGACTAACAAAACCCCTTTAATCATTGAAATTGATTAAGGACTTTAGTTTAGATGATGAAAACAAAAAACTTTTCTGTTTATAACTTACCCAAAAACTTGATGGATGAGGAAGAACATGAAAATGTTGACTTATAGAGTCAAAGTAACAAAACTCTTCAAATTGAACACGATTTGAGTGTAATAATTCGATGAACAGCAGAAGATTAAGCTTGAGGGAGGCTAGTTTATATAGAGAGGTCAGTCTAACACGTTTAATTGACGGGATTTGATGAATCATTTGCTTATGGTAAGAAATGAATGCAAAAAAGGCAATTGATAACTTTTGAAACAAGTTAACATATTGAAGTCATAAAAACGTCCTGATACATGTCTTAAAGGTTACTCCAAGAGATTAAGTAGATGGAATTGAATTAGGATCAAATAAAGGATTCCAAAATTCTTTCACCGACAACAGCGTCGGTCGCGTATCGCGACGGGATGGAACTCCTCCCGTCGCGTAGCGCGACCGACTGAGAACATTTCAGAAATCTTCCTCCGTCGCGTATCGTGACAGGTTTGGTTTGATCCATCGCGTAGCGCGACAAGGGGAGAAGATCAGAAATTTGATTTTTGACATTTACAAGCCCGAATTTTGATTAAACACAATTTTAGGCCAAAATTAGTGAGCTTAAGGTTCGATTCATGACATGTAAATATAAAATAAAACACACACCATAAATACTCAATAAATACGCGATTTTGTTAATGCGTGTAATTCGAATAACAAACCCAGGTCGGGTTTACAATACATATACATGAAATGGAAAAAACCCAAATGTTACACTTAAACTTTTATATCATCTGGTATAGAGCAAGTTACCATTATCATCTCCTATCAAAGTAATGAAAGTTACTCGTCCAGAATTATCATTGTTAATTCAATTGATGAAATGCGTCTTACTAGTTATACATAACTAGATATGTCTTTTGCTTAAATTTATTAATAAGATATGTTGTTTCTACTAAGGAGAAATTGAAATGAACTAAAATAAGGTATGAATGATATAAGTTTATATTTTGCTAACTCATACAAACGTTTGGTTAGTCGTATTGACGTAGGGATGTAGTACAACACGGTCATGGATTTTGTGGTACTAATTTACAAGACGATGCGCTATAAGTTATACATGAACAATAGGCATTGAAGTGGAAAAGAAGATTTGAGACAGAGATCGCAAGGTATCAAGTTTGAATCCAATTCCAACAAGGTTTTACTGAATTGGGCCTTCGAGCGCTTGTTTTTTCGTGAACAGAAGATGTTGGGCTTGAGCTACCCAATACTATCTGCTTTATTATTTGATTCCTTCTAAAAGAAATTGTTAGTTTTATAATTTGACCATTTAGTTATATTTACTTAAAAGTATAGTTGCTTGAATAAAACGATCTAACTGAAACAAAATGATGAGAGTATGAAAAAAGAAACATGGTGTATGATATTAGATTTGATTTTATTTAATATAATAAACATATTATATAAATGTTTTATTACATGAAAATAATAGAGTTACGTGGTTTGATCGTGTTTCGTCAGGAGAGTGTTCTTAGTATATCCCTATCTTTCTTCCAGATAAGAAGGAAAAACAGTTTCAGTTGTCAAACAAACTCTCCACTTTTAATTTCAACAACGTAATGCAAAATAGCCCCCTGAAGTTTATATTCCATCGCAAATAAACCCAGAACTCATGAAAATAATCATGTTGACAATATGCATGATGTCGACACTAATGTTTTTGTTTCAAAATTTATTAATTTAGTCATAACAAAGTTTTTTATAAAATAACACTAAAAAGATATTCTAGAAATGTGGATTTTTTTTTAGTAAAACTTAGTTATTTTCTTACAAAAGTGTTACTACTTTTGTGATGATCAGACATTTACAAAAGTACTAACAATATTTGTGTCGATTAGACGTTGAAGCAAACGTATTACGACTTTTGCATCAAGTGCAAAAGTACCACCACTTTTGCATTTATTAGACGTATGGCAAATACTATCATTTCTGTGTCACTTGACACAAATATTGCCGTGTGTCTCGATAAAAATGTTATTTTTTTCTTGCAACTAAAAAATGCATAGTGGTTAAATTAGTATATATATTTTTATAACAGTAATTATTTGAGTTAATAACTGTTACGTTCATGTAGTGTGTCGAAAATCTCGATTTCAATCTCATAAATCAAAACCCATCCTTACTTAGGATGGAGTCACGGGGTACTACTTGGCCCCCTTCCAGGTACTAGCCCATTAATAGGTACACCACCACCATCCTTATCCTCACAAATAAGATCGATTAACTTTTTTCACGAGTCAATCTTAAATAAGTCAACAACGGCTTGGCTCGTCTCCATCCTCAACTGACGCCACTATAATTCGAGTAGCAAACATAGATAAACTATCTTTTATTTATCAGAATATGTGATTTCTACCTTACTTTCTTTTATTTATTTATTTTTATTTCAGACTGGACTTTGATTATTTTTATGTTGATACAAATTCAATGATTCATACATAGTCATACTCATATGGAAATCTCAAAACCTCAAACCAACCAAACCCCACCACTTAACTATAGTTAGGTCTGACCCTAGTCAAATCAAAGCAACACAATTATCCCTTAACCTATATAATCTTCATCTCATTTTGGACCTTTTTGTCCTTAATCAAAACCACTTCTCACGACATATTCACTCACCCACGATATTTCAACAATAATAAATAAATAGAAAAACTTTCAACCTGTTCAGCTTATGACAGAGAATATATATAATAATATTATATCAGTTCTTAAAACCAGTTTAGAAAGGAAGAAGGGTTTGCTTCCTTTAAGATCTTTGTTGTTATGCTGGCTTCTGAAGACACACCACAGTTTCTTCAGATCCGAAGAAAAAGGTAACAAAATTTAATTTTATTATATTATTATATTACACTATGTATTACTACCACTAGTGATTCATTACTTTATATATATATATATATATATATATATATTTATTTATAGATACATACATATATATATGCTCATGCAATTTTTAGAGTGTATCCAGAATTCTTTGGATTTATTTAGTTATTATTTTAAAAAGGTATAAGTGATATTGGATATAATATCAGCTTTAATAAATTGTTTTGGGGGTTATGAATATTGAATAATAATATGTTGTTTGTTTTTTTTGTTATCTATAGATTATTATTTTTGGGAAGCAAAAGTATGATTACTTTTATGGAGTCTAAAGAGAAAGTGAGTGTAACGGAAAGATGTTTAGACTCGCAGTTATGGCATGCGTGTGCCGGCAGCATGATTCAAATGCTGCCGGTTAACTCGTATGTTTATTATTTCCCGCAAGGTCATGCAGAGCATGCGGGGAATAATAATGTTGACTTTCGGGATGGGGTGGGTGGAAGGGTTCCCGCGTGGGTCCCGTGTCGGGTTGTGGGAGTTAAGTTCCTGGCGGATGCGGATAGCGATGAGGTGTACGCGAAAATTCGGTTGGTATCGGTTAGTGGTTCGGGCGAGTTTAGTTCGTTAGAAGACGAGGATACGGGTTTGGATTCGGATGGGTCGGTTTCGGTTAAACCGACGTCGTTTGCGAAGACGTTGACGCAATCGGATGCGAATAACGGTGGCGGGTTTTCGGTTCCGCGGTATTGCGCGGAGACGATATTTCCGCGGCTTGATTACTCGGCCGACCCGCCGGTTCAGACGATTTTGGCGAAAGACGTGCACGGCGACACGTGGAAGTTTCGCCACATATACCGCGGGACTCCGCGGCGGCATTTGCTTACGACCGGGTGGAGTTCGTTTGTGAATCATAAGAAGCTTGTCGCGGGCGACTCGATTGTGTTTTTAAGAGCGGAGAATGGGGATTTGTGTGTCGGGATCCGACGCGCCAAACGGGGAATTGGTGGCGGGCCAGACACGTCGTCCGGGTGGAACCCGGGTGGGAGGAACTATGTCGGCCCGTATGGCGGGTATTCCCCGTTTGTGAGAAATAATAGTAATGGGAATGCGGGTGGGCATTTGGTGGAAAAGGGGAAAGTGGAACCTGATTCGGTGATGCAAGCGGTTAAACAGGCGACGAGTGGACACCCGTTTGAAGTCGTGTTTTACCCACGGGCTAGCACGCCCGAGTTTTGTGTGAAGGCGTCGCTTGTGAAGAACGCAATGCAGATTCGGTGGTTGCCTGGGATGAGGTTTAAGATGCCGTTTGAAACCGAGGATTCTTCGCGGATCAGTTGGTTCATGGGGACTATTTCTTCGGTTCAAGTGGCCGACCCGATTCGTTGGCCCGATTCGCCCTGGAGGCTTTTACAGGTACTACTTGAACCCGAATACTTTTCCGTTAACATAACTATGTGCATAACTGCATATTAACATTTTTTCGGTTATTTAGGTAATGTGGGATGAGCCCGATTTGCTTCAAAACGTGAAACGGGTCAACCCGTGGCTCGTGGAATTAGTATCGACAATGCCCGCGATTCATGTGTCGCCTTTCTCACCGCCCCGAAAGAAATGTAGACCGTCCCAGCACCCGGATTACCCTATGGAATCCCAAATCCCGATCCCGATACCCGCATTGTGCGGTCCCCACTCGCATCTCTTTGGCGGGCCCACCACCGGACCGTTCGGGTACCAACTCCCCGAGAATTTAAACGTTCATCATCCTGCGAGCATGCAGGGAGCCAGGCACACCCGTTATGGTTTATCTCTTTCAGATATCCAACTCAATTCAGGTTTTTACCCGTCCCATTCCAACCCGTCGGTCAACAAACCGGCCCAGAGCGAGCCCGTTTCGTGTTTCTTAACCATCGGGAACTCAACAACGCCATCGAAAGAGCCCGAAACCCCTAAATCCCGGTTTTTACTCTTTGGTCAGCCAATTCTTACTGAGCAACAAATATCTCAAACCGCAAATGCCTCTGGGTCTGGGTCGGGCCGAGAAAAGGACTTGAACCTAGAGACGGGCCATTGTAAGGTTTTCATGGAATCAGAAGACGTAGGTCGAACACTCGATCTCTCTTTACTCGATTCCTACGAAGAACTATGCAAGAAACTAGCTAACATGTTCAAAACCGAAAGCACGATAATGCTGAACCGTGTTCAATATTGGGATGTAACGGGAACCCGAAAGCAGATTGGGGACGAACCGTTTGGGTAAGACCTAAATTCGCATTTCTGTTTGTAAATTCGAATATTGTTTTCGTTGCAACCTAATTTGGTTCGTTTTTATGCAGCGAGTTCACGAAAATGGCTAGACGGTTAACGATTCTAACGGATTCCAACGGCGATAACAACGTTCCGGGTGTGGATTCTTAGATAAAAATTGTATGGAAACTATGGTTTTGTTTTTGGTTTTGGGTTACATATGTTTTGTTTTAAGTTTTTGACACTAAGTTGAATGAAAGTGAGTATTTTAATTTGTAGCAATCTAGTGACTTATGTTATATGTGTAAATATAAGTTTATATAATATTTGACTGGGAAGTCATCTGTCACTATTACAAGTAACTAAGGTTGTTGAGTAAAAGTTTATAAAAAAAGTGGGTATTTCGTGCACGCTTGGGGAAAGCAAGAAAAAGCCAAAAAGGAATATCATAGTAATAAATAAGTAGTCAGACAAATTGACTAATCATAAGTTAACTGGTTTAGTTTTGGGTCTGGCTGAGTTAACTTATTTAACCTCTTTTGGTAAAACGGACTGTGTTTGGGTTAATATTTTAGCTTCTTAGGTTGTTTAATATTAGGTCGTGGTACTTATTTAATCTAGTTGGTAAAATACCTTGTGTTTAGGTTAAGCACTGCTTAATGATTGGGTCGTGCTCGTTTCACGTATTTAATCTCTTTGGCTTCTTAACGTGTTCAACGAATTATATTGGCAGGTCAATATGTTTGCTCGTTAACTCGTTTATTACTACTTCCCAAACATTTTTAAATGTTTAGAATTTGATTACAGGTCAATTTGACTCATTTAGAGGAATGAGTTAAATAAATTAGGATCATGCATTGCTAGTATAAGTTAGATTAATATACGAGTGTGTTTGGGTTCAATGATTTAGCATTTTTTTACTCAGTCACCTAAGTAAAGAAATACAGTTATCTAGTAAATTTCACTAGATCAAAACTTAGTTTTATTTGATTGATATGTATACATGTGTTGACTGTTGAGTAATGATTCATTAGACTTCTCGTTATGGGTAGTATGAGGGGCTTTATTGGGGCAGTTTTGGAAGTGAGCACCGCCAAGGGACGGTATTGTAGGGGCGCTTGGGGGGGGGGGGGGGGTCACAAAGACCGGCGGTATGGGGTGTTTCTGTGGGCCCTCTACTTTTCACTCTCCCTCTTTCTCATACACACATACATATATATATGTATATATATAATGGAGCGGTAAATAGGCTTTAAACCACAGTTGAACGTTATGAAAAGAGACTTCGAAGCTCCGTTTCCTACGTGACGATGACGTGGAGGGACTTTAAAGCCCCTCCACAGTGAAAGTCTTAGAGTAAACCAAACCATACACTTGATTTATATAGTTTGGTATCCAACACATATGTCAACCAAATTTAAGCTTAATTTAGCGAGAGAGATGTTTATATTTGTACTAATTGTTTATAATTAAGGTATAAAACTGTAAAAGGGTCTAGATCAAGCTCGTCTCAACTCATTTAGAGCTTTGTTCTAAAGCCCGAACTTGGCTAGCAGGTAGCCGCTCAAGCCTGGTTCAACTTGATCTTTCAGTGAGACGATCTCAAATAGTTCACAAACAAACCAACTCGTTTATACACCCTCTTCATAACTAAGGCAGGGAAATCCCAATAATAATAAAACAAAACAAAATGAGCATAATGGAAATTGGTGAAAAGTGAAAAGGAAAGAGGCAGAGGTCACATGGTAGACCAAATATTGTTCCAAACATTGAATGAATGTCCCATTGAAGTGCCGCAAGAGTTGGCCTTGTTTTAATTCCATATTATATTGCCATTATTACATTAAACATCCTTAATTAAATAGTTAATTAACGATCTTATTAATTATTACATAGTATCGGGATTACAACACTAATATTCAATTTCTTTTCTCAATTTCTGAGCACACCAAACACAAAGTCAACAAAAGGCTGGAAATCAACAACAATTTCATTAATATTTCAGCATTTTCATCCAACCAATTTCATTCAAAGGACCAATTACCTTTTCAAAATATTAAGTTTGTTTTGGAAGGCATACAAAATATTTAAATAAAATAAACACAACTAGCAAGATGCTAGATACGAACAAATATCAGAGTTACGCCAGCTTTGCTATTAAGTCACTAGAAAGAGTTTGGCTTAACTTCATTATTTTGTTCGCTCCCTTTTGATGTTGAAAACCTGATCGTCCTCACTTTCCAAATCATCCAAAGTGAAACTAAAATGATGTTGAACCCAAATTCTTATACAGTTAACCACGTTTGTAGCTCCATGGACCGCACCCTCTCCTTCACCAAGCATTGCACCACAATGGATAATATGCACCAAGCACGCACTAGGTTCCATACCTGTCGCACATTGCTGAAGGAAAAAAAAACAAAAACAAAAAAAGAAAAAAAGACTCGGACGTTACTATATTTATATCTGTTGCTTTAGTTATCATAATGTTTGTATATATATATTTTACAAACAAAACGAACTTCCATGAAACCATGAACATACAGTGTACAACAACTCAACAAGAGGCTGAATACAAGCAAAATACATGTTACTAGTATAACCAACTATATATTTATGTAATTATTATTTACCTTAATCTTTTTACAATTTATAATTATATATACCAAACATTATGAATATCCGCCTTATAAGTTATGTATTAATTAAACATGTAGTTGTAAACTTGTATGTGTATCTTCATTCGCCGTCAGGGCCGGCTCAACCATATTGATGGTCTAAACGATGTTTAAAAACGAGGCCTTGTTGTAAAAAAAATATTTTGATTTCACTCCAAATAAATCAAGATGCTGTCATCATATTTTTGTAAATACATGACTAATGCAAATTTCTCACATTTTCTTATACCTAATTCAGTTTAAACGTCGTTCAAATTACACACATTATCCAAATCACAAATGTATAATTATTAATTTTGTTTTGTAAATTGAACGCCTTAAAAAAACATAGACCTAAAACCCAAGCTTCAATTTATGCAATCTATAGAGACGGCTTATTTACCGCTAGTATATGTAGTCGCACGTGAAAGTAAAATGAAGGGCAAGAACAATAATATGTTCACGTGCGGGATATGTCAGCTTACGTAGGAGAGGAGTGTGTTGCGCCGTTTTGATGGAAGGGCTGTTTTTTCTCCTTTGACCATCCTCATTTTCTTTTAGGCAATAGATAAATATTTTGCATGTGTATTAAATTTATTTTTATTATTATTATTATTATTATTATGGTTACATTTTTGAAAATCCCAATATTGAACTCCTTATGTTGGTGTACGATTTGGTTCCACAAATTTAAGTTGTTTGGTAAACGGATTGTATTTGCGATGACACTTGACACGAGTTATAAAGTCATTTTAATGTGTTTGTCAATTCGGTCATTTAAAAGCTAAACTTTTCGACCTATGCAAAGTCTATATCAAGTGATGGTGGTCCATTTTCACTGGACTTTGACGTGTTTTAATATGATAGTTGGACCTTAAACTTCTTGTTAAAAAGAGTATGCGGGGATGATTCAACATAAAAAAAGTATTATTTTAATTTTATAAGTAAATTTCTAAAAATATTTAATTTTAGATGTAGAGTATTTAGTCAGTGATTCATCTGGTTAGAAACTCGTGTCTTACATGAGTTGACTAACGGGAGTATTAAATAGTTAGTAATTCGATTTTAAAGTTAAATATTAAGATAAGATATGATCAATTACTATTGGTTTTGATATTATTATTATTATTAACTTTAAATAAACAATTATGAATCTTGCTTATTATTTAGGGGATTTTTCTTCATTGTTACCGCTCAATTCAAGTTAACAAGTAAAAAAGCAATCACTGAATAGTAACTAGGATTAACAGATGTTCCATTTAGTTATATACTTGTAAAAGATTTAACGTTTATAAAATTTTCATAAGATTAAAAATACTTAATAAAAATTGAGTGAAGAGGTAGGTCCCAGCAGAGCCCAGTTGGACCCGCAAGACTCACCTTGAAGAGGGACGTCTGCGCAGAAACCAACTGGACCCGCAGGACCCACCATGCTCAGAGACGTGACGTCCTTACGCGCAGTACGCAAGCTGTTCCCGCAGGAAATGCCTCCCAATGGTGAAGTACTCTGCCTGTTCCCGCAATTGCGGATACAAGCCATCAGGGAAGGCCACCCGCGCAGCAAGGCTACACGCACAAGGCACTTAGCTCTCAATCACTCAGTGTCACCTGAAGGAATGAGCAAAGCCGGGAACAATCCCGCACAAAGGCGGGAGGGGGAATACTCCCGCCCAAAAGCCAGTCCGTACGATACAGGAAGATCTTTTGTACTGTACCTGACGAGGTATGGGTAAAAGATCTGACTAAAGATACGACAGCTTATTGACAACAGTATTGTAAGCAGCATGCTCTTGTACTGTATGTCACTATTAGCCGCTGCCTACTCACCAACTCCTGTCATACCACGTGCATAGCCGGCAGTTGGTGGAAAAGGAATAGTACACAGCAGGCCTGGTCACTGTCAGCCGCTGCCTACCCACCAACAACAGCATGGCACGTGCGTAGGCCACAGTTGGTAGAACAGGAATACTATTCAGCCGACCACACCTCCTTGGAAACCTACCTTCGGCTATAAATACCCCAAATGGTATGATCATCTCATCTTATCACATTATCATCATAATATACCTGATATCTGCTCTAGCAATCTCTTAATATACATTTATATTTAAAGAGCAATCTAGTCTAATTCTCACGCCGGAGGGTGGTCACAAGGAGGAACCCCCCCATTCTCAGTGACAAGCTCACGGTGTCTGTTTTGCAGGTTATCAGAAGAGCCATCTTTTCTGGGTCTAACCCCTCGTGGAAAACATCTATCTAACCCCCAGGTTACTCGTAATCTGCCCGGGGTCCGGTTAGTGTTTCTTCATTGGCGCCATCCGTGCATAAAAGCTAGAACTTCATTTCTTTTCAGTTTTTCAAACTTCTGGAAAGATGGTTAAAGAAACTCCGGTAACCACAACCCCAGCTACTGGGGGGAATACCGGCTACACAGTTTTTACAAACACTACCCCGGTTACCCAAGCGGGGGCAAGTGAAGTAAATTTTATGAACACTACCCCAGTTACACAAGCTGGGGCAAGTGCAGTAAATAATCGCTCACTGGGATTCACCGATACCCAGTTAGAGAAACGAAGACTCCCCCGCCAAACACTCGATGAAGTTAAGGCATGGGCGGAGGCACGTCAGAAGGAATTCCAAGCTGAGTTGGACGAACGCTTGCGTTCCGTCCAACAGGCTGACGAATTCGAATACTTGGAAGATGACTCGGAGGAATCCGACACCGACGTGAACCCTCGCCGTAAGGCAAAAGGGAAGCGTAAGGAAACGGACTCCCAACCAAGAAGGCGTTTTGGAGAAGCCTTCAAACCAAAAAACACAGGTGGAAGTCCACGTGAGTTCTCCAAAACATTCAGACCAAACGTTGCAAATGCGGGAACGTCCAAATTTGCAAGGGACATTGCGGAAGCAATCGCCCCAAAAAGTGCCAAACAAATGTCCAGCATAGGCACATATGATGGTATATCTGACCCAGATGATCATTTGAACAGATTCACAGCGGGGGCAACCGTTAGTAGTTGGACGGAACCTACGTGGTGTTACATGTTCCAAATGACGCTTGTTGGGGCTGCTAGAGCGTGGTTCGATCGTCTACCGGTCAACCACATCTACGACTGGGCAGACTTCCAACAGAAGTTTAGCCAACACTTCAGCCAGCAAAGAAAGTATACCGAGGAGCAATGGACAATCCTCAAATGCATTCGAGAGGAAGATGAATCTTTGCTAGACTTCATCACTCGCTTCAACTCAAAGAAGCTTAGTCTGGGTAATATCAGCGAAGATCTTGTTCGCGCTGCTTTCATCCAGGGCGCGAACGACCCAGAGCTCATCCGCACCTTAACGGGTAAAGATGGCTTGCCATCCACATGGGATGCCATCATGACAGCAGCAAAACGCTTTGCGGAAACGGAGAAGCAACTGGGTAGAGATCTCCCTCAGAGCACAAATCTCTACACCCAGAAAACAAGGGAAGACAACGTCCTTACCGCCCGATTAAACAAAAAGCGAAAGCTAGGGATTTGGCAGTCAAGGGTAAACTTTGACACCTCATCCGGCTTGCAACATCGGTTAGGCGGAAGGGATAACGTACGGTCGAACCAGAACCCCAGATGGACGCCACTCACCAAAAGCGTCACCGAGATATTCGCCACTGAGGAGCTCCCATGGCCAAAGCCTCCAATAATCCGACATTGTCACAATGCTGATCGGAGCAAATACTGTGACTTTCACAGGACAAAAGGCCACAACACTGAAGAATGCATAGACGTAAAGGACATGGTCGAAGCATTTGTCAGAGATGGGACGCTCGCGCACCTCGTGGCGCAATGAACGGTGAGCAGGCTGATGCGTGTAGAGCCCCAGATGGGGAAAACACGAATAAAATTGCAGCTTCAATGTGGAGACTACATGCTGCGTAAAGAACGAGATCCCGAACCAGGTATCGGCTCGATGGCACTCCCATCCCAACAACATGGAAGGGAGCTCATTTACACAGTTTGCATGTAGATCAATTCCAAATTTGTAAAGAAAAGGCCAAGAGCCACTTCTAATGGAAATGATTCTCCTTAGAACATCGACGCTGATGATTTTACATTTATACTTTTATGAACTTCCAACACGGATATGCCGGTTCTCACCGCATAATTACGTGAAAAGTCGTTGCATGGGGAAGGCGGCAAAACCCGCATAAACCCAAAAAACGGCAAACCTTCACGCAGGTCAGTTGAAGGGGAAAAGTTCAGTCATCCCACTAAATGAAAGTGCCGGTCTATCCGCATGAATCATGATAGAGGAAATTGAACACTAACCTATTAACAACCGCGCGTCGAACGGTTAATTTATTCAGCACGGATATGCCGGTTTTCACCGCATAATTACGTGGAAAGTCGTTGCGTGGGGAAGGCGGCAAAACCCGCATAAACCCAAAAAACGGCAAACCTACACGCAGGTCAGATATAGGTAAAGTTTTGTCATCCTACTAAGTGCAAGTGACGGTCCTACCCGCACAATCACGAAAGAGGAAGCAAAACTTCACACCTATTATTTACCACGTTTAAAGGTTAACTTATCCTAAAGACTTAGAAATTTCAAAAAAAAAAAAAAAGATGAGGAAAACCTCCACGCAGGTCAGATGGTAAAGTTTAGCCATCCTACTAAGTGCAAGTGACGGTCCTACCCGCACAATCACAAAAGAGGAAGCAAAACTTCGACCTATTATCTACCACGTTCAAAGGTTAACTTATTCTAAACACTTGGAAAATTGCTAATTTAAACTAAAGTATGCAAGTCATATAACGTTTATAAAGCAAGGAATCCAGAGAAAATAGCGGTTGTTACCCGCACAAAGATTTATATTTCACAATGATTCATTACAAGAATGGCCGGGTAACTACCCGCCTACAAGAAAATAAATCTATACAAGTTAAATCTATCCTAGCAGTGGGAAGGGATCTTCAGGATCAGGCTTCAGGGCCACTTCCACTTGGACCAGCACCATCAGTAGAGCGTGGCAGTTCAAGGAAAGCTTTAAGGATAGCTAGCCCATCATCAGCAGCAGCAACTTCGTTTACCTTCTCCACCACCGGATGCGGGAAGGCGGCATACTGATTCACCGCTTGGTCGTATACAGCTTCAGTATCTACATCAAATAAAGGGAAGTTGGAAGGCGGGATGCCTTTCTCAACGAACCCTAGACCAAGCAGGAAACCGGCCTTTTCCCCATCCTCATGAGAAGCGTTGAGGGCTGCGCTCATAGCATCGTCATAAGACGTCTCAGTGAAGACTCGATGCACAACCTACAAAAGAAAATATACAAGTATCAGAACCTATTCTATTTACAAAGAAAAGCGTAAAGACATGAAAAGCTTACCTGAGACAACGCTTCTCGAAGAAGCCATTCCTTGGCAACCAGAGCTTCTTGGAGGGCGGCTTGAGCTTGGGTACAGGCGTGTTCGGCTTCACTTTTATTAAGGTTGGCAAGCAACACTTCCTTTGCAGCAGCCTCTTCGACGCCCTTTAGCTTCCGCTCAGTATGGTCAAGCACGCCCCTCTGGTCCAGGATTTCTTGGAGCTTCTTCGCGTCCTCCATCGCCAAGGCATCATGAGCCTGCTGGAGAGCCTCTAATTTGGCTTTAAGCTCTTCATTCTCCAGGCGTAGAGGCTCAGCAACAGCTTCAGCCTTGGTGGCCCTTTCAGTTGCGTTCCTAGCAGTTTCCTTGGCCAGCCGAAGCTGTTCATTAACAGCTTGGGCAGCATTGGAGCGAGCCTCGAGACGGGCCTGAACCTCAACTTCAAGGGCCTTGAACGCCTTCTCCTTCTCCGCCGCCGCGGCGGAGAGCCTCCTATTCTCCTCCCGGACAGCCCGCGCCTGAGCTACTTCCTGAAGGCGAGCTGCTTTTAACTTGTCGTTTTCACGACAAAGCAGCTCGACGCGCGGCTGCATCCGGGCCAGGAGAACCCGAATCTCATTGCTTAGTCTACCCTCCTGGTAGCTAGCCATGGCTTCCCCCAACGCACCACTAGGAGCAGCGTGACGAGCCCACTCCACGCACTCCACAGGGGTGCGAAGGGTTGTTCCTCGGCGAATGTTCCATCGTGGAACATACACTTCATTGGAATCCGACACTGCAAAAAACAGAGCAGTTAGGAAAAGATGATTGAAAAATGTAAAATAGGCAGAACCCTACGCACCTGTAGGGTCAATAACAGGCCGGTAGCCGCCGAACCCATCACCTGAACCCAAGGGAAATCCATCCAAGAGGTCAGGCAGATGGGAAGGTGGCAGAGGTTGGCGATACGCCCCATGCATACCTGAAGGATCGGCCGTCGTTGCCGATGACGGAGGAGGCATGGTAAAGGCCGCCGCGGCAGCCGCGGTCGCCGCTGCGGAATCCGGAGCAAAAGTAACCGCCGGCTCGGTGAAAGATGCGGTAAAAATGGCACTCACAGCCGGCGGTGACGTCATCACAGCTGGAACAGTCGGCTCAAAGGAGTGAGCAACTGAACCAGCGGAAGCAGGCGCAGGCGCCTGGGTCGTCGCCTCAGGTAGGCTGACCAAGCCTACAGTCATTGGCGGAGGGGTACTCCTCTGCGCTCCACCCTGGAATGCGTCAACATCCACGCATACACAAAGAAGAAAAGTGTTAACGATATTAAGCTATGAAGTTAAAGATAAAGGAAGTTTGTACTTACGGGTTTTCTTGAGCCTGAAAGTGCGGACGGGCGGGGATGAACCCGATGGAGCCGGCCTCTTCACGCCGGTCACCGTTGTCATCCTGGGCTCTCCGGAGGTGACAATCGTCGCAGCCTCCGGAGCGGTCTTATCACCACCGGGATTCCCCACCACCTCTTCGCTCTCGGTCTCTGAATCAGACCGAGGCACCGGATCGGCAGTGGAGGCCACATTCTCCTTCCCCTTCCCGCCGGCAGCCTTCTTCTTACGCACCAACGGAGGACCATCTGCGGATTCCTCATCAGAACATAAGATTAGAGGAATTCCAGCAGAGGTTTCAACATTGAGGGGTCGAGGGTTGAATAGCGCCTTACCTGGCCGCCTGGCGCTCAGGATCTCGTGGCCTAGCGGGTAGACCTCCACGAACCGATCCGCCGTTTGTTCTAGGATGGGCAACTCGTTCTCGTCTAGAGCGCGAGTACCCATCCGTGCGGGACCGTCAGCCTCCCGCGGGTTCAGGAGCGACTGCAAGTCGTTCCCCTCTGAACTAAACAGGAAAAAAGTTAGAAGAGATTCTAAATCAACAAGAAGAAACAGAGCATACCGTAAGGAACAGAGTTCGAACCGTATTCAAGGACGATTGGGATCTTTTGCGCATCAGCCTCCTTCCACACCCGGCTCATCCCCAGCATCACCATCCCGGACTCCGCAAACCGGTAAACCAGAGATTGGACTCGGGATATCTTCGAAAACCATTCCGCCTCCTCGTAGTAGGAGGCGTGAAGGCTGGGAAGTGCTTGCCCGTTCTTGAATTTCATGGCAAGGGGGATGGCGCGAGCGGAGATGTAGAAGAACTCCCGCTTCCACGAGCGAAGACTGCGCTCGGTTGCGCAGATCTTCAAACCCTTAATCCGGGTTATCAATGTATACCACCCCTGGATGCACCTCCAAGAGTAGAAGGTCATCAGGCGGTCAACATAGGGCTCAATGCCCAGAATCCGGCACACCCACTCGAAGTGCCGAATCTTGGCAATCGCCATCGGGTGCACCTCGGTCAGGTGCACACCGTGCCTCTCCAGGACACGGAAAACAAACTTTGACAATGGGAACCTAAGATTCCCATAAACAAAGAATGCAGCATATACCCCGATCTTGCCTCTGGGGGCATCGTACACCGTATGATGGGGTTCAGGAAACTCAGGCTCGAGAGACTCGAGCATGAACTTCCTGACGATGTACTGATACAGATCGACAGGCAGAGCACACTGGCACTCGCCAGCAGTACTCTTGTCATCGGCTGTAGATTCGAGATCACGAGACGACATCTTGCAGATGTGAAAGAAGAAAACGATTTCAAGAGAATGCTTGCCTGAAAAGGTGAGTATTCGCCGGAAATCGCTTAGAAGATGAAGAGAAGAGTGAAAGTGTGAATTACAAAGAACCCTCTCCCCCTTTATATACTAATCGCAATTAATGCGATGCATTTAATGCGGAAGAGAGAGAAATCGAAGGTGCAATGAAACTATGACACGTGGCAAAGAGCAAGCTGGCAACAGCTGTTGACAGGACGCATACCATTAATTTCGCGGCCACGCGCCCGAAAAATCGCGCCCACGCGCCTGAAAAAGCGTCTGAAATGACCATGTACTGTCACGTCACCATAACTTCCTGCACGTCCTGACACAGTCAAAAGAAACCGTCGCACGAAGTTTCAGACGTTTGGACTGTTCTTATCCTTTCACCAACTCTTCGAATTTCAAAATTCAAAAAGATTCAAAAGTAAGCGGGAAAATACCCCTTACCTTGGCAACCAAGTAACCGTAAGACGGATGCGGGTACAGTGTTAAGGCAAAACCCTTCACATACCTAGCACCCGCAGGGAATTGAAGCCAAGAATAACTTGGCAACCAAGTAACCGTAAGACGGTTGCGGGTACAGTGTTAAGGCAAAACCCTTCACATACCTAGCACCCGCAGGGAATGGACGCCAGGAATACCTTGGAAGTAAAGTAACCGTAAGACGAGCGCGGGTACAGTGTTAAGGCAAAACCCTTCACATACCTAGCGCTCCGCAGGGAATTGAAACCAAGAAGGATCTTCTGGGCAATGCTTGCGGAAACGGGAATAACATCCCCGCATAGCGGGAATGTCGGGAACTACATTGTTGGAAGCTCCAAGATGGAATTGGTGGTTTTAACATAATTGATCACTATGTTCAAAACTACCAAAACCTCATGGAGAATCCACACAAATGGGACTCAACGCTCCTGACTTGCGAGGAGGTTACAGACCTACCCGCATCATACCCAAAGATCAAGCAGGAAAGTCGGGAATTTCTGCAAGTGACAAGGACTTCCGTGGGAAGAATCCCCATGGAAAACCTTAAAACTAAACCCTTTTCAAAACCCTTTGCTTAAGTCCAAAAGTTCACCTCACTTTATTAAACATTCATGAGAAGAACATTGGACTGGGGGGACTTGAAGAGGTAGGTCCCAGCAGAGCCCAGTTGGACCCGCAAGACTCACCTTGAAGAGGGACGTCTGCGCAGAAACCAACTGGACCCGCAGGACCCACCATGCTCAGAGACGTGACGTCCTTACGCGCAGTACGCAAGCTGTTCCCGCAGGAAATGCCTCCCAATGGTGAAGTACTCTGCCTGTTCCCGCAGTTGCAGATACAAGCCATCAGGGAAGGCCACCCGCGCAGCAAGGCTACACGCACAAGGCACTTAGCTCTCAATCACTCAGTGTCACCTGAAGGAATGAGCAAAGCCGGGAACAATCCCGCACAAAGGCGGGAGGGGGAATACTCCCGCCCAAAAGCCAGTCCGTACGATACGGGAAGATCTTTTGTACTGTACCTAACGAGGTATGGGTAAAAGATCTGACTAAAGATACGACAGCTTATTGACAACAGTATGGTGAGCAGCATGTTCTTGTACTGTATGTCACTATTAGCCGCTGCCTACTCACCAACTCCTGTCATACCACGTGCATAGCCGGCAGTTGGTGGAAAAGGAATAGTACACAGCAGGCCTGGTCACTATCAGCCGCTGCCTACCCACCAACTACCAGCATGGCACGTGCGTAGGCCACAGTTGGTAGAACAGGAATACTATTCAGCCGGCCACACCTCCTTGGAAACCTACCTTCGGCTATAAATACCCCAAATGGTATGATCATCTCATCTTATCACATTATCATCATAATATACCTGTTATCTGCTCTAGCAATCTCTTAATATACATTTATATTTAAAGAGCAATCTAGTCTGATTCTCACGCCGGAGGGTGGTCACAAGAAGGAACCCCCCCTTCTCAGTGACAAGCTCACGGTGTCTGTTTTGCAGGTTATCAGAAGAGCCATCTTTTCTGGGTCTAACCCCTCGTGGGAAACATCTATCTAACCCCCAGGTTACTCGTAATCTGCCCGGGGTCCGGTTAGTGTTTCTTCATTGAGTAACTTTTGATAGAAAGAAAAAAAAAAGATAGTTGTTATTAACAACTTTTTAATTTTCGCTTATATCGAGTTCATCAAAGGCGTTTTAACACAAAACAAAAGCCTAGCTTCGAATTTAGACAAACCCTTTTACATTTCTAAATATTTTGAATGAATAATTATAATAATACTATAAAGTTTTAGTCTTTCTAAATACTTTTGTAAGAGCATTTTCTAGGTAACAATATTGTTTTTATTACTTACTATTTTATATATCTTTTTAATTACATAAATTGGAATACCATAGCTCAATATACAAGGAATAAAAAAAGGAGGGAAAAAAGTAGGGGTGTGAAGCTGTAAAATGTTGGCGACAAGACCATGAGTTGGATCACGTGAAGTTCCTTCAAACAACGTTTGATCTACGGAGATCCTCAACTTACTTCAATGTACGGCATCTTTCTTTTACACTCAACCGAATCCGGTCTGGTTTATAGAATCTTATGATTCAAATCACATAGTGATTTTAAGACCATATCATAAAAATATTTCTTGTTTTATGTTATTATTATTAGGGCTACTGTTTTTTAATACTTTCTACTTTCATTTTGGTACCCACCACTCTCAGTGTTGACCTTATTTGTTCCTGGCACTCCCGAACCTAACGACTAACTCCTTTAGTTTTCTTGCTGATGTGACATTTATGTGGAAATACCTCTTAAAAGAAACTAATTTAATATAATATACCACCACCTACCTCCACCACCACCTGCAACACCTTAGTTCAAGCCCTAAACACATGGATGCTATTGGTCATTTATTTTAATTTAGTATTTGGATGTATGAACATTTAAACAGTTATAATTTTGAGTTCATTTTTGATTTAATGGTTAAATGCAAACGTTGAATATTATAAATGTGTTCGAATTTAATACGTTTAATCCATGAATATTGTATTCTAAATTATTCGTAGTCGGTCAGACTCGTGGGAATGACTCTGAACTAAGACTATTCTGACTTTGGACTCAAGGAGCTGACTTCCATACTCACGTACATCATTATGAATGACGTTGGATGTAACTCGCATCAAATCATCTTCATGAATCTTAGTCATGAAATGTTTTGATATTGGTATAATCATTTGGTATCCTTAGACCTGAGATACATATTAGAACTTTCATTTACTAAAGACTATTCTTTGATTAGTGTCAATCGTTGTCGCGTAATTGCCGGCTATAAAGGCATTGGTTGGTAATATTTTGAAGTTCAGTGGGAGTTATATGTAGTTAAGATGGGATTATGTACTCTTACATTATATGTAATAGGTAGACATCATGGCACCCTCGTTAATTCAAACTGGTGAAGTGTGATGCCTCACCGAAACTTACTGTGTGTTTGATTAGACCACTTTGATTATATATTGAGAACAATAATAATTGAACGCCATGTGATATTGAATATGATCCATGTCTCATTGTTCAATTGATGTCATATACAGAAAGGATAGATGACAACGATTACCGTAAGCTCATTATCTTGCAATAGTGTATCCCAAGATGTTTTGGTTAATGACTTTAAAGTGTCATAACTTGTTATGGGTAACCATGTGTAGCTAGAGCACCGCTGGCTGTCAGCGTTAAGAAAACTTAATCTGAAACCGCGGTTCGGTTAAGTCAGCGCAGCCGACCGAGTTATGACCCGTAAGTTACACCCTGGGTAACGAACATCAAACCCGATTAAGTTGGTCAACCGACATTGACATATATAACAAGATAGTAATGTTTATTTATCAAATAAACACGGACAGAGATTTTGAGATTTTGAGTTAGAGATGAGCTTGATGACCCGGTTTGGATTAACTAGCATATTAGTTAATCTAATTAACTTAATCAAGTAGGCTTATCAGAACATAACACTAGCCACCAAAGTTCTCTCTCTCTTGACTCACATCGCGCCACCACTTCGCCGTTGCCTAGCCACCCTGATACCATGCGCCGCCACCAGCGGGCCTCGTCTCGTTTAGTCACCTAGCAACGCTTATTAATGCTCGGTGTCTCAATCGGTTAGTCGTTAACCATGGTATGATTTTTCTCATCGGTAGATAGAATACTAACATGTTTATTATATTTACTTTGCTCGTATTGTTTGTAACCGGATCCTGTCGGATTTTACTTTGGTGTTGATTACTGGTTTTATTCCGCTGCAGTTTTATATTAATTAACCATATTAATTAATTTACTAACTATTATCAAAATCGGTTTCATAATTACGTTTGACTGATCACCACTGAAACTCAACAATTACCTCCAACTAGTACATGTGATTCACTCCAATCAATTCTTAAGCTCCCTACCCATCTCAAGGTGCCAATGAAGAAAGGAAAGGCAATACAAGCAATATTGTCTCTTTGGTTGACTTAGAAAGGTAGAACGAAAAAGTATTGGAACAAAATAAATGCTTAGTTACAAAGTTCATGTGGATTAAGAACATAAGCAAAAGAACAAGTCTAGATTGGGAGACTTGACACAAATTTAATTTCGTGAATTTTTCGTTATAGCTTTATGTTATTATTTTGTTTTGTTTTGTAAGCTTGTTCTTTAACTGTTTGGACCTGCGGGCCTCTGCTACTCGCTTGAGGCCCATATTTTAGTTTTTTCTTTAAATCAAAATTTGGCCTTTCTGGAAAATAAAATTTAAAAATAAATTTAAAACTATTAGAGAAATTTAAAACTATTAGCTATGTTATAGATGATAAACATAAGGAAAGAATAAATATCCCCTTTTCCAAAGCATTTTGGTTTGCTCTACAACACTATAGCTAATAATTTTAATTTTTAACGTGGATGAAACAAAGACCATCCTTTGTTTTCAGCACCCTCCAAACAATACATCCCATAATATATGCCATAGTTTCTACCCATGCTCAACCATCACAACCATATAACTACATACAATAATACATATTGTGTGGCTTGTCAACATATAAAGAAAACTATAAATTCGTACTCTAAAATTTTATAAAATTATTTGCTTTAACATTCAGCTTACAAATAGTTCACCAGGAAAAAAATATATAAATAAAATCTTCAATAATAATATCGTTGCATATTGTGTTGAATGTTATAAGGCTGTTTGTTGTCTATTAACGCCTGGGGTGTTTTAGGTACCAAATAAGCACACTAACGTCAGCTACACCGTTCCGAGCCATTAATGTTTGGGAGTTAACAAGGGGGCAGTGACGAGCGTTATGAATGACTAATGTGTGGGGCCAAATTTAAACAACCACTCAAACTTTTTTTCTTTATTGCCACCTCATAACTTGCTAGTTAACTCACAACACCTAACTTAACGAGTGGGCTAGTTAAAACCCCACTGCCTACATGGCAATGACGTAACGCTTTAATTAGTCTAGTTACTTAGTTAGCCACCAACGCTTAGCCTCACCGTTCAGAGCCATTAATGTTTGGGAGTTAACAAGGGGGCAGTGACGAGCGTTATGAATGACTAATGTGTGGGGCCAAATTTAAACAACCACTCAAACTTTTTTTCTTTATTGCCACCTCATAACTTGCTAGTTAACTCACAACACCTAACTTAACGAGTGGGCTAGTTAAAACCCCACTGCCTACATGGCAATGACGTAACGCTTTAATTAGTCTAGTTACTTAGTTAGCCACCAACGCTTAGCCTAACAGTGATCATCGGCAATTCTCGAAACATCTAACAATATTTGAAAATTTGATTGGAGGATGTGAGACCAAGAAAACATGGCCAAAAGTTATATAGCAATGAGTGACAATTTTCGAAACATCCAAAGTAATGTCTTAACACCAGCACCAAAAGTGGACACTCCTCTCTTTTTCAGTCTCAGACAATAAATTCAAGGTATGGGGTTCGTTTGTCCTTCGACTCCACCTTTTAC
Organism: Bidens hawaiensis; assembly: GCF_021521415.1. Taxonomy (NCBI): domain Eukaryota; kingdom Viridiplantae; phylum Streptophyta; class Magnoliopsida; order Asterales; family Asteraceae; genus Bidens; species Bidens hawaiensis. Next base: position 507,150 of record NW_027491273.1, read on the forward strand.
ATTTTCAAACCCCATACTACACTTAAAACAATTATATACACAGGATAAAAAAATAATACAAGATTATTAGTTAGTTAACACACTAAGATATATTTTTTTTCCTTCTAAATTTATAAGAAAGAGTATGTTTAAACCTACTTAAGTATTTTCTTTCTGAATTTATCTTTGTCATTCACTCTAGCTGGTTTTTATCTACACATGTGTAAGTTAATGGAAATCTGTCACGGGGAAATAAGTAACTACGAATAGATAAAACAGACGAGTGAGAGAAGAGTAAAAAACAAGATAGAAATTAACTAGAGAGAAATCATTTGATCTTTCACGTTATATCTTTTATGCCGTCGCTGTCATCATTACCTTTCAATTAGCACAATGGCCACCAAAAATCGATAACCCATAAATTATAATGTACTGGGAGTGATTAGAGGTGAACAAAACACTTTTTTTTCCTAATGTTCGGTTTGAAATTACTTCAGTATTGGTCAACGAAAGTCAAAACTGGTTCTCGTGAAACCGGTTTGATTTCCAAATGGAAAAGTATCAATTCGGTTTAAAACCAAATTTTGATTTTTAACCGGTTACAAATTGGTTTTAATGGAGACGTTCTCAAACCAATATTAAACCCTACGGTCCCTTTTGGTTTAAAAGATCTAAGTAATAAATGAACTATCTCAATCAGCCCAATCCTATCCCATCAAACTTTCTCATTATTAATTTAGAAATGATTAGAGTCCCTAAATGAACTTATTCAGCCCATAGTTTACATAAACTATGGGTGTAGAAAGAACCGTCTATGACTCTATGTGCTAATAATGAACCACTATATTAAAGTGTTACAAATTACAAATTGAAATAAAAAATTCGATATATTTATCAAACATTAAGATAAAACATAAATGAAAACGTTTTATTATCGTATGTTAAAGTTGTTCCAAACATTACAAAGTTGTCGGACCATGCAAGACACCTTTCGACTCTTTTTAAAAGTTGTGATATTCTCCTTAAATACTAACTTAAACCTTTATTTATACTTGCCTCTTGCAAGTCTAAAATTTCAGATTTCATGCATGTTCTTTAAGGGATTTTAACTTGTAAAACACATTTCATTTCCTTCAAGAATAGTGAGACAAGAATAGCTAGTGACTCAATTATTGTAATATTTAAACACTCAATTGTAATCTGGTATTTATACCATTTTAGAGACAAGTTAGTGGCGATAGCTACCGGCTACTAATCTTCCATCTTATAGAGAAGTTAGTGGTGATCTCTTATCATTTTAGAGTAAACCTAGTTGTGATATCTTCTATATCAAGAGTGAAATGCTACCATTTTAGGTAAAAAAAAAAGACTTTAGACAGTGATGGCTACCAGTTTATAGTTATGATATTTAAATAAAGAACAATGAGTTGTTAGCATCCATCATAATAATCATTCTATACATTGTATATTATGCTATTTATGGCAACGGGATTATTGTTGGCTCAATTAGTGTTCGGCCGAGAAAAAATTTCAACCCAAGGGGAAGAAAGCCCAAGATGCTAACAAGTTGGTTTTGGGCTTAAGGGTGTTTAAAGAGTTTAGTGTGTTTCTTAATGACTTATTAAGGCTATTCAAATATGAGTTAACATTATAAATAGATAATCAAGTCTAGGATTATGTTGGATTATGTTAGAAAGTTGTTATAGAGGATTTTGAGTTATATTTCACCTTAGTAACAAATTTGGTTGTTATCCAATTTATTTTTATTATTTTATTTTATTTTTGGTTTATCATTTGAGTTATATCAATTCAATCATCCTTGAATTATTGCTTTACCTCTAGGTTGCTATATGAAGCAAAAAAATATGAGGCGACTGAATCATATTAATATGATCAAACTGAAAAGATATGTCTACTTTGTATAGCCATTACTTCAATCTTCACCATCAGGGTTGGAGTGGCCATCTCCACTTTTCTTTCTTTCTATCCTCTATCTAAGTATCAAGACAGCTTTTCACCATTCAATCCCTAACCATCTTACAAAGGTAGTATGGCCTTATTCAATCTTTCACCATTCAATAATTAAATTAATTAGAATAAATAAAAAGTAGACAAACATCAAAACTAGTCCTTTATGTTTGCACGTTTTTTTAGTAGACGTCATTTCGCAAACTTAATAGCATAAAATATCCTTTATCCTCAAAAACTCTATCACGTTATGTCCTTTGGTCCTAACCCAGATAACTTTTCTCGTTAAATTCGGTCATGTGTCAGGCACATGAGGGTAGTATTGTACATTTACATATTTATTTCATCTTCCCTACGCTCCATCAATCTGTTCTCTTTCATCTTCTTTCACTCTCACCACCATAGCCACTGTTTTGGTCAAAAATCGGTCTAAGGATCAAGTAACCAAATTTGTGTGTGAGGATTGGTGCTTGTATGAGCAAAATGATCAAAGTAATAATTGTAAAGGTTGAACAACAAGATTTTACGAGGAAAATCCCTTGGTAACTAGTATCCAATCGGCATAAAAACCTCGGGTAGTGAAAACTATCACTACCAATTATATTAAGCTCAAAAGAATTACAAGAGATGGAATCAAGGCTGATCGTGATTACAGAATGTTTTTGCTAAGAGTTCTAAGTGTGCTGTGGGTTGTCTTGTGTCTGTTATGATCAGCTAAGACTCAGTATATATAAACAAGGTTACAACGGCTACTAACTAATTTAGCTATTATCTCGGCCACGTTTTGTTTACTAATTCTTCATGGCCATTTCAGAGCGTGGACAGCAAGGAAGACCTGGTAAAATATGCTCTCCGTAAAAGTAGGATTTCTGGTAAACACGTGTTTTACCTGCAAAAATAGATTATAATATAACTGAAGTCGACTTTGAGGATCCTTGATCCACCGAGAATCCTTAGTCCTGGAAACAGTTGCCAAAAATAGCTGATCCTCAAGGATCAAGAATCCTGGTCCCAACAATTGCCCCCAAACATGATAGGTGTGAATGGATAACAGCTGTCATGTTTATCCCAAGCAATCTGCATCGCAAATGTCGATTAGAATAAGATGTGACTGTCGCCTTTCCAGCCCCTTCCAATCAGCAAAACCACACATAACGACCAGAGTTGGAAGAATTATTTCTTCTTTGTCCTGAGAGACTCTATCCCAAATGGGAATTCGTTGCCAACCCGCTGGATCCTCAAGGGTAGGATAGCGGATCCAGAGGATATGTGATCCTTCTATTACTGATTGACTAATTATAATCTTGTTGCTCTTTGTGCAGTATCCAACTTCGCAAATCTTGCCGCTAATTCGGACGGTTTTAAGAGGGCGAAAGCGTTCATGTCTCTGGATCTTTTTGATTGGACCTTCAAGATTGTTGGTGAAGAGTCGTCGAGCAAGACTGCAAGCTCCTCAGAAACCTTGTCAAGTAAGTTAGAATTTTGTATTTAATCATAAATATTGTACAAGTAGAGAGATAACAGGCCAAGAAAAACTTATCTTTTTCTTATTTATTTGCGTAGGTGCCTAGAAATCAGCGACCAAGCCTTCCAAGAATCTGCCGGGCCAATTCCAGTTAGAGGATGTGGACAGCCTTATTTCTCCTCGCTCCTTTGAGAAGAAGCGCATGAAGAGCTCTAGCCTTGCATTACCGAAGACCAAGATGACGTGCTCCAAAGCCAGTGTGAAGAGAAAGAGGGATCCTGATGTAGAAGTCCATACTGCCCAGCATGTGTCTGACCAGCTTTCAGAGGTATAGATGGTTTGGCCACTTCATTAATTTATTGCCTTTTTGTAGGCTCTAGCCAACTTCAAAGCCTTGTATGATGAGAACGTGGCCAATACAGAGAAGAAATTGGCTAGCTTTGGTGAAGAGAGCAAGGATGCTGAAGGCGAGTGGGGTCAAGGATGATGTGTCGGAGGTCAAGGAGGCTGGTGAAGGTGATGGAGGCGTGGCTAAGGAGTAGGCAGGGCAATGGGCGATGATGGATATGAAGACAAGGCTGGAGCCCATTTTTTTGAAGTTTTAATGGTTTTTGGTTGATGGTTTATGTGAACAATAGTATATGTAATCCTCAGGATCAATGATCCTTAAGACAATTATCAAAGGTGGTTAGGGTGGAGGATCCTTAGCTTTACGGGGATGAGGCCTTAACCGCCTTTGTCTTTTTAATTTCTGCATGGACATGTGATAACTATGACGTAACTTGATCCGGGTGGATGGTCCACGTTTTGCTGGTGAAGCCCGGATCAACTCTTGCTTATAATAATATAACTCTTTTGGCTTTTGCTTTATCATATGTGTCACTAGGATAGAGGATTCCTCATCCTTAGAACGTTTCTTTCAAATCATTTACCTGTTTGAATAAATTAGCAAAAGATAATATAATCGTTAGAAAAGTTGGATTTAAACCCAACTATCTTGGGGTCAAGCCCAACAAATCGTGGGGACAAACCCAATGAAATGTGGGGACAAGCCCAATAGAACGTGGGGATAAGCCCAATAAATCGTGGGAACAAGCCCAAAAAATCATGGGGACAAGCCCAATAAAATGTGGGGACAAGCCCAATAAATCGTGGGGACAAGCCCAAAACGTGGGGACAAGCCCAATAAATACGAGCGACGAGCCGATCCTTGGCATTGGCCCAATTGTACGCGGTGACGAGCCTAACCAGGCGTTGACCTTAACTTGTGTATATGGTACGTCTAGCATTTAATTCCTAGGATCCAAGAGATAATTTTCAGCAATGAAATTGTCAGCCACATATAGTGCACTGGTCCCACAGCCTCCAATTATACCCGGATAATCGTGCGCTCCAGGCGAGGGTGTAGAAACGCTAATTCGGGAGATAAGGTGAAGACCTTATAAACCTGGCGACAAGGCCGATTAAACTTAGGAGAGAGTTGGCCAACCCGTTTTTTCCACTTGAGGGCCCTATTGCTCGGCATTTCTGCAATTTGGTAAAACAAGAATCTAACATAATATATACATATAAATATAAAGTAAAATTTTACCAAGTAATGGGCTGAAGTAACTGACTAGGATCCAGGATCCTGATCAACAAAAATACTTTTTTAGATAAATCGCATTCCAAGCCTTAGGAGCATGTCACTTTCCATATTCATCTAACGATATACCCCCTTTCCAGCTTCGGATTCAATCAAGTAAGGACCTTCCCATTTGGGTGCTAACTTTCCGTCAACGGGATTAGTTGTATTCTGAAATGCCTTTCGAAGAACTGAATCTCCAACTTCAAATCTTCTAATTTTGATATTCTTGTTGTATGCGCCAGCCATCTTTTGTTGGTAGGCTGCCATCATGAATCTTGCTTGATCTCTAAGCTCTTCCACAGTATCTAGATCTTTGATAAGATTCTCGTTGTTTGTCTGAGGATCACAAGTGCTTGTTCTGGTTGTTGGATACACCATTTCTGTGGGGATCACTGCTTCAGCTCCAAAGACTAATGAGAACGGTGCTTGTCTTGTGGCATTCTTTGGAGTTGTCCTATCTGCCCAAAGCACGTAGGGTAGTTCCTGCCCATTTGCCTTTCTTCGCTCCAAGCTTCTTCTTCAAGTTATTGATGATGATTTTGTTGCTTGATTCTGCTTGGCCATTTGCTTGTGGATGGACTGGTGTTGAAGTGATCATCTTAATTCCCCAGCTGTCACAAAAGTTAGTAGTTCTTTCCCAATAAATCGGGAACCATTATCGCATATAATTTCAGAAGGGATACCAAATCTAGTAATAATGTTACGTTTAATAAAGGATATAACTTCCCTCTCCCTGACTTGAGGAAATGCCTCAGCTTCAATCCATTTAGATAAATAGTCCGTCGTTGCTAACATAAAGACTTTTCCTCCTGGAACTGTAGGAAGTTTGCCCACTATATCCATTCCCCACTTCATGAATGGCCATGAGGAGACAATGGGGTATAGGGGTTCTGCTTGCTGATGTAGGATGTTGCTATGCCTCTGACAAGCATCGCATTTCCTGGAGTATTCCATATCATCCTTCTTCATAGTAGGCCAGAAGTACCTAGTCCTTAGGATCCTGGAGTATAATGCTCTGCCCCCTGTATGATTGCCACAATTTCCTTCATATGGAAATCCTTTAAAACTTCTTGGGTCTCGGGTTCTTTGATACATCTCAAGTATGGACCTACAAGGGATTTCCTGTATAGCATATTACGTACAATAATATATTGAGATACCTTGGCGTACTTCGTTATCGGAAGGATCCAGGATAATGAGCACGAGGGTGATCCTTAGGATCCATAAGTACATTCCCATCTACCTCCGTTGCTTTGAGTTCCTCGATCGAAGTAGATAAGACATGAATGATAGGAACCTTCATGTTCTCAGGGAGCTTCAAGGCTGAGGCCAGGTTTGCCAAGGCATCAGCCCCTGCATTCTCTTCTCTAGGTACCTGCGTAATATTAAAATACTCGAAGGATCCTGTAAGATCCTTTACTATATCTAAATTTTTGATTAATTTTTCACTTTTGACTGCATATAAGCCATTAAAATGATTAGCAATTAATAATGAATCTACAAAAATTTGAAGGTGCCTGATTTTCATACCTTTGGCTAGTTGTATACCTGCAATGAGTATCTCGTATTCTGCCTCATTGTTAGTGGCCTGGAATTCACAAGCTATCGAGTGGGGTATTATGTCCCCCTGTGGCGATTTCAGTAGTATTCCCAATCCTGTTCCTTTGATATTTGAGGCTCCATCAGTGAAGAGTGTCCAAGGATCCTTGGTTTCTTCGAGCTGTTGAACTTCAAGATTGGCTTGTTCTTCTAAATCGCTACTGAAATCAGCCACAAAGTCTGCTAGTGCCTGTGACTTAATTACATTTCTATGCTCATATTTAATATCATATGCACTTAGTTTTACAGCCAATTTGGCCATTCTACCCGACATTTCTGGTTTTCTAAGGGCATTTTTTATGGGATAATTAGTTTTTACAATAATAGTACGAGTTTCAAAATAATGTCTTAACTTAGTTGAAGCCATGATTAGAGCTAGGATAAGTTTTTCTAGGTGAGAGTACCTGGATTTGGCATCAAGGAGACTTTTACTTACAAAGTAAATAGGGTGTTGGTTACATTCGTGATCCTTTACCAGGATTGCACTTAAAGCAGTTTTACACATTGGTGGTAGGTAGAGGGAACCGCCTTTATTTCGTGTATCCAAGGCCTGCTAAGAATAACATTGTAACAAGACAAGGAATCGATAACACAAATTTTTTGAATAGAATTTACCCCCTCTATATATATATATGGGTAGTTTGATGTCCCCCAATGTATTCATCGTTTCCCCACTGAATCCTGCAAGAACTGAGGATCGTGGGACAATTTCCGATTCTGGGATATTCACCCTCCTGAGTACTTCCAATTGGATGATGTTAACTGAACTTCCTCCGTCAATGAGTATCCTGCGAACATAATGCTTAGAAATAAACAAAGTAATGACCAAACCGTCGTGATGAGGATCCTGGACGTTGACCCGATCATCCTCATCAAAAGAGATGACTTTTTTCTCGACCGTTGTAGAGGTCCTGATCGGCCTTTCACCATTCTCCAATTTGCATTCTTTGGCGTACTACTTCACAGCTGAATATGAAGTTCCGCATATATCAGATCCTCCAAAGATCATGTTGATAACTTGAGCGTCTGGGGGAGGTGGAGCAGCCTTTTCCGGGACTGGTTCAGGATCCTGGGTCCTGGACATTTCGTCTTGAGACTCGTTTTTTGTCGAAGTATTCAGCTGATCTTGTATTCTTTGATCCTCCTCTAACCTGATGAATCCTAAAGCCCTGTTTCGGATTTCATCTAAATTCCTGAAAGGGGTCATCACAAGCTCTTGATAAAATGTAGAGTCCTTTTGTAAGCCCATCTTGAATGCCTCAACAGCTGTCAGGACATCCAAATTTGGAATTTTTAAGGCCTCTCTTCCAAACCTAGTAAGGAACTGCCTAAGAGGTTCCCACGAGGTTGGACGATTCTATACAAATCACTAGTTAATTTTTCAAAGGATCTACTGCATGAAAATTGACTATTAAACAGATTGATCAAATAGGAAAAGGAAGTAATAGAGTGAGTATGAAGACTTAGCAGCCATTTAAGGGTGGATCCAGTGAGGGTTGAGCCAAAGCCTTTACACAAGCACGCTTCCTTCAATCTTTCTGGAATTGGGTTGATTTCCATTCTTTCGCGGTATAAGGCTACATGTTCCTCAGGATCCGTTGACCCGTCATATAACTTCATACTAGGGGCAGTAAAGCACTTTGGTATCTCGGCATCGCAAATTGGTGGAGCGAACCTGGATATGTTATGGCTTCCTGCTGGTAATTTAGGAATAGGTTTGATGACTCCAGGTACACTTGAAATCATATCCTTGAGCTTTTGTAGCTCACGGGCTACGGTTTGGTTGATCCCGGTATCCTGCATACCACCATGATTAGTGCCAAAAGATAGATTATCATAAATGTTACCTCTTGCGTGATCAAAAGATCTCGCTCCATAGCTGCGTCCGGGGTACACTGTTTCAGCATCAACAGTTGGTCCAGTAGGAGTAGTGGTTTGCATGGGTATGAAGTCGCCTTCATGGACCTCCAGTGGTCTGGATCGTGGTTCTCTAAGAGGATCCTTCCCACAAGGATAATAGGATTCTGGATGTTGATGGATGATGGATTCTGTTCGGAAGCCCAAGGATCCTGGTTGAAAGGTCGAGGATCCTTGAAGTTGGTGGGTGGAGGATCCTTGAAGGAAATCTGAGGGTCCAGATTGGAAGGTCAAGGATCCTTGTGAATGGTAGTCGGAGGATCTCAAGTGTTGACTGGATGATCCTTGTTGAAGGATAGATGATCCTTGTACGTGATGATCAAAGTACCTCTTCTGGAAGAGGTCAGAGGATCCCTGCTGAGGATAAGCGAATGTTGGACACCTTTGATCCGGGAAATCCGGAGTGCTGAAGTCAAGCATTCTTGGCATAATGGGGCTTGTGTTTTCAGTGGCCTTTTTGGTCCTCCTGATTTCCTTGATCTCGTGGAGGATCCTTTAGTTGGTCTTATTTTGCTGCTCCATATAGTTCTTCATCTGTGAACACAAAACAGAAACATCATTGTTAGCGGTTACCGTTTGGGAGACAGTAGTGGATTTTGGTCCGGGGAAAACAGCAGTCTCCTTCTTCTGAATAGCAGTTGTGGACTTTTGTGGCTTCGTAGAACTAGGTAGTGGTGGTAAAGCCATTCGAGCCGAGACACTTGATGTAGTGGTTGTAGAAACAACTTTTCCTTGAGAGGCCATTGAGTAATAATTTTGAGTGTAAGGATTGAATAAAGGTAAGATTTTTTTGGGATTAAAGCACCAGAAGCCCTGCGGTGGGCGCCAAACTGTTTTGGTCAAAAATCGGTCTAAGGTTCAAGTAACCAAATTCGTGTGTGAGGATTGGTGCTTGTATGAACAAAATGATCAAAGTAATAATTGTAAAGGTTGAACAACAAGATTTATACGAGGAAAAGCCCTTGGTAACTAGTATCCTGTCGGAATAAAAACCTCGGGTAGTGAAAACTATCACTACCAATTATATTAAGCTCAAAAGAATTACAAGAGGTGGAATGAAGGCTGATCGTGATTACAAAATGTTTTTGCTAAGAGTTCTAAGTGTGTTGTGGGTTGTCTTGTGTGTGTTATGATCAGCTAAGACTTAGTATATATAAACAAGGTTACAACGGCTACTAACTAATTTAGCTATTATATCAGCCACGTTTTGTTTACTAATTCTTCATGGCCATTTCAGAGCGTGGACAGCAAGGAAGACCTGGTAAAATATGCTCTCCGTAAAAGTAGGCTTTCTGGTAAGCACGTGTTTTACCTGCAAAAATAGATTAGAATAAGTCGACTTTGAGGATCCTTGATCCACCGAGAATCCTTAGTCCTGGAAACAGTTGCCAAAAATAGCTGATCCTCAAGGATCAAGAATCCTGGTCCCAACAACCACCATGTCACCCGCCGCCACCACAGTCATCATCAACTGTCGCGCCACCACCACCACCATCGTCAACCGTTGCCGCCAAACATCTGAATAAAATTCCCCAAGCCAATTGTATGGCCGATTTTCATGTGAATAGGGTGTAAAACAACCAAATCTGAACACTGCCTCTTCCTGGGTTGGGTTATGGCTTCAATTTTTTACTTCGAACAAGATCTTAATAGAGATGGTGTCGGCGTTGATTAGGGCTTTGAACCAGATCTGAACGAAAACACAATAGGGTTAATCAAATAGGGTTTCTACAACAATAAGAAGCGAAAATTATAATTCTTCTTGGGTAACAAATCCCGACACTTGCCGGAAACACAGCGGGTTCGTCGGCAACCGCCTCGCCGGAGACTCTGCACAGAACTAGGGGTTAGGGTTCCGGCAGGGAATGCACTTGGGGTTGGGATTCCAATGGAAGGAAAGGGGTGGTGGCGGCGGCCGATAGAGAGGGGAGAGACAGGCGGAAGCCGGATGTAAGCGGTTGTGTTGAGAGACAGGCAGAATCCGATAGGGCAGGTAGTGTTTCTAGTGGCGGCATATGGTGTGGAGGTTGAGCGAGAGAGTGGTGGTGGATGAGAGAGAGAGATAGAGAGGATGGATATGAAGAGAGAGAGAGAGAGTTTTATTCCTTTAAATGTATTTAATTTTTTTTAGTTTTAAATTTCTAATTATTTTATAAAGGGATAAGTAAATTTACAATACTACCGTCATGTGCCTGGCACATGATCGAATTTAACGACAAAGTTAACTGGGTTAGGACTAAAGGACATAACGTGATAGAGTTTTTGAGCATAAAGGATGTTTTATGCCATTAAGTTCACGAAAGGACGTCTACTGAAAAAACGTGCAAACATAAAGGACTAGTTTTGATGTTTTGTCTACATTTAAAGGAATAAAACTCTCTCTCTCTCTCTCTCCCTCTTCATATCCCTCCCCCCCCTCTCTCTCACTTTCATCCACCACCACAACCACTCTCTCTCTTTCTCTCAACCTCCACACCACCTGCCGCCACTGGAAACACCACCTGCCATATCGGCTTCCGCCTGTCTCTCCCCTCTCTATCGACCGCCGCCACCACACCTTTCCTTCCATCGGAATCCCAACCCCAAGTGCAGTCCCTGCCGGAAACCTAACCCCAAGTTCCGTGCAGAGCCTCCGGCGAGGGGGTGGCTGACGAACCCGCTGTGTTTCCGGAAAGTGTCGGGGTTTGTTACCCAAGAAGAATTATAATTTTTGCTTCTTATTGTTGAAGAAACCCTAATTGATTAACCCTGTTGTGTTTTCGTTTAGATCTGGTTCGAAACCCTAATCAACGCCGACACCATCTCTGTTCAGATCTAGTTCGAAGTTAAATTGAAGCCCAACCCATGTAGAGTCAGTGTTCAGATTTGGTTGTTTTACACCCTAGTCGCATGAAAATCGGCCAACCAATTGGCTTGGGGAATTTTATTCAGATGTTTGGCGGCAACGGTTGACGATGGTGGTGGTGGTGGTGGTGGCGCGACAGTTGATGATGACTGTGGTGGTGGCGGGTGACATGGTGGCTATGGTGGTGAGAGAGAAAGAAGATGAAAGAGAACAGATTGATGGAGCGTAGAGAAGATGAAATAAATATGTAAATGTACAATACTACCCTCATGTGCTTGGCACATGACTGAATTTAACGAGAAAAGTTAACTGGGTTAGGACCAAAAGACATAACGTGATAGAGTTTTTGAGGATAAAGGATGTTTTATGCTATTACGTTTGCGAAAGGACGTCTACTGAAAAAACGTGCAAACATAAATGACTAGTTTTGATGTTTTGTCTTAAATGTATTTAATTTCTTTTAATTTTAAATTTCTAATTATTTTATAAAGGGATAAGTAAATTTACAATACTACCCTCATGTGCCTGGCACATGACCGAATTTAACGAGAAAAGTTAACTGGGTTAGGATCAAATGACATAATGTGATAGAGTTTTTGAGCATAAAGCATGTTTTATGCCATTAAGTTTGCAAAATGACGTCTACTGAAAAAACGTGCAAACATAAAGGACTAGTTTTGATGTTTTTCTAAAAAGTAAATTTAACATTATTTTCTTTTAAAATTTAAAATTCTTATATAAACTTAAAAGTACAACATTTAAAATAATGTTAAATAAAATAAAAAATTACATGATTTATAAAAAAAAACATTGAAAAATAACTACTCTTCGAGGTGGGTATGTGTGTGTTCTAAATATGCTCAATAAGATTAAAACGCAAGTTCAAGTGTGTGTGTGTTTTTATTCTAAACGAATATAACACTAAAGCCAAGGATATGTTTGGGATTAAGTTTGTAAACAACTTATTGATTTATCGACTTTTTCAAAAAGCCATTTGAAAAGTTAGGATTTGTGACTTTTTAAAAACAATTTTTTGACTTTTTTAAAAAATTAAAATAAAAGGGACTTTTATATTTGCCAAACACTTTTTTAACTTATTGGCTTTTTGAAAAAACCTATAAGTCAATAAGTTATTTTCAAACTTAATCCCAAACTTACTTTAATCTAACACAGGGTCAGGTAACTTTGGGTCGAACCACAAACAAATTTAGCTAAATGGCATGTGTTCTTGTCCACATGATAAGTTTGCCGGCAACTCGTTCAGCCTATCTGTTTTGTTTTGTTTTATTTTCTTTTAATTAAAGTGTTCTGATAATAGTTATATGTATGACAATTAACAAAGAGGTTATTCATAAGAAGTTATACAATGTATGCGTGTGTGTATATATAAGGTAAGGTTAAAATAAAAACCTACTTGACTTGTAAAAATTCTAGAAACCTATTCTTAACCACATGTTTTTAATTAAAGATTAAATTCTTGTGGTCTATAATTAAAGTTAATAAAAAATATAAAAGTTTATTTACATTTTCTCTCTCCTGAAAACATATATAAAAATTACTAAAAAATATAAAAAAAATAGCAAAACATTTTTTTTATGTTTTCGATGTTTTGTATTAAATGTAACAACATAAATTACATGTAACAAAAAAAATGTTAAATAGGGTTTTCACGGGTTTTCTCAACTCAAGAGAGTTTTCAATCTATACTTCTCATATATATATATATATATATATATATATATATATATAAATCTTTTTTTTCTTACTTAACCTAAGGTTTTCATCTTTTATATTTTTAACCCTTATATATATATATAGCAATTAGAAAAAAGGTTGTGTAAGAAGTTATACAATGTACTTTGTGAAATTTTTTTAAATCTTTCTTTTCTTTTTTTACCTTTAACCCTGTATTTTTCATCTTTTTCATTTTATCCTAAAATGGTACCCATATGCTTTTCATTTTTTTTTAACTTTAGTCTTCCATATTTTTTAATTCCTTTTACAAGTTCTTCGCTTAACCTTTCTGTCTAATTTTGTGAGCTAGCATTCTACAACGCGTGTGTGTGGTTCAACATTTTTACATATATTTTGCCTGTTTAATTGCCCCGTTACAGTGTGCGGGTCCTAAGTCAACTTAGTTGTTCTTTTTTTTTTTTTGGAATTTTATGTTTAGGTTTAATTTGTGTGCAACGAGCGTGCATGATTGAACATATTTACGTCTACTTTGTGTTCGTTTGACAGTCACACGGGTTATTAAAACATTCTATGTTACTTTTTTCATAATTTCATGCCTTCGTTGCAAGATTGTACTTTTGAATAAAAATTAAAAACTTTAGTAATAAATTGACATATGCTAAACATAATTACTTAAATAAATGCTATGTAAATTCAAAATTTCTAATTATTAATTTGCATAAAACTAAAAGAAAATTCTTTTATCGGCTTTAAACGGGTCATATTCATGTAACTCTCGAATAAACATTTTGTATTCAGGTTTGTATATGTGATATGATTTTCAGGTTAGTGTCGGTTGGAACTTACAAACAAGACTAATTTAACAACACTAGTTATGATTACTTTCGGTCCTTTTATTGCATGTTTTAGGGCAAAAAAAACATTTATAAATAATCCAAAAGCATGCACATTCTATCCATTTTTGAATTTTGCCACATAACTATAATACAATTATTTTTTTTCCATTCATCCATCCATTTTTTTTCCCTTTTTTTTACTTAAACTTTTTATGCCCTTTAGTTTTTTATCTTTTTTTTCCTCTCAACTTTAATTTTACATATTTACTTTCTGATCGCAAATTTTTATAATGAAACCTTATTCCCTTTAATTAATATATTTATTTTTAACCCATCAACTTTTATAATTAAACTTTTAAAATGAAATTTTTACCGTAACAAATTAAGTCGATATCAACAGACTTCTCATAACTAAACTCGCTCCACCGCAATACGTGAGCAAGATTTAAGTACTCGTTTATGGCAATTATCAAAATTAGATTTACATGTGACCACTAAAACATAATGTCTCTATTTGCCCTAAGAAAGTGATATTCCTATGACTTGTGCCACATCATGAGTAATACGTGTCGATCTTTAAGCCGGCCTTAACCATCAAATTATTGGAGTTATATTTATGATAGAAACATGATTTTTGATTTTTTAATTGTATCATTATTGATTTATTGTTGGTATAAAAGAGCTTCATGCCATACAAATCATGCCTGACGATTGATGTATCATCATAAATGATTTCTTTTCTGTAACTTTTTTTTTCACATGTATTGGAAAATTGTAGTCATATGATAATTGATGTCGTTTTCGTTTGTACAACCCTGCAAAATAAAAACATGGTTTTTAACGCCTTAATGATTGTTTTATCACTTTTCTCATTTCACATGATGTGGTTGTCAATAGCCAAATAATATTGTTTATAAGTTTGCCACCATCACTTTTCTTATTTCACATGATGTGGTTGTCAATAGCCAAATAATATTGTTTATAGGTTTGTCACTAAAAACCATGTTGTCAAAACCATGCTAGGCTTTTATGTTGAACAAACGTATATATGACAACAGTCATGATACACGTTGTTACCCTATGTATTTAGTTGTGTTTATTATCGTGTAAGCTGTTTCATATTTAGACTACGGGGCGCGGGCACTAACTCTACACCCAAATCCTATATGGGTTATTTGGTGACAACAACACCCCCCTCCCCCCCTCTTTCTTTTTTCTTTTTAAATTAACTTAGCATATTAATTAATCTTTTGCTAATAATTTGTATTTTTTATTTAAAATAAACCTAAACTAGTATAATTTTTTTCTCTGAACATTTTGGTATAAATTTTAATGGAACAGATTTGTTTTCGAAAATAAATATGTTTTTCTTCTTGTAAACGATTTTGACACATGCTTGGACTGATAATTTTTAAAATTTATTTATGTTTTTCAAATTACTGACAACGATGAGTACTTGAAATTCAATATATATATATTTTTTAAAATTATGTTTGTATTTTTTGAGTTATTAATGAATGTTTATATTTACTTAGTTGGTAATCATTTACATAATATTAACTTTGGTTATATAAACAATATTTTTTTATTTCTAATAATGAAGGAAAGTAATAGGGGGGAGTAGTGTGATATGATGTGACGCTGACGTTATCACGTACGAAAGCAAATTATAAAATACAACACATAGTCCGAAATTTGTGTGTTATTTTATACTAGTCGTGTGCCCGCGCGATGCGGCGTGTGTCAGAACGCAAACCATGCGAATCACATAACAATTAAGAGTGTTTATGGTTCGGTTTAAAGCCTTTAAACCTCTTAAACTGGTCATCAGATTGGTTTCACGGTCGTTTTTTTTTACTTTGACTCGGTTGGTTGGTTTCAAAATTTTCAAACCGTAGCTAACGGTTTGGTTCGCGGCTTATGCTGAAAACCGGCCATATGAAATCAGAACAAACTTAAATGTTGTATGTATTTTAATCTCTTTTATTATTTAGTATTTGACAAGTTTTGTTATATATATTAAATATAGTTAAGATATAATTGAACAAAGTCTATTTTAATACAAGTAAACATGACTATTACAAATTTAAATTAACCTAATTCCCGTATAATTTTTTATAATTTTCGTTCTTGTTATAATTTTGCATTCTAGGTGTTCTATTAATCTTTACCATTTATATTGCTAACATTATCATTTTTCCTATTTTGTTACATATAAGAGAGTTGGTAACGATTCGGTTTCAATTTTTAATGATTCAATTTTGGCTTGAGCGACGAAAAATTGATACTAATGGTTGGGCTCACAAGTTTAACTTGCAAACCATCAAAAACTGGCATCAAGCACCCCTATGTAACTTATTAATTTTTTAAAAATTGAAACAATTATAACAATATTATACTCAAATTAAAGAGAATAAAATGCTCAATTTTATGATGCACTTTTTTTTATAAAAATATTAGCGCACGAAAAAAATTATGGTCGTTTAAAAACGTGGTGAGAAGTTAGTTTAAGATTAAAATTAAAAACATAATATGATTAAAGATGAGGGGGGCAAACTTGTAAGTTATGTGAATTGTGTTTAAAACACAAGATTACCCCTTTTTGCACATGTACTTTATGCATTAGCATTTGTAAAACTTTTAAAATCAAGTGTTTTAATTTACCCATGTCTCATGTATTATATATAGTATAGATATAGATAATTAAGATATAATTGAACAAATTCTTTTTTAATACAAGTAAACATGACTATTACAACGTTAAATTAACCTAATTCAAATATGATTTTTTATAATCTTTGTTCTTGTTATAATTTCGCATCCTAGGTGTTCCATTAATCTTTACCATTTATGTTGCTAAAATTATCATTTTTCCTATTTTGTTATATATAAGAGAGTTGGTAACGATTCGGTTTCAATGATTCAATTTTGGTTGGACGACGAAAAATCGATACTATGGTTGGACGCACAAGTTTAACTTGCATACCATCAAAAACCGGCATCGAGCACCCCTACGTAACTTAATAATTTTTTAAAATTGAAAAAATTATAACAATATCATACTCAAATTAAAGAGAATAAAATGCTTGATTTTATGATGCACTTTTTTTTACAAAAAAATTAGCGTACGAAAAAATTATGGTCGTTTAAAAATCGTGGTGGGAAGTTAGTTTATTATTAAAATTAAAAACATAATATGGTTAAAGATGAGGAGGCAAACTTGTAAGTTAGGTGAATTTTGTTTAAAAGATAATTTTACCACTTTTTACACATGTACTTTATGAACAAGCATTTGTAAAACTCTTAAAATCAAGTGTCTTAATTTACCCTTATCTCATGTATTATATATAGTATTATTATAGATAGTTAAGATATTATTGAACAAAGTCTTTTTTTAATACAAGTAAACATGACCATTACAACTTTAAATTAACCTAATTCCAGTACGATTTTTTTACAATCTTCATTCTTGTTATAATTTCGCATCCTAGGTGTTCCATTAATTATTACCATTTATGTTGCTAAAATTATCATTTTTCCTATTTTGTTATCTATAAGAGAGTTGGTAACGATTCGATTTCAATTTTCAATGATTCAATTTTGGTTTGGACGACGAAAAATTGATACTAATGGTTGGGCTCACAAGTTTAACTTACAAACCATAAAAAACCGACATCGAGCACCCTTACGTAACTAATTAATTTTTTAAAATTAAAAAAATTATAACAATATCATACTCAAATTAAAAAGAATAAAATGCTCGATTTATGGTGCACTTTTTTACAAAAATATTAGCGTACGAAAAAATTATGGTCGTTTAAAAATTGTGGTAGGAAGTTAGTTTAAGATTAAAATTAAAAACATAATATGGATAAAGATGAGGGGGCAAATTTGTAAGTTAGGTGAATTGTGTTTAAAAGATAAGTTTACCCCTTCTTACACATGTACTTTACGCATTAGCAATTGTAAAACTCTTAGAAATTAAGTGTCTTAATTTACCCTTGTCTCATGTATTATATATAGTATAGATATATCAATTGTAAAATAGAAATCTTGCATGTTACCGAATGCACCAACATTCATGATAAAGGTCTCCTAGTCAAATATGTATATATTCATAACATGTTTAAGAGCATTCGCATTCCATCCACCATCTTCAAACCAAAAATTACATTAAAACTTATTTTATTTTCTCTCTCTATTTCAATTAAATAATACTTTTTATACATCTTATCATTACCTTTCTCTTTCCTTCACTCACAATCACTTTTAAAATATATTAAAAAATTATAGGGGATGAACAGTAACTTTTCAAATATACAGAAAAATCACTACTTTTTCTAAAATATAAAAATTCTTCACTCACAACACCCTGAATCACCCTCTAAATTATAAAAACACCCCTTATATAATATAAGGGGTTGGATGAGAATGCTCAAACTTGTTCAGTTTAAGGTTTTGTCTCTCATCATGATCTCATCATGGCAAAATCACGTTAATTACATGTCAAAGTAAAACTTAAAAATATAAAAGGGGTGGTTCATAATTCATATACACCCTTGAAAATTTGTATGATATCGGTTTAGAACTTATAGTTTGTTAATGGGAAACTATACATTGAGGAACAAAGATGAGTGTGATGACGATGATGATGTTGATCAAAGGCAATACCTTTGTATTTCAAAATATGACAAGATTGTTAACCAGGTACATATATCCCGACTCCTAATTACATGTTGCTCATTAAGATCAATTTTTTTTCTTTATATGTCTCGGTCATCATGCATTGAGTCCATTGCTAAAATTTTGCCTTGGGGTTGTTAGTTCGACGAGTTGATCAATATGGTTGATATTGTTACAAATAAAGCACCTAAGCGTCGTCGAGGATCATCATCTGTAAGTACTTGTGTTTGTTTGTTTTATCTCGGGCATGTGGTCATAACTTTTTGGTTACTTAGTCACATTTATGATTTATATACCACTAAGTTCTTGATTTATTTTGGATTGAGCTTGATGCAGAATTCAAGAAGCAAAAATGGACAAAGAAGTGTCAAGGGTCTAGATGGGGGAGGAAAAGAAAAGAGTTGTACAAGTGGTATCGACGGAAGTATGGTCTCTTCCACCTATGCAGGCGACAACCGAACTGGAGGGGGAATACTAGCCCAAGTCATAGCAAATCACCTCCTTGACCTCAATAATACACACCCTAAGGCTTGAACTTATATCTCAAAAGTTATATGCTCTTGTTAACCTCGTTAATCATATGCTTTCGTTAAAATGTAATTTTTTTAATCTATTTCATAAGTTATGTCTATGATCATTTACCTAATTAACAATACCGTACTGATGGGAATATGAAAAACATGTGGAAAAACAAAAACAAATCTCTACTTCATTTTGAGCCTTTTTTTTAATAATCAAATTGTGAGCTATCAAATTCACGCAACTACACAACTTATTAGGTATGATATTCAAATTCTTAGTTGTCGTATTTACGTTCTTTATTGGTGCTTAATATGCAAAGATTATAATCTTGTACAAAAGCAGTATCTTTTGAGGTTGAAAACGTATTCAATATAATACATCAATGGTCCGTCAGGGATTACAAGTTCCGTCCTTAATAAAGTTTATAAACTAATATGAATGTTGTTGGTTATTAATATTTATGTGGAAGTATTTTTTTTTTGGGTTTATATTCTTGTAATTGCGCTATTTATAACTAAATTTACCTTAATTTTTAGTTTCACACTTTCACATAAATGGAAGCAAACATTATTAAAAGCTCTTTTTAGGGATTTATAAGTCGACTTTTATAAATCATCAAAAGATTGTTGATATTTGATTTAAAGACTTGAAAACATCTAAAATAATTCAAATAAATGTCACTTTCACTTGAAGATTTGTCCTAGGTAGAATGCACCTTTCTAACCCACCATCTTTTATTCAAAACAACACGTAACCACAATTGGTTGTCGAGATGATATAACAAAACAAACCTCCAATATGAATTGAATGAATGATTGTTTCGAACATGATTAATTTGGCAATCATTTTTTCTTCCTTAAAAATCTATTGCGGATGGTTAAGATACGAGAAACAATGTGCATAACACGTAAGGATTTAGACATAGCATGTTTTTACGTTTGTTCACTTATAAGTGATTTCAAACGTACACATGTAATCAAGTGAAAGTGCTATTGTAATCGCATGATTCATTCATACACATGTATAGATAATTTGGAGTTTGGACACATCAAGATTTTAATCATTTTAAACGCACCGGTATAACAAATTTTGACCCATTATTGCTATTAGGATTGCATACTACTTAAAATGACCGATTATATATATATATATATGTGTGTGTGTGTGTGTTTTGTAAAATGCTCGAATGCTACATAATAAAGTTTCTAGTTTTCTGATAAAAAGTAACCATAAAAGAATAATAAAGTTTTTACAATGCCTTTTTTAAATTATGAGAGTTCTCTAAGAACGGGGAATTAGCAAGTCATAATCCTAGCCAAAAAACATCATATTACATCACATAAGTCTATAGTAACAGAGTAAGTTACGCTAATTTAACCAGTTGAAGTCGTGTTTCACCCCTTGATTCATAGAAAAGACAAAGCTTTGATGTCTTCAAAAACCTTAGTGAGTCAGATCTCCAAGGAATGAAACACCTTCTCATTCAGAGCTCTCAAAATACATCAAACTGAGGCATTCGTCTTTTTTGATTCGTATTTGTATTGTATACCCGATCCGAGTTTGTATTTGATTCCTTTGATTTAAATAAAATAGTGAATCTCATGTTGTAATCATGTTTCATACTTGTCATGTTGTTATTTTATCCTTACTGATCCTTAACCCGCTTATTTTGCTCTAAAAATCAATTTTAAACAATTCCCAGACTAAAACTGCCAAAAAAAAAAACAAACTTTTGACGAAGCACACTTGCTGCGCTACGTGACGGGGATGCCCTCTCGATGGGTGCGCTACGTGACCAAGCTGCAGGTCAACAACTTGGTTTTCGTTTTCGATCGTTTACAGGTCCTAACTTGTGCTTCTTTCATTCTAAACAACCAAAGCCTGACCCATAAAAATATTGATCGATGCCGAAAGGTCAGTCAAAAATATTTATAAATTAATACATTTACTAGCAAGAGCAAGTAAGGTGTCGAATCCACAGGGAATCAGTGGAAAGTGCTAATCAAGCTCAATACTTAGTAATAATTATGTTAAGCGGGTAGACGATGTCAAGCAAATTAGATACTGATTTGGTTGTAAAACAATAAGAGAAAACAGTTATACACTTCAGGTTCTAGTAATGTAATGAACTGACTGATTAAACTTATACCAATTGGGGGATCACATAGACATAATTCATTTATTAGAACAAGAAAATAATTACTAGACACAATATTTTGGTTATGATGATTCACAGAACTTAATCCGAAGAATTGACACAACTGAACACGGTCTATCTAATTACTAGTTCATTAATACAAAACTTAGCATATATCAATGATTAATGGTAAACGGTTCAATGACGATAAGAACTTAATCCTAAATGTTGATGAACACAAACCAAATAATTGATGATAAACGAGAGTCCCATAAAACAACTGTTAATCGGTTCCAATAAACAAATAGATTCAATCAACCAAAAAATTAATCAAAACTAAATCCCAATACATGTAATGTTCATAAAAATAATCAGTTCATATGCAAACCCTAGACCTGAAGTGGTCACGAGTGGTTTAGCCTTGCCGCTTCATCACGATTAGCTCGATTATGGATTGGAAGGATGAAACCATGGATGATTATGGTGATTGGTAGGTGTTAGAATGGTGGAGAATGGCCTCAAAATCGCCCAAATATGTTAGGGTATGAAGCATAGGCGTCCTAGGGTTGAACCGGGCTTAAATATGGAAGAAAATACCAAAAACTCGTGTTTTTCTGCCCAGGAGACCGTAGCCTACGGTCTCCCCACCGTAAGCTATGGTGGGGACCGTAGCCTACGGTCCAAGCTCACTGCCTTACGGTGACTGCCCCCTCGTACTGTTTTGCCCATAACTTATTCGTTATAGCTACGTTTTACGCACCATTTTCAGCCATGTCTTCGTCTTAAAATTCTCTATCATTCCATGAAGTAAAATCTCCATTTCCACACCATCTCATATGCTTCAATTTAGCTCCTTTAAGCTCCACTCACATGTGAACATAAAACCACTCAAAGTAATCGTGTCCAAGACATATAAACACATAAAATACACGATATAACTTACTTAACACACATTATTTCACCCACACATTAAATATTATCAGCTCCCAACCTTGATTATATCTCCAGATTAAATTAATTTAATTATCTTCTCTATTTTAGATTAAATCAACCACCCAACTACGTACGTTGCATGAAAAACTATTGGTAAATAGTTAATTCAATTTAGGGTTAGTGTCTGAAATTTTGGCCTACGAGTGAGCAAGAAATGGTTCGGAACCACAAGAAATGTAACACCTAGAAAATTAACAACTTAAGATTTAGTCAAAAATGCCAATTTTCAAAGTTTAGGGATTTAAAATAATAATTCTGAAATTTTTGACCCATTGCGCTACGCGATGGGACAACCGTAGACCCATCGTGTTACGCGATGAATTCTCACAATAATCGATACTTGAGCGACACGCGATGACCTTTTTAAGTAACCGAGTGCACGTGTCCATCCACGTGTCAACACATGGCAGGTCCAACAAAATTTCGGCGTTGCAATACGCAGCAGTGGGTTGGCTCCATCGCGTTTGATGTGCGTCGGATAACCACACACAACCGGCAAGTGTACCGGTCGCAAGTAGTATAAACCTAGGAAGTCCGAGTATCGAACACGAAGACACGAAAGGACGGTAACGATCACTAACCCTAGACAAGACCTACCTAAGAATAATATTTAATTGATTTTTGATTTTTAATGACTTAACTGGACTAACTGGATTGACTGACAAAAGTTACCAAAAATAGAAAACTTAATGGGGAACTAACTGTGTTAACTTCGTATGGAGAAAAACGTCTACCTAAGTCTGAATCAAACTGTAGGCCTAACAAGTAAATGGATTGAATGATATCAAGACACCGGCTCCTAAAGATGACACGACTAGGGATCACTCGGGCTCACTGGATTACCTCTCGGTCTCACTCAACAAGCCTAAACTACTCAAAATCGGCTAAAACAACCAAACCGGGAAACAATTGTTAACGTGTTCTAATGTTGACTCACCTTTCGGTCTCACCAACACTCAACCCTAATGGTAATGAATACTACACAACCAAGGATAAAAGAACAATTCAACTTAAACCAAATAGATCAACTAGTCGCTCAAAACACCTAAACCGGACAAGAAACGAACTCGCTCTCGCGCAATCCTTATTCTAGCACGCACAGGTAATGAGACGACCCTAACTTCTTATCACCTCTCGGTCTCTAAGAAGGTGCCTAACCGCTGTACTTTAACCTCAAATTCACGCAACAAAACCCTACGGTTGTACGTACCGCAAACAAACCCTAAACACAAAGTCTAGAATCAAACAAGCACCGATCAATCAATACAAAACTAATCAACCAACGCAAGGGGTTTAAGCAATAAATTGATATAATTTCCAGCCACTAAACACAACCTATTTCAAGTCTAAATCAAACTTTACAATAACAATTAACATCTATCAATCAAACAATCCAATAAACTCATCAAAACCTAACAATAATCATCATTCCTAGGTAGAACCGACAAGATTAGCCTATAATCATATTTGGACAGTCATGAACACTCAATAAACACATCATATAACTCATATCAATCATCTCAAAATTCATTCAACAATCATAAGCACTTCAATCTTTAACACAATTGCAAAACTATGTAATCAATTGAACAAGAAATAAAGATGATGAACAATGTGTAAAAGAAATGATATGGAGTGAATATGGGCTGCTCCCGGCTGATGTAAACTGATGAAAAACGTCCCCGAAGCTTGTTCTTGTGTCCTTCTTCCTTCCCTAGCCGTCACCACCTCAAACCCTAGCTTTTTTTCTTTTCTTCTTTGCTGTCCTAGTTCCGATCGCAGGTATGTAGCAGCTAGGGTTTTTTTCTTTTTTTATATATTATAATATGATGTAAGGAATGGGCTTGTAACATGTAATCAGGCCGGGCCTTGAGTTGTTTCTTGAAATCCTATGCATAAAAGACCCGTAAACTGCTCAAGAAGCTCGGTTTTTCTTCCTTGTAACCCATAACCTACAATATGAATAAGATTATGTAAAACCTATATAAGACAAGTTAAAATACATAAAATATAATATAATACGTAAATAAAAGGTGCGAAAAATAAGTGTGTTTTACAACACATTAGCCTTACGCAATGGGAGCCAAATTTTGGCTATAAAAGTGGGGCCTACGGGTTTGAGTCATTCTCATCCCAAAAAACATCTTTAAAAACACACACATAGCCTAGGGAAGCGTGCCCGATCATTTCGACGAGTCAACACGCTGTTGTCTCATAGTTCGTGCAAATATCAAAGTTCCGACGTCTTATTGATAATCTAAGCATTCCCTGCCAAGCCGGTTACCACTCTTTTTCTATTATCAGCATTCCCGAGTGTCCGCTAAGGTAGGATCTAGGTTTAAGTTATTTCAAGTATATTATGTATAGCGTAGATTCAGTCAAGGCTATGGTCTTTAACATTGAAAATATCTTTAAGCATTCATAAAGATATTCAATAAATGTTACTTTTTGAAGAAGTAATGCTAATAAAACTATATTTTGACGGGCATGATAACTGGAATGGGGATATCACTAGTAGTAGGTTCCTTGCCGTGTTTTGACGGGCTTTCCAGTGTTTGTTAGAGTGGGGCCCATTGTCGACAGAATTTCCTTCGATCGTATATTTGATTAGATCACCACACATGCTTCTGTTGTTTGTTGGAGTGGGCCATTATCAACAGTTGAAGTCCGTGATTTGAAAATCTATAAACAATGACCAAGGCCTCAACATTTTTACCATCATGTAATTCAATTTATAAAATGGCAACCTCGATGTATGTCAAATATAGTCTATCATTGGTTGGATGTCATTTGTGGGAAGAGTTATTATGGAGTGTAGATCGGTGTTGGTGTTTTGTTGGAACACGTGGTCTTAGAATTTAAATAGTTAATCATCAGTGTGTATTCTGCGAAGTTCATAGCAAGAAGGCACTCCGATACCAGGAGTTGTTATCCCATGTGTGCATGTTCTACTCTGGGCACACATGTAAAAGTATTTTATTTGTATTTCTTGTCCATGCCAGGTAATCTTGACTCAGTTATTTGAAAATGTAATGTAAGTTGTTTGTAAAACCTGAAAATGGTTTTAACAAGTCCAATACCAATAGCAAACCCCTAACCATATATGTCTATCTAACCCTAAAATGACTTGTTATAACATACATTGGCTCTGTATTATTATAACAAATCACTAATATTTGTTTAGGCCCATCAAGGACCAATAGCATATCATATATGTGTATTATATATATTACAATTATCAGATTTGGTTTCTCTCTTATATTTACTATGCACTTCATTTGTTGCATATTATTTTGTACTATGTGCAAGGTTTTTTGTGCTTTCCTTCTTGATTGATGGCTTGCACTCTCTGCTAATAAATTGGTACATTTATTCATCATTGTTTTACCCTTGCTCACCTTATTCTCCATAACTGTTTTTCCACCATTGTATCATCAGACATGTTCACCTTATTTTGTCAAAGATATTTTCCCTTATTTACAACGCCTCCCTTCTTACCTATTTATTTCTTCGGCGATTATACCTTTTCGTTGTAGTTGGACTCCAACGATCAACCACTCTTGCAAGTAATTCTAAGTTAACCTAGCACTATCGTTTTAGATGGTTAATCGATTCGCGTTCTTTGTTTTACAGACATCGGAACCATGGTTATGCGCGTGTTTGTGGTATCGTTCAATTATTGGTACTGCATACTTACTTTGTCAATTTCTGATTGTATTTTGCCTAATTTTGTTTCTTCCATTTCTTAATTTCTCTTCCTGATTGATTGTTAAATGTTTCACGGAATCGTTAACCGCACAATTGTTTCCTACCCTTTTGCTACTGGTGCATGCTTCTTTTACTTTGGCTTCGCACATAAGTTGTTTGATGAAATGCTTAGTGGCTTTTTCATTTTAAACATGCTGTATTTACCATTTATATATGTTTTGCATCATTCAAAATGGGCTTTTTTAGGTTGTTGCTTTTGGTATTTGTCATCCTTGAAAAGGGGAATTTCTTAATGTAGCTGCTTATTGTTTTTGCCTTCATAATATACATAGACCAAAACTATAACTTCATCGCCACTTACATAATATACATAGACCAAAACCACACAGGGTAAAAAAAAATTAGAATTGCATATCATAAGAAAAATTGATTGTCTATTTATCAACTCCAACAAATAACCAAAATTAGCCTAATATTTAAATTAAATGGCATGCATGTGTGATCCTTAAACATTAATGGTGCATGTATGTATAGCTCAACAACATTTTAAAACATGTGTATTTCATAGGTGCCGCTGAAAAGAAACAAAGAATGTAAAATCTAGGCGCATCCAAGGAATTAAGCATGCTTTTTTGGAACATTTAATACCTACCAGAATGCGTTGTAGCAAGAGATGGCATAAACTAACTTTTGGAAGGCCGGAGATATGTCTTCATGAAGACAACTAATGATATTTTGTACTATGGCCTTGGAAATATTATGTATGTATAGTTAGAAAGACCCTCTAATGTAAAAGGATATGTAAATACTATGTACTACTAATCTTATGTCAATGCAAGCCGCAAACGCTACTAATTTGCTTTATCAACACATTTTCTAGTTTAATACAAAAAATGACTTTTTGTAGCCTAATATGACTTTATCTCGTCCATTGGTAAATTGTCGACAGATTTTCTGACAACTGTAATAAAAAATTATTGACAAGATCTCGATAGCATTATTCAGACATATCAAAACCACGCTAGAAGTCTCCGTACATATTGTTCGCCACCCGACTTCGGCGACCTACACCCCTCTTGTTTTTCTAACCCTCATTTGGGTAAGTCTTTTATAACAAGACTCATAAATGATGATGCTTTTAACTTTGCACAATTCCGAAACAAGAGATCTTGTTTGAATTTTTTTGATATAAAACTAAAACGTGTGTGAAGAATCATTGTTTTCAGAAAATATTTTAAATTAAAACAACATTGCACTTAGCAATTTAACCTTGTCCAAAGATAATATTTTAGACCTACTTACCTTGAAATCTACGTGTTTTTAAATCATCACACTTTATGAATTCACTAAAACCTTTTAGCAATTTCTAGTAAAACTTAATAACGTTTTCTAAATATAAACGGTCTGATTTTCTTCTAACATAGAAACCATAAAAGTTTGCATAGACATTTAGGGGCTGTTTGGGATTCCTTATTTTACCTTCTTATAACATTTTATTAAATTAATAAATTACAAAAGTGTAACTTATGGAACTTTTCCTCTCACAATATAAGCAATCCCAAACACCTTATTACTTTTCAAAAAGTTAATACGTTATAAGTTGATGAAAATAAACAATCCCAAACACCCCCTTAGCTTATGGCTTTTTTTTAAATAATGCATCTTTATCAAGTTTTGAATGTAACTTTTTTTTTTTTGTTGAATGTCATTTTTTGTTATTGTGCTTTTTTATCACTGAAACACCATGCCTCCCTTATAATGACCATTAGTAAAGGGGACTCCATGGGCTAGACCACGCGGCTCACAGAGGAATACATCCGATCTCTGATAACTTTTCATTTTCTTTTCTTTTTGATTTTTACTTCAAATATTTTATATTTAAATAATATAAATAATGAAATGGTGGAGAATGGTTGAGAATGAAGTATTATAGCACCCACAAGATGCTACCTTTCCTAAAGTCCAGAGGATGTGGCCAAGCAGCGGACGGGTGGGATGCGACATGGAGGGAGGTTCGGATGGAGGGAGTTTGTTGCTGCAGACTTTATGGCGGATAAACAGATGGGCCACCTCACTCATATATATATATATATATATATATGTATATGGTTAGGTTATAATAGGAAGTATAGTTTTTGTAGGAATGATAGGAAGTAATCTTGTCCATTGATTTTGAACATGGAGGGTTGAGATTAATTTAGGGGGAAATCAAGTGTGAACATAAAGGAAATGGTATAAAAGGAATAACACATTTGTTGTCTTTCTCTCTCCACATGCAAGGCACATGCCAAATTCCCCTATCATTTTAAAACGTCCATAACTTTTTTTATGACGTTTTTATTGAAAAACAAATTCACCATAATACCGAGTATCTTTTTATCCTTTATATGAGTACCATATTGTTATATAAAAATTAAAAAAAAATAAGTGGGTTTTTACAAATTGTGTTTTACCAAAATTGTGTTTTATAAAATTGTGTTATACAATAGTATTTTTTATTGTGTTTTTTACATTGTGTCATACAATTGTGTTTTTATCATTATGTTTTTTTTATAATGTTTTTTTTTCATTGTGTTTTTTACATTGTGTTTTTCATAGTGTTTTACATTGTGTTTTTTCGAACTTTTCCGGCGAAGTGGTGGTGGTGGGTGACGGTTGTGGTGGCGGTGGGCGGTGGAGTGGTGGTGGTTGTAGGAGATAAGTGAAGATGTAATTGGGTTTTATGTAAGTGGGTTTTTGAAATTAATGTAAGTGGGTTTTGAGATTAAAGGAAGTGGGTTTTGAGATTAAAATGTTAAGACTAAAATACTCTCCTTCCTAGCCTTCTTAGGAAAATCAAACTTCTTATTTGAACCTAATCCTATATATATATATATGGTAAGGTTAAAATGAAAATCCATTTGAGTTATGAAAATCCGCGAAAACCCTATGTAACATCGTTTTTTTTACATGTAATATATGTTGTAACATTTAATACAAAACATCGAAACATCAACAAAAAATATTTTGCTATTTTTTAACATTTTTTTACTAATTTTTATATATGTTTTCAGGAGAGAGAAAATGTTATATTTATATTTACATTTTTTATTCACTTTAATTGTGTATCACAAGATTTAAACATTAATTAAAAACATGTGGTTGAGAATGAGTTTCTAGAGTTTTCACAACTCAAGTGGGTTTTCATTTTATACTTAGCCTATATATATATATATATATATAGGGGTGGGTTCTAGTGAAAACTCCTCTTAAAGAGAAAACTTAAAAACTCATAAAAACTTCTAAAAAACTACTTAAAATTTTTTTTTAAGTTTCTTTTTTTTCCATTATTCTTATATGTTGTTATTGGTTCAAAAAAAAAAAAAAAACTTGTCAGTAACCTCGTCGGTATAGTGCGCATGTGTAATAGTGTGCATTGCCTATAGGCAAAAGTGTTTGTATTGCATAGAATACAACATTATTGCACATATTTGATACACACTATTGTATATATGCAATATAAGACTAATACACACATCGAATACACATTAGTACGTATGTGTAATACAACATTAACGCACATGTGCACCACAACGACTTTTACTTTATTATTATTTTTTTCCATATAATACAACACTAATACACATATACAATACACAAATATTGAGTATATGCAATAAAACACTATTAAACTAAAAAATACATAGTAATACACATGTGTAATACAACGGTATCGCACAGTAATACGTATGTGCATTACAGCGGGTTTTTTTTTTATTTTTTTTTATATTTTTCAAGTGAAATATAAGAAAATATAAGAATAATGGATAAAACAGAATTTTGAAAATATTTTTTTATTTTTAATTAAAAATAATTCTTTATGAGTTTTTTAGTTTTCTCTCTTTTTTTTTTAAAGCTATCATGGAATAAAAAAAACCGAGCTCCGAACAAACTTTTCGGAGCTGAGAAAAGTATTTACATCAATAAAAGAGGATTCTTAATCCACTCATCCCAAGCGACTCTATTTTTGCGATTTCTACTAGTGTACCATAAAAAAAGAATAATGAACAATATTCTCGAAAATCTCTCCACTTCTAACCTTGTTCGGCTGAAAAACAATATTGTTTCTGAATCTCCAAAGAGTCCACCAAGTTGTAAAGCAAACCACTTCAATTAAGACTTTTTGTTTCAAACTAATACGAGCCTCATCCAATAACATCAACATAGTCTTCGGATTCGCCGGAACCAAAAAATTTGTCTCTAGCCATATCGCCACTAGCCTCCAAGTCTTATTTGCAATGTGACAGTGACCAAGAACATGACTAATGGTTTCCATTTGAGACAGACAAATTGGGCACAATATGGAAGGGATATCAAGCCCTAATTGGGAAAGGTTTTCACGTGTTGGTAACCTATCAAGAAGAACACGCCAAACAAAAGGGACGAATCTGTTCCATCTAGTGGTGTTTTCAACTCTAGGAAGAATAGCACGATCAATACTCTTCCTAACCTCTTTAACCAAAAAAACTGAAGAACCGTCCAAGTTCCAAATCCAAGAATCTGGGCTATCCGAGAGAGGAATATCAAGCAAGAGTTTGCTAATACCATTGAACTGTGACATCTCAGAACCCCCCCCCCCCCCCTGAGGGGCCTACACCATTCCCATCTCCAACAAGCACCAAACCTCCTATCGGGAACAAAACAATCTTTGTTAGACTCAAGTTGAAATAGATGAGGAAACATAGAAGCTAAAGTATCCGTTCCCACCCACAATTCCTTCCAAAATTTACAAGAGGCTCCATCACCAATTTTTTTCTGAATAACCAAATGTTTGATAATATCTTTTTCATGGAGGCGATTAATAGAGGAACAAATTTTACTCCAAATACCAGTGGAGTTGGAATTGTGAATTGAGTCCATTGATCCCCCATGAATAGTAGTAATTAGCTTAGCCCAAAGATCTCCAGAGCTATTAAGAAATCTCCACTTCCATTTGTATAAAAGAGCTAAATTCATAGCTTCAAGACTTCCAAATCCAAGTCCCCCAAATTTCATGTCCGAAAGAACCAAGTTCCATTTGACCCAAGACGTCTTTCTCGTATTCTCGTTAGCACCCCAAAAGAATCTTGAGCGAATTGATTCGAGTTTATTTTTCACTGTAACCGGAAGACGAAACAGGGAGAAAAAATACGTACCAATCGCTCCTAAAACCGAAGTAATCAATGTTGCTCGACCACCAATAGATAAAAGATTACCCTTCCATTTAGCTAAAAGTTTCTGGAATTTAGCTATAATTGGCTCCCACCCTTTAATACGAGCCATATTCTGACCGATAGGAACACCCAAATAAGAAAAAGGGAGAGAATCTGCTTGACACCCGGCAATATTAGCCAAACGTTTAACCTCCGAACTTGGAATACCAATCCTGAAAAGAGAGGATTTATGTAGATTAATCTGAAGCCCAGACGCTAAGCATTTTAACGCTAAAACAACATTTTCCACATTACTGTCAGAACATTCACCAAGGAAAATAACATGATCTGCATAAAAAAGATGAGAAATATAAAAGTTACCAACACGAGCACCCCGATACAAACCAGAATCCTCAACTTCTTTGAACGCCACATGTAAGCCTTCCATAGCCAAAATAAAAAGAAACGGCGCCATCGGGTCCCCTTGCCTTAAACCCCTCTCAATCTGGAATTTTGAGGTAGGACTTCCATTAATTAAAATAGAGGCACGAGCCGAAGTTAAACAAGAACGAATCCACCGAATCCAATTCCTACCAAAACCCATACCTTCCAAAACCGAGAACAAATAATCCCAACTCAACGAGTCATACGCCTTAGCGAAATCAATCTTAAAAAGAAGAAGTTTTTTATTGTTTTTGGAGAACCAATTAACCATCTCGTTCACCATAAGTGGACCATCAAGATCTGACGGCCTTTGACAAAAGCTGATTGTTCTGGGCTAATAAGACTGTCAATAATAGAAGAAAGGCGAGTAGACAAAATTTTTGCAATAATCTTATATTGCAACCCGATCAAACTGATAGGCCGGAAATCATTAATAAATCAAAGGGCAATCTACTTTTGGAATAAGCGTGAAAAATGAAGAGTTACAACCTGATGGAATCTTTGAAGTGGTGAAGAATTCTCGAATAAAATTACAAGTATCCTGTTTCCCGAGATCCCAATAATTTTTTAGAAAGCCAAAAGTAAAACCGTCAGGTCCCGGGGACTTTTCGCTACCACTTGACCAGATAGCTGACTTGATTTGGGATAGTTTCTAAGAAAGCCACCTGAGCCGGTGAGAGCCTAGAAAGACCTCCATCTCGAAAGTTAGATCTTATCCCATCAAAGGGTTTGAAATTTTCACTATAGTGCTTAAGAAAACAAGATTTGATATGTGTTGGATCTTGCACCCATTCCCCTTGAACTTTAACACCCTTGATAGAGAGATGGCGTCTTCTTTTATTAATCAACCCATGGTAATACTTAGTGTTCTCATCTCCATCGCTACTCCATTTAATTTTAGACTTTTGTATGACATCAAGAGTAGACAATCTCTCCAAATCCCCAATTTCGTTAACCAACTTTCTTCGTTGTAGAACATCATTGGAATCTGCTAGAACCCGCCTCAACTCTATTATCAAGAGAGATAAGGGCCACGCTCAATAAATGAATCACGTCTGACGGTTTTGACCTAGAAGCCACCCAAAGTTTAATCTTTCTTACCTTTGAGAAACTTCAATTTATTTTTGAAGGCAATAAAATGGGACGTGTAATGGGAAAACGACGGGTCCGTCCAAGCGTCTTTAACCAACTGGTCAAACTCTTCAATGTCCATCCAAGAATTAAAGAACTTAAAAGGGATCGGGTCGACCCGAACAACTTTTTGTTTCAATAAGATCGGACGATGATCCGACACCATCTTGTCCAACGCCAAGGCCTCCAAGTCTTGAAAGAGGTCCAAAGCAGAATTAGAAACTAAAAATCTATCAAGTTTACTTGATTTCAAGTTTCGGGCGTTCACACATGTGTATCTAAAGCCACCCATAGGGATGTCCACTAACGATCCAGAAGTAATGAATTCATTAAATTTCCGAGCATTCACCTCCGAGAAGGAAGACCCAAGCCTCTCAGATTCTGACCGGACAGAATTGAAGTCACCAAAAATCAAAAAATGTCCCTGATGGGAGGACATAAAATGAAGGATATAGTGCCATAAAGATAGCTTTTCTTGCTCAGATTGAGGCGCATACACATTTACCATAAAACACGTGACTTGAAGGTTCACCCAAACACCTTCAACAATGATAATGTTAGGCGTACAATGAATAGATTTTTTAGAGAAAAAATTTGGGTCCCATATGGAGAGAAGGCCACGCGAATGACCCCTAGCTGAGGCGACCGCATGGTCAAAATTGAAGTTTCCCCATAATTGCTTCACCTTACAAGGATCAAGAGAGGTCATAAACGTTTCCTGAATGCCCATAAAATTCACACAATGTTTGTTAGCCAAAGACATCACCTTTTTTCTTTTGAAATTGTTCCTGATTCCACCATGACGTTCATTGATCCACCATGTTCTCACTCATCCTATGAATCAAGATCTCAAGATCTTTTGTAGCTCCAACCATATCATACCCCATGACTTTAGCCATATCAATAATACGAGATAGATCATTATGATTGACCCACCATTTGGACCTGATTTTGCCAAATAAGAGGAAGAAGAAGCAACATCTTCACCTTGTTGAATATTTTCAAAACCTGGTGGCTTTGAAGGACCAGATGAAGTATTTGAGAAAGAATTTTTTAACTCCTCATCATTTTCCAGGAGGTCTTGTGCTTCATTTAAATTACCATGTTTTATGTTCCCGTTTACACCTAATAAAGGATATCCCTTTTCAGCATCAACATCGTCTGTTTCCACTCCCGTGTCTAAATTTTCGACCCCCACTTCCCTTTGATTCGGTATATTTTCGACCCCCGTGTCTAAATTTTCCACTCCCGTGTCTAAATTTTCGACCCCCACTTCCCTTTGATTATTCACTGTTTCGTCTTTTGCCAAATCGTCAATAAGTCGGTAAATAGAAAATGGATCCTCGGAAACCATTGGCACCGGGTTCTGTTTCGCGAGAACCGTTTCCGAATTAATAGAAATGTTATCAGGCATGCTACTACTTTCATCATCCGACTCAGTTCCAACCACCGAGTCCTCCACCAATTTGTTTATAGCAGGCGCCCATGTAGTATATTCCTTCACCCAAATATCAAACAACTTCCCTTCCACATCCACACAAATGGATTCAGATATTGGTTTTAGTGAAGGAGTAAGAACACATACCTTCCTGGATGTTAACGGTTCATCATAATCTCGTCAAGAAATACGCATTCTCCAAATAAAGTAGCCATTTTTTCCAGACTGGATGATTTTGTAAGAGCGAAAGGTAGTCCCATTAGTTCCAACCATACCATCCTTTCGTCCGGAATAAAGGAAAGCGAAACCGGTTTGAACTCAGAGAACCTCAAATTCATCTCTTCACAAGTTTGGAATTTATCACACGATTCATTGGATAAGAACGTCAACCACACCCATTTACTGCCAATATACCGAATAGATACAATATCGAAACCTTCCAAACTACAAACCGTGTACAGGTTCGGAATCATCCTTGGGTCTTTAACTTTTGCAAAGATGCCACATTCCAAAGGAGAGGCAACGAATAATTCCGTGTTTTTGAACGAAATCTTCTTTTTGAGGTTTAGAAGGGCATGGGAGGTGGGCATCAGTGGTCGCTTTCTTTCCGTTGACATTTCTAAGATTAGAAATTAAGTTTTGAACAAACACTGTGAATCTTCAAAAATCTGACAAACCCGAATCGATACCCCGCCTTGGATAGCCGATCTGATAGGTAAACATCGGACACCCTTCCCCATTCATCACAAATCTTCCAAATATCTTTAACCGACGAATTAAACGGAAACCTCGTAATGTAAAAAGTTGTCGAAACCTGTTCGAGATCTGTGAAATTGGGTTTCGTCTTCTTGGTGTATTGTTTCTGCACGGTGTTGGGATCACTATTCGAGCCATCATGGTGCTTGCGAGACTTAGTAGCAGCCTTGGTTCCTCCACCTGTTTGATCCTCATGTATATATATATATATATATATATATATATATATATATATATATATATATATATATATATCTGTTATTAATAACAGAGTAGACCTGGATAAGTAAGTTTTACAAAGTCATAAACCGTCAATAAGTTTACCATTGTTTTACAAAATAATAAACCGTCAAGATAGTTTGTAAGGAATGAAAAGGCGTCCTAAAAACAAATTAAACATACGGACAAAGTTTCCTTACATACTAACTGCCAGTCTATAATTTTAACTTAGCCAGTAAATTGCTTTAACCTTTACTTAATTATTACTTAGATAATTTTAGAACCATTTCTTAAAAGGGTGTTATTATGCAATGATTCAATACTTTAAGGGCTTGGCCCATCATATAGTTTATAAATTTGTAATGCAAATATAATAGAATCAGAACTTCTTACTTGAATAAGAATGAAAGACTAGTAACACTCCAATAGTAAGACTTCAAAGCTTGAAGTTTTTATTAATTTGCTGGATATTATACAAGAGTACTGAAAGGAAAGAAGAGAGGTGCTAAAACTTAGCGTGTCTCTATCTAAAATCTAACTCCCCTTTTATAGGGAAAACACACGGGAAAAGTACAAAACAAATAAATTAAAATTACAAAAGTTATAGAAAAGAAAAGATGCTCTATAAGAGCAAGGCCATTTAAATTGGCATCCAAAGTCTCCATTATGGTGCTATGTCGGAGAATCTTATCATGATTTATATGCTATCTCCTTTTATCAGAGCTTTATCAGAGCACTCATAGATTCCCATTATGAACAGGGAATAAGCTTTATTAATTTTGGACCTTTTTTTTTTCTTTGTCGGATTTGCTTTGGGAAGATTCCCCTGGTTGGTCTATGAATTCTTCTTGGAGTTTTCTTATATATTTCTCCAAGTCTGCATCTAGGCATGTGATGTCTTCTATTTCTTATGCCTCTCCTGCTAAACAAGAAAACTCATTATAATCTCCCTGACTATTAGACGAAATGGACATGGCCTTTGAGGAATCGGTTGTAGAAAAATGTTTTTTTAATTCTCTTTTCATTTCTTCTATATAAGACTTGATAATTTCAGACTTTGAAACTTCTTCTTTTTCCTTCTATTAACTTTTTCGAAATCTGTTCGAACGGACTGTTGATTTCTTTTTGTTGTCTTTTTACCATCTGGGTTTTATAATATTCTATTCTTGAGGTGATTATATTCACCGTATCTTGGCCTTCAATCTTGTTGGTAGACATATTTATCCTGGTCATTTTTGTCCAGAAGTTGGTATAACAAGTTCTTTTAAGGCATGAGAAATTATCCCTTAGGGTATACCCTGTGGTCGGCTTCCATTTCCAAATCCATGGAATTAAAAATTCTATAAAAAAGTACATTGAGGCTATTCCCTCAAACCATAAATTATTATTTTTTACTTCTATAAGATTGGGTGATACTTTTACCCATTCCAAATATAACTCTTTAAATGGTTCAGGAAGAATCTGGACTGTTGGTCCATATAGAATGAACCATTTTTGGAACCAACAAGGTATACCTTGTTTGAAGATATTATCACTGACTTTTATAAACCATGAATGTTTTCTTTTTGGATTCTCATAAAACAAACATTTCTCGAATCCATGGATATAATCCCAATAGTTATATTTATAAGTTTGCCTGTCAGTTGTTTCGGGATATATGAATTCCCTTTCTTTTAGGGTACTTAACCCCCATTTTTGAGGAGGTATAATTGTTTTTATAAAAACTTTACTAAAATTATACATATTTCTTTCTCTCTCTCCGGGATAAAAGTGTCTTATTTCTGCAGTTTCTGTAAGTCGCAGAATATTTTCATAATATTGTCATGTTTTATAAGACGGCGCTTCATATGAAGCTGGTTCTATATATTTTTTCATAAGTATCCAAGGATCATCAAAAGATTCGATATCTTCTTGATTTAGAAGGATTATTTTCTTTTGTCTCTCGGTTATGAACCAGGAATCTTCTTCATCATTGTCTTGAGTAACATATGCATAAGTACGAGCTTTTGAAGCTTCCTCTTCTTTCTGGGCCTGTATCATGGCCCTAATCTTTTCATATAACGGATCATTCGGGTCAATTTGAATTTATGTATCATTTGTGTTGTTATTAACAACATTTGAACTGGAGGCAGCATTTGAGCTAGAAGCAATGTTTGAGGCTATAAGCCTCCTGGTTCCCATTTGGGCTAGGACTATTTCCTGTCTGTTATTAATACTGAGTCCTCTACCTCTTCCTCTATTAGGAGAGCCTCTTCCTCTTCCTCGATGAATTATTCCTGAAAACACAAAATTAATCCGAAGAGATTATTTTCTCCTTTTCTTTTAGGATTTTTATCCTTTCTCTAGCATTATAAATTGTATTATAATAAAATCTGATCCTTCTTAGTCTATCATATGGATGAACAGTGAAATCAAGCTGTATATCATGGATTCTACGCATATGATCTCTTATAATTAGATTATGAAGGTTTATATCCTGCTCTATATTATTAAATGAAATCTTTAAAGGACCTTTAATTTTTCTTCTCATTTATGTATTCCTTGGAAAGAAAATCAGGAAGACTGTTGCCAGTTCCTTTTTTATGTAATATTTCAAAGTCAAAAGGGGCTAACTGTGACTGCCATCTGGCAAACATTTGTTTAGAAACATCATGCTTAAAATCCTTTTTAAACATGAATCTAGCCGCTTGGCAGTCGGTTTTTATTATAAATTTTTTGTTATATAAATCATCTTGGAATTTTAGAACACACTTTAATATTGCTAAAATCTCTTTAGCTATGGTAGCATAATTCTTTTGGCCATCAGACCACTTTCCTGAATAGAATCGGACAAGATATTCTTGTTTGGTTTGAGGAGAAATTTGTTTTAGTATTCCTCCAAAATCTATGTCTGAAGCATCTGTCTCTACAATTTTATCCCAATTTGGGTTAGCAATGGTTAAGCACGGAAGATTAGAGACCTTTTGTTTTATCTTTATTACTGCTTTTGTATGATTTTCGTCCCAAGGCTTAGGATTCTTTTTTAATCTATCATATAATATAGACGAATTTTTAGCTAAGTCTTTATAGTATGGGGCGATATAATTTAAACTCCCTAGAAATCTTTGCAATTGGGTTTTATCAATAATTTTATCAGGGAATTTATTTGCAAATTCTATACTCCTACTGATAGGGACTATTTTCCCCTTTTCAATTTTATATCCCAAGAACCTAACATTTGTTTAAAATAGCACCATTTTTTGACTAGAAATAACTAGTCCGTTTTTTATTATAATAGTTTTAAACAAATTTAAATGTTTAAAATGAGTCTCAATATATTTTGAAAATACTAATATATCATCTATGTAGACAATTATAAAGTTTGAAAATGGAATGAATATATCATTCATAATTTTTTGAAATTCTGAGGGGGCATTTTTAAGCCCAAAAGGCATAACGTTTCATTCATACTGGCCAAAAGGGACGTTAAAAGCTGTCTTATATCTATCCTTTTGGTCAATCTGGATTTGCCAATACCCAGATTTTAAATCAAATTTTGAAAAGATTAGCAAATCATATAACCTGTCCAACAAGTCTTTTTTGTTTGGGATTGGGTATCTAATCCACTTTAATACCTTATTTAGAGTTTTATAATTTATTACTAACCTTGGCACTCCCCTTTCTTGTTCAGAATGTTTATTTACATAAAAGGCTGTGCACGACCAAGGAGATTTTGAGGGATGTATTAATCTCTTTTGTTGAAGCGAAGATATTTCCTTTTTACATAACTCTAAATATTCAGAGTTCATTTGACACGGTCTTGCCTTTGTCGGGACATTACTTTCATGGAAGTCTTCTTCATAAGGGAGAGAAACTATATGTTGTTTTCTATCCCAGAAAGCATTTGGATGATCATTACATATGTCATTTGTAAATTGGTTTTTTAGGAGTTCAATTTGTAATAATAGTTTCAGGTTTTTTAACCTTTCTACAATTGTATGAACATTAATTTCTTCTTTGAGAAAATTAATCTGACTAGTTTTTTCCTGAATCAATATTTCATTTATCATCTTTTCAATAGGTTGAGTTATAAACTCAAAGTAGAGATTCTTCCCATTATAGGTTGCTGTGAAACCTTTTTTGTTTACTTCCTTTAATGGGAATGTTTTTGATAAGAACGGTGTTCCTAAGATAACTTCATTAGATATATTTTTTACTAACAAGAATGAAGTAGTAATACATTCTCCATTGTGGCAAATCTTTGCTTTAGGAAGCTTGTATTTCACACCCTTATCTTGGTGGTTAGCTGTCCTAAGAATATGCGTTGTTTTTTCAAAGTATTTTGTGGGGATAAGACCTTCTCTTAGACAATTTAGGTCTGCTCCTGAGTCAATAAGAGCTATAAAATCCTTTTTGAAGTTATTCTCAATTAACAAAGTAATCTTCACCAGCCATTTTTGTGATATAATATTTTCTATGGTATGAATATGTTCATCTTCTAAATTCATAGAAGGGAATATTTCGGAATAAGTGGGAGATTTAGTAGTTGTTTCTCTTAATGTAGTATTATAAATACTAGTTTTTTCTAGATTTAGGATCCTTTTTTCAAAGTCATAACTTTGTTTTTTTAAATTTATTATTTCTCCTTTTAGTTTGGCTACTTCAGCTTTTAAATCTTCAGGAGTTGAAGAGTTATGCTTTCTATTATTCAATCTATCATGAATATGTTTCATTGTATAAGGACCTTCTGGTTCTTTTGGTATATCATCTTTCTTTTCTTCTTCTTGATAGATTATATCAAGAATTTTTACCTTTTCTTCGGGGTCTTTTATTCTTTTAAGAATATCTTCTAAAGTTTTACTATTTATAACATTAATATCACTCCCATTAACATCATTATCTTGAAATTGGGATATGATTTTATAAATTTCATCATCTGATTTTCCATTTTCGCAACAATTTTCACAATCTTCGGGATCCGAATTTGGTTCAGAATCATAGTCTGTAGATTCTTCTGTATCAAGAATCCTATATAGTTCTTCCTTGATTTCTTCTTCTATATTTAAATTATTAATTTTACTCTTCATATTTTTTCTTTGGTAACATCTGTTTGCTGTATGACCCTTCTTTTTGCATATATAACACGTTGGGGTCCATCTTTCTTTTCTATTTGCTTTTCTTCTATAACGTTTTTCTCTTCTTTTAGCAAAATATTTTTCTCTAGAAGCTTGTTTATAATTTTTATAAGGACTTCGTTCTTTATCCTCTTTTTTACATTCCATTCCAAATTGTTCACAGAATTGACCTAATTGTCTTTTTTCTGTTAAATTTTGTTTTTTGATTTGGTGATTTAATTTTAATTCATTACATAAGGCTAGACCTTCTTGCACACAAACCCCAATGAGTCTTCCATAAGTATAACTTTCATAGGGAATTTGGACATTATCTCCTCGAAGACTTTTTCTTACCCTTTCGGCAAATAAAGGTGGAAGACCATCAATAAATTTTGACTTCCAATGAGAACTATTATTCTCTGGGAGTTCATAGACTCTGCTTAAAAATACATCTTTATACCACCTAAATGATGTTAAGGTAGTAAACCTAAGACTATTTAACAATGTTCTTATGGTTCAGAATTGTCCGACCACCTTCCCGTAAAATGTTCTATGATAGTCAGTATTAAGGTGT
This sequence comes from Bidens hawaiensis, assembly GCF_021521415.1. Lineage (NCBI taxonomy): Eukaryota > Viridiplantae > Streptophyta > Magnoliopsida > Asterales > Asteraceae > Bidens > Bidens hawaiensis. The sequence continues at coordinate 547,950 of NW_027491273.1, forward strand.
AAACTGCATCAGAAACATTTTGGCCATTTTCTGATTTAACATGATTAAAAATTCGAGGCTGATTTTCTGGTTTGATATAATTATCCCACCATCCTCTTAGTTGGCCTGTAAATCCTGCAATTATCATTTTGCATACATTGACATCACTATTCTGATTATTTTTTGCTATCGTAGCGTACATCATCATACGATGCGTCATCATGTATATTTGTCTATCTGTATAACCATCTAGATTCCATTCGTATATGGACTTTCCATTATAGGAATTGGAAATCTCATATTCTTGTTCTTCATGAAGAACATCTTGTGGAGTGGGTCTAGGATAGTAAAACATTCTTTGTCTTGGCTTATCAGCAAATTTTGTATTGTACGATTCTGGTCTTTTTCTTCCATTTAATTTATTTATAGAATCTATTGTATAAGCCTCGAAAGTTTCATCACTCATGTTTTCTTCTTCCAAAGTATTTAATTCTAACTTGGAAAATCTTTCTTTTAAGACTTCCATCAATTGATTTATGGGTTTTACTTTATAATCTTCTATTTCTGGGGGAGGTTGAACTGTAGGTTGGATTTTTATAAGGTTATTATTATCTTTGGTTTTACTTGTTTCTCCTTCTTCTTTATTATTTGAAATATATTTTTCTATCTTATTATTTGTTTCTTGAAGGATTTCTGACAAATTGTTCAGACATAAATTTGTATAATTATCTTGCTTTATTAATTAGTTGACATGAAGGACAGTTGCCTGAAGAGAATCATTGGCTATTGCCTTTTTAAAAGCAGAGAAATATATTTCTTCATTTTCTCTTTTCATTTCAAAATCTTCTCGAGGGAGGAAATATTGACTTGATAATAGTTCCTGTAGTTAATTTATAATTTTTTTCTATTATAGAGACATATTTTTGGGAATATTTGTTTATGAACCATACTGGAAATTCTATAATTTGTTGTAGGATTTGAAGATCTCTATAAAATTCTTCTCCTAGTCTTATTCTCTCATCTCTTGGAAATGATTCCATGAACCATTTTATAAAAGGTTTCCATTTTTCTTGCTTATATTTTTCGCATATCTGCTTTCTAATAGCAGATCCTGGACTAAAATCTAATTTTTTGTAATCCATTAAAGATTGAAACTCATTTGAGAGATGGTATCTTCCTCCCTAACTTGTTGGTGATAGACACCTGAGACTAGATTATCATTATTTATATTTAAATTTTCTGCCCTATTAGGTCTTATTTGAGAAGTAGAGGCCCTAGAAGATTCAGGAAACTCTACCTTATAGTCTAGAGGTGAAATGTACGACTTAGCTGAAGATGATCTATTAAGTCTTTGTGATATTGATTTAAAATCATTATCCTCAAATTCTATTTCTATATTTCCTTCAGGTGTTTCTATAAGCTTATTTAATTTATGTTTTATTTGTGTTTGCTTTTTTATTGCTTTGTTTATTACCCAATTTTCTGGGAATGTTATTTCTTCCCATTTAACTGGTCTTCTAATAGAAATATTTGATTTTCCATAATTTGTTTCTATTAATATTGTTTCATCATTTTGTTTATTAATTCTTTTGCATCTAGCATTCATGGTGGTTAATAACCTATAACATATTCTATAACAAATGCAAATTATTTCAGAACCCTGAGCATAATTGTATCCATGGGTTTTTACATATAAAGTTAAAACGTCATCTATATTTTGATCAGATAAAGACAAATGTAAGTCTGGACCATGTGCTAGACTGGTTTCTATAATACCCATTATTGATTGCTTCCAGTTTAGATTACGAGCATCTCGTAATACCGCTATAAAACTTTCCGGTAATCCTTGTAAAGTTAAAGGCTTAAAAGCAACTTGGACTAAACCAACATGAATAAAATTATAATCTTTTTTGTATCTAACTAAATCAGAAAGATTTAAAAGTTTAATTATCATTTCTTTCATTACTGACTGACACAGCTTCCTCAGTTGTTTTAACAACTTGTTTCCAATTTAAAAAATTATCAAAACTTCCAATTTGGTATATAACCCTTGGGTTGATATGAGGAATTGTCCATTTATTTAATAAATCAAGATTTTTTGGAATATCATATTCTTCGCTTGTACTGTTTTTAACAGTATTTTTCTTTTTAAATAGGTTAATCATTTTAGATATAAAAGTATTGAACCATAACACAAATACCCCCCTTTAATTCCATGGCTCTGATACCATTAATAACATAGTAGACCTGGATAAGTAAGTTTTACAAAGCCATAAACCGTCAATAAGTTTTACTTTAATATATATATATATATATATATATATATATATAATTTTAATATTTCTAATGAGGTTTGTGGAGGTTTGGTGTGTGAAAGAAAGTATGTGTTTCACACATATATATACATATAATTTTAATATTTTTAATTAGGTTTGTAAAGGTTTAGTGTTGTGGAATAAAGTGTTTGTTTTTGAGAAAAATTTAGAATATGATGTGACGCTGATGTGAGAGTTTGTGGAGGCCCGGCATTGTTGGTGCTCTAAGAGCATCCACATCCATAAACCAATTCAATCCTTCACCTCATCGTCACATCATACTCTAACCATTATTTTAAAAAACCCCATTTTTACTCCACCCATAAACCAATAAAAACCTCCAACTCATCTTCCACATCATATATATATATATATGATTTGTGTGTAGTGGTTGTGGTGGGGCCACTATAAACCCAACTTTCAAACGTTTGAGAATACAAATAAAAACCTCCACAAACGTTTGTCTCCACCCGTAAACTTTGTTTGTACCATTCCATGTCAACAAAAACCTCCACAAACACACCGGTGGAGATGCTTTAACATATGTTGATTGATGGGGTTAAAGGGTAAAAGAAAAGGGGAAAATCCCCAAAATAACCCATCTAAAAATGAGATTCCAACTTTATCCCCTAAACTTAATATTTCCAAAAATGACCCTCTCTAACTCATCTTTAACCATGTATTAGGAAATCTAACGCGTCTTTGACGACATGTTAGCATAACACGTCGTCAAAAACGCGTTGGATTTCGTAACACATGGTTAAAGACGCCAACACATCGTCAAAGACGCGTTAGATTTCCTAACACATGGTTATATATGAGTTAGGCCTCCAAACACGTAGTCAAAGATATGTTAGCATCAAACGCGTAGTCGAAGATATGTTAGTTTTTTGTTTGTTTTTTTAATATTATATTTTTATAACTAGTTTTACTTATATTTGTTTTTCTTTTATAACTTTTAATATATAAAATTTTATATTATTTCGAATATACCGACAAGAAATGTTTACTTTTATCTTCGGACCGGCATAAATTTATTTAAAACCGAGCGGGGTCAAATTTTATTGAATATTTCGATATTGATTTGGCACGGCTCGAGTTTGAGTTAGTTTATGTCGATCAGTAGGTAAAAGTAAGCATGTTTCGTTGGTATATTTGAAATAATATAAAACTTTTATATATTATAAAGTTATAAAAGAAAAACAAATATAAGTTAAACTAGTTATAAAAATATAATATTAAAAAAACAAACAAAAAAGCTAACATATCTTCGACTACGCGTTTGATGCTAACATATCTTTGACTACGTGTTTGGAGGCCTAACTCATCTTTAACCATGTGTTAGGAAATCTAACGCGTCTTTGATGACGTGTTAGCGTATTTAACCATGTGTTAGGGAATCCAACGCGTCTTTGACGACGTGTTATGCTAACATGTCATCAAATGATTTCCTAATACATGGTCAAAGATGAGTTAGAGTGGGCCATTTTTGAAAATATTAAATTTAGGGGACAAAGTTGGAATCTCGTTTTGTACATGGTTATTTTGGGGATTTTCCAGAAAGAAAAACTGAGGTGGCACTAACTTAAGAATGATTTAGAGTGATGAAAAATGGAGTATAATTCATACCCTAATCCTTGTAACAATATGAATTTGTACTTTGCATTAGTGCTTTGTGTTAGTTTGAATTTGTTAACGTGACATGTCGGTTATTATGAGTTATGATGTTACATATACCAACCATGGTAGAAGTATTACATTTTTCTTCTTTTTTTTTTCAAATAAGTGTCAGTTAAACAAACTCATATAAACCCTATCTATACATATGTTCTAGAATCTCCAAATTCCTCTTATTCATTTAACTTACTTATATTACATAAATCATGAATAATATAACTATTAACTAATATTAATCATAACTTTAAAAGGAAGTATTTCCCTTGAAAAAAACCTAAAAGTAAACAATCTTACAAAACAATACTAGGATGAAGTGTTGTTGTGCTAATTATTAATCTAGCTCAAAACCAGTTTGCTTCCATATGGTATTTCTAAGCCTACTTAAATCCCTACCTTTAAGTGTTCTTCCAACACCTTCATGCACAGAAAGGGAAGCACTCCTTATTCTAGCTAAATATTCATGTGGAGGCAGCCACTCATCACCACCACCACCATCATCATCAACCTGATCACCGTATGATGGTATATTGACCGGCAATGACTTACCAACGGGTATTGCTCTTTGTTGCCGTTGGTAAAGTTTACGTGGTAGCTTTCTAACCGTTGTTTTTGAATTTTCGTGGTTAATAGGATCACGATCATTGTCGTCTGAGTTGTTGGTGAATAAGCTATCAAATTTGTCAGTATCTTCATCATAGGTAGGGTTATGATGACGATGATTGTGGTGGCGGTGATGGTGGCCGGAATTTGTTGTTGCCATTACAAGAAAAATGTGAAGATTGATTAATGGGAGGTATGCCTATGGACTATGATAACGGGGTAAGGCATATATAAGTGTGTGGGTGTCTATTCCATTTTTTCTAATTAAAATGTAATCTCCCATCAAATAAAATAAAATAATGCTTTTATAATTGTGCTGTTTAAGATAATATATAATAATATTATAATTTATGCACCCTCATCAATGAACCTGTAAAACTATTGGGTGATATTAATTGAAGTTGTAATATATGTTCTAGAAGTATATATATGTAATTATGTATGTTTACAACTTTACATCAATAATCTTAACTTTTTATAGTTTAAATATTTCACTTTTAAAAGGTTATAATAAATTTTGCAGTCCGATGAATGGTGGACAAAAAAAATATGGTATATAAAGCAAAATATGTGTAATATGTTAGTAGTATATATACTTGGTCACTAACCGTATTCACTAAAATATGTAATTGTTTCATTAATCACATTAACTTTTTTAATATTCACTAATCATTGTTATTAATATTTTTAACTGATAGTTATATATTTAACTAGTGAATTAAAAAAAAGATATAAAACACAAACTAAAAAATTACATAAAATACTAGCAGGAATCTAACGCATCAAGCAAATCATTTTTTTAAAATATTATTAGCAGTATTTGTTCCTGATTTCTTTTGTTTCCTATATTTTGCGACTTCATAATCTAACCTCAGTCAAATGTTTGATGTTAGACAGGGGTCTACTGTTTTTCTTCCTTAAACCCTAGCACCAATTTTCATTTCTAATTTATCAATACTCTTTTTGTAGTCCGGGTCACTTGAAAACGTTGCGTGTTTCTCATTAATATTTCTTCGGGACAGACAAATTAATTCCTTCTGGGCTTCAAGCTCGTCATCCGTTTCTTTTAAATTAAATTGTGAGCGTGCATCTAAAGCAGCTTGAGACAAAATACACTCGATGAATGATGATATATTTTTCTGTTTTAAGGATTGCCCCCCATCAATAAGACATGAACTCACTTTTTTTTTTCTCATGATCTCCCAAGGCTTTTAACATTAAACGCTATGCATGCCGTTTTATATTAATAGCATGCATCTAGATAAACATCATAGTCACTACACCCCTACATCGGTTGTTTTAAAATTTGTTGTAAGTGGGCACCGATAAACTTTCCTACCTTAAGACGAATGTCTTTCCATTTGACGATGTCATGTCAGGTTATGGTATTCTCCCAGACCCATTCGTTTGGGTCGGTTTTAAATTGGGGGCGATTAGCCAAGTTAGGGTTGTAAAATTTTGGATTGCGTTGGTTGTTTTGTTGGTTTTGGTTGGATTGAAGGTTTCAGATAATAGGTTCTTTGGATTGTAAGGATTCATGATTGTATGTTGGATCATGAAGAATGTATGTTGATTGTGAGAAAAATGGAAAAAAAATTGTGTGAATGTCGAATAATAATAATATTAATTATATATTGTTAACAAAGTAACCTTTTTTATTTGTATTGAGCCTATAGCTCCTGACCCTGCCCCACGCTCGTTATTCTCTTCACCCCTTGGCCCAAAACATTCCAAAAGTGCCACGATATTTGGCTGATATGATGTCAGGCGTTGAGTAAAAAGCTTATATGCTCGACAATAAAATGAACTCAACGTATTATACGCCACCTCGGGGTATGGTGCACCCAACTAGCCTATAAGGAGGCGTAGCTCAGTGTACAGACCAACATATGGTACACCTGTACCGCCGAAAACACAAAATGTCATGATTATGGGTTATTCTAAGACATGTAAAGCCATGCCAACCTATTTAACACTCAAAGATGTATATATGATATGTTCTAAGCGAATACTAACAACTCAACAAATGTACATATGGTATGTTATAAGAGAATACTAACAACTCGTCACTTAAATGCATGTGTAATCATGCAACTACAACATTCAAATTAAACTTTGGCACCTCCATGATCATTATAAGGGAGAATCTACTATAACAATAAGTTAAATATCCAAATAACCCTACGATCCATTGCTTCTTATAGCTACTTATCAACATGTCCATCAAAGACTTCACAACTTATAATGCATACATAAGGGGTCCATTTAGGGCATTCACCTTTAATACATGCACAAGTTGTTGTCCTTTCAGGACATAAACTGTTAAATGCACACACAATAATCATAATCATAATAATTGGATGACGTCAATGTAGAAAATACAGGAAATATCTAGAACTCCTCTACCTCTTTTTTTTATTTATTTATTGACCTTATAACCAGTTAGTTTTTTTACTCTGTACCTAGTGTTGTGTTGCAAAAATCTCGACTAGTCCCTGATTAATCGTCAGTCCCAACCCTAATGATTACTTTTGGGCTAGTTGGCCAGTTAATCGGTCAATGGTCAAATCCGGTCAAAATCGCGATCAATTTGACTTAGTCGGCATTTTCTGGCGAGGTTCCGGCTAAAATCGGCGGTTTCCGACAAGATTACGACAAAATTTAGTTGTTTCCAATGAGATTCTGGCCAATTTCCTGCCAAAATGTATATATGTATATATATATATATATATAACATATAAAAATGTGTGTGCGTATATATAAAAATGAAAATTATAAATTTAATTCTGACCTGATTAATCGTAGTACTCATCCCATCTCCCGACTAGTGACTAGCGATTTTCACAAGATTGTATGTACCAAAGTTATATATTTCCATCCTAAAGGTATTTACAAGAGTCGTCTGGAGTGAGATAGGGTCACCTCGAGCTCAACTCAAATTAATTATAAACAACCTGCTAGAGTCTATTTATAAAACCTAAATGAAAACCAAACTCAAACCCGTATCAGTTAAAATCGAGTAAGCTCAACTCATCTTGGTTTGAATTGTTGTTTTATTTAAACATACATAACACAATCCACAAAGGACACAAATCTAAATCCTTTAGAATTTTCTTTAAAAACTAGTGGAATTCAACATGTGCGTTATGGAGATGACGCGACGTGAATTTGGTCGATATTATTTGGTTCATTACGGTACTAGCACTCGTTATAAAAATCGGAAGAGAAACCCAAATGGTAAAGTCGTAATATGCGCAAAATAAAAATTATCATGTGCTGTATTTGCTAGTTTTTTTTATTATCTAACTAAATAAATTAAAAGGCTTTCTATTTTATGATGCAACTAAAACTCTATTATTATTATTTAAATTCGGTTAATTAAAATATCAAGTTAACATTAAATGAAAATTTTTAGTTAAAAAAAATAAAAAATAAACCCATACAAGATTACATAGTAAACATATGTGATGATGGCAGGTAAATAGGTAATACTATGGTGATGTTGTCCTAAACTGTGTACCTTGGACCTATTAGGTCATCAATGATAGAAACCTTCGGCATTAAAGTTTTGCCGCATACAAATTTGTCAAATATATCGTACTCACTTAAACAAGTAATCATGTGTTACATTATTTAAACAAGGGGTTTTCTAGGGACACCAAGCACCCTCCTATACACCCTGTATAAGACTATACGGGGGCTATACAGCTCATATAGACGTCAGTATAGTTCTATACGAGGCATATAGAGCCCCATATAACCATATATAGGACGTATAGGCATATAGTATAGAAAGGTGTAATCTTATATTTCACTTAATTCATTTTCATTTCTTGTAAAATATGAACAATTTCATTATAAAATATAATAATATCCTTGAGTTTAAAAAATTAAAATAACCCGTAAGTATTAAAATGAAATGAATTGTCCTTCTCTATCCTGAGAATTTGGTCTAGTGCTGAGATGTATGCTCTTCCTAAGAAGAGACGTAGGTTCGATTCTCGCTTGGGTCGGTTCAAAGGACATTTGGGTGAATGGAGAAATCAAGGTTTTAATCGTGAGTTCGAACCCTACTTGGGGGGGGGGGGGCGAGGGTTTACGGATTTCATCCGGTTCCCACACATCAAGGGGTACGGTCTCATGGCGGTCGGCGAGTCAACCTTAGACATGGCCTCGAAAGGTTAGATTTACACGTGAGATCCTTATTCATTTAAAAAAAATTATCCTTTAAATTATGCATTGACATAAATAATATGATTGATATTTTCTAAGTTATATTTTTATTGTTTTAAATCGATAAATTTTGAGGCATTTTTATCATTTTATTCATTACATCATCATAATATATCAGAACCAATAATAATGAAATAGATACGTATATATTATGCATTGACATAAATAATATGATTGATATTTTCTAAGTTATATTTTTATTGTTTTAAATCGATAAATTTTGAGGCATTTTTATCATTTTATTCATTATCATAATATATCAGAACCAATAATAATGAAATAGATACGTATATGAGTGACCTATAACATATTATTGTGTATAGCTAATCTTGACAAGTACGCTTTAAACATTATTACAAGATTTTTATTTGAATTTAATTGGTTTGGCTTTAACTAAATATCCAAAAAAAACTATGTTATCATAATTATCATGAACAAGATAGGCTGTATAGATTATTCTTATGTTTAGCTTAATTCTATAAACCATAACTTTGAAAATCATCATGACTAGATCATTACATAAAAATCTAAGACCAACTTGTCCAGTGATAGTCCCATGACCCAAAATTTTCCTTACAAAAAGTCATGGGTTCGACACTTGTTTGGAGCATTTTGTTTCGGAACTAGATAGTTTTTTCAGTTATGGGTTTCATCCTGAGTGGGTGGACCAGATCACCACGTTTCGTTCTAGACAAAATGGTGAACTATTCGTCAAGGTAATCTCAGATGCATGGGGCTTTGCTATTAAAAAATTCGTTACATGAAACATTAGTTATAATAGTTTTAGTTATCAAGGTATATCTATTTAAATTTAGTTTTTCAAAAAACATTTCGTGTATCCATTTTATACTCAGATTATTTAGAGCATTTCCAACTCATTCTCTACCATATATTCATATATAAAGTTTTAATTAGTGATGTCAATAATGTTTATATTTTAGAAAATGATTTAAATTTTCAAACTCAATTAAATGATTGACATATATATGAAGGTAATATTTTTCAAAAAGATGTCCTAGCATAATATTTTTTTTTATAATTTGTGGTGCATGTTTAGCAACTTGTGGCTTTCCACACTAATTACTGTAATTTAGCAGTAGTTAACTCCTTTCTTAGGTTTGCACTTAGTCAAGAGGTTGATGTATGTTGGGATGGTTGGATTTGACATCATATGTACCCCATGTCATTATTATTTTTACAAAGTTGATAGATTAATATTTATAATGTAACATACACTATCTAGGCTAATTTTAAAACACAAAATATGATGATGTAAAACCACTTAGAGCGCGTTCGTTTCATAAAGTTTATGGGAATTTAAAGGAATTAGAATTCAAATCCCATTACATGGTGTGTTCGTTTCGTTGGAATTGGAATCTTAATTCCATTATGGTGTGTTCGGTTGTCAAAGAATAGAATTGGAATTGGAATTGGAATTGGAATTCAATTCCTTCAAATTCCTAAATAAAGGAATTTCAAATCCTTCCAAAATGTGGAGGAATTTAAGTAAATTCATAAGAATCTTTGATAGGTCGACATTTCGGATGTTTTCGCGTCCGGTACGACGCCCTGGGTCGGTTCAATGCCCCGGGTCGTGTTCAGTCACCCCAGATCAGTTCGGTTTGACTCATTTCTCGATTTTTTACGAGTACAACGAATAAAACATTTTAGTTTTTTTTTTTGCTTTTTTTATTTATATTTTGAGTTATGAATTTTTTTCTTTTTATTTTTTATTTTTTTTTGGGTTTTTGATCTTTATAGAAAACCTCTAAATAATTCAAAAAAATTAATAAAAAAATCATAATGCAAAATATAAATAAAAAACAAAAAATCTAAAAAAAAACTAAAATGTTTCCGCTGTTATCCTTGCTAAAAAAATGAAACCCGTTTCAACCCAAACCATAACAACATTTTTTTTATTGACCCGTTCTGACCCAAACCAATTCCAACTTAAACCTGTTTCAAACCATGGCCCATTCGACCCAATCCATTTGCCACCCTACATGAAGGTGGTGGGGTTGGATGGAGATGCGGTGATAATTGCGGTGATAGATTACAATTTATTTATCAAACAAACATATCAAGAATGAAATTGGATTTCAGTTCCTTCTAATTCCAATTCCTATTGAAATGTTCAGATTCCAAATCCAATTCTTTCAAATTCCAAATCCTATGCAAATTCTAATTCCAATTCCATTTCATTATGTGAAACGAACGCGCCCTTAATGTTTTGAGATTTTCCTTGAAAACTTTTTGATTTCATAACTTGTATTTTGTGACTTGTGAGAATCACGGCTCGGTTTTTTTCTCTTAATCATAACAATAACTTAACTTTGGATTCACTTAATCGGTTGTAAAGTTCGACTTTCGTTAATTTCGGTTAACTAACTGGGCCAAAACTAATTGTTGAACTAATACACAGAAAAATAATCAATGACATAAACGCAAATTGCATGAAGGCGAAATTCAGGCTAGCATGAAACAAAGGTGTAACCATTACTCATTCCCATGAGCACACTTTCAAGGTGTATCAGTAGGCATCTTTTGACCTGGTAAAACGATACGAAAAAAATACCTGATACGAGAGAATAAAAAAGAATCCAAAATTTCTGCTAGATCTCTTCTTATTTCCCTGGGATTGTAGTTCAATAGGCAAGAGCACCGCCCTGTCAAGGCGGACGTTGCGGGTTCGAGCCCCGTCAGTCCCGACGGATCCAATAAGTACATCAATTCGCCTCTCAATTTTCTGTGAAAGAAGGGACAGAGAGCATAATTGAATTCCGAAGGGGTTTCCCTTCTTTTTTTCAGGATTCTGTCGAAGAAAGAACAAACCCTAAACTAAAAAATAACTAAAATAGTGAAGTTGATAGAATATTCCATCTTTTCTCCCGCGACTCATCTTTCTCATACTTATTTGTCTTCCAAAGAATTTCTCGTCTTAAGCCCCACCTCGGTAGCTCAGCGGTAGAGCGGCCTCTTTTATAGTTCAACAGGTAGTCAGACGGAAACACTTACTCGAAATCTCACTTATCAGATTCCATTTTGGAAGACATAATTTTTTCTGAAGAATTCGCCATGATATATCTGATCCATGCATAATATCATGAAAAATGGATACAAATTTTTGGCTGCTACTTAGTATCGGCAATAGGTCTGAAAAAGTATCTAAAAATAAAAACTTTAGATATCTGTACCCTGTCGAAGTAAGGAACCATGGCATATATGTTTGGAATAGATTCTATTTTGAGAGAGTTGAATAAGCACTATCTCGTTGAAAAGTTCTATACATCTGCCCTTTCTCAACGCATTTCTTTAGACAAAGACTCCGTTTTTTAGGAATGGCAGAGAAGGAGATGCGCTTTCTTGAGTTACAGACAAGGAACTCCATTCTGTTGACTCTACCAGATAGAATAGAAACCGTCTTTTTTCATAGTCTAGTCAAAAGAAGAGTTTGATCCTGGCTCAGAAGGAACGCTAGCTATATGCTTAACACATGCAAGTCGAACGGGGAGCTGGGCAGAAGGAAAAGAGGCTCCTAGGGTTTATGAGAATTATATATAAGATCTTAGCATTTTCAAAATGGGCTTTCTCGATAAACCCAATATGCTTAGGGGGTTTGGTATGAGATGATGAATGGATGAGAGAATGCACTGAATAAAGGAATAAGATGGATCATTATCTTTTTTGGTTAACATACAATAATGAAATGAACCATTATATTACATTGCTTGCTATGTAGAAAAGATAAAGGAATGAATTGCAAGTGACAAAATTATCATTGCCTTAAAATAAAGAAAATTTACCAATAATGACGACAAAAGTGGTGGCAGCGATGGTCGTAGTTCCGGTATAACACTATTTTATTTAGTGTTGTTACTTTAATTTTGTAAGAAAAAAAGAAGAGAAAAGAAAAGACTATGGGCCATAATCAAATTCTGTTGGGTTTACTGTTGATTAGAACTTCAGAACATAGCCCAATGAACCATTTAAAAAAAGACTATGCATAATATAAAAACACCATCTTTTTTCTTTCATTTTTAATTAAATAATATTTTTTTATACTTTTATCATTACATTTTCTCTCTCCTTCACTCACAACCACTTTAAAAAACATTAAAAAATTATAAAGATGAACAGTATGTTTCTCCAAATTTAACCATGAACGGTAACATTTTATCTCTCTTCCTCTCACAACCACTTTTAACCATCTCTAAAAAATAAAGAATTTCCTCACATAATTTGAAGAAACCACTGGGAATAATGCTCTAATAAGTAGCATAGCATTTTTCTTTACATATATGCTTACCATAATTGGTTTTTATTTTTTTGTGGTTGAAAGTGAGATAATCTTTTATTAAATATTTGGAAATTGATTTAATTTTAGGACTCCAAAAGTTATGGTTAGAATATAGTAAGATTAAAAATTTCTTCCCAAAACTTATGGGTCTTGTTTCATCTTTTGTCTATTAATATTATGCATGTGATAATATAGATTATAGTATGCTAATACTATTGTACTATCACTGAATGCATAAAATATTCGAAGGTTTATTGTAGAAGACAAGAGAATAGGCCGATAGAAAAGGGACTTCATTTTAAAAAAATTGTAGTCTTAGTCCATTACCTATTTACCTTCTCTATAATTTAATTTCTTCACTGATTATTTGATAAAAATAAAGATTGAAATACAAAGTCGACGGCAGGACTGGCTCACCCTCTTTGGTGACCTAAAACAATGTTTAAAAACGAGGTCTTGTTATAAAAAAGTTATATTGCTTTCACTCCAAATAAATCAAGGTTTGTCATCATCTTTTGAAAATACATAAGTAATGCAGTTCATCAAACCATCTCAGACTTAATTCGTTTTAAACAAATCACAGACATAAATCCAAATCCCAAATTACAAATGTATAATTATTAATTTTGTTTTGGAAATTAAAGGTCTTGAAAAGTGGAGGCCTAAAGCGCTGGCTTCATTTCGTTGTCCCTACGCTGGTCGATGATAGTGATATTGACCTTGAAGAGGGCGTCAGTTAACCGTGGCATGCATCTAGGGGTGTGAATGAGTCCAGCATAAGCTCGTTTGACTAATAAATTGAATCTCGACTCTGTACAAACTCGGACTTGACTGGTTCTATTTAATAGAGCTTGGGTTCGGCTTTCTATTCAAGATAGTTCAAGCTCATCTGATTTCTACCTCCATATTTGTCTAAAGTTTGAAATTAGCCCCCACTTAGGTTGAACTTGTTTATTACTTATTAAATATTTTCCATGAGATCTAATAGTATTCTTTAGTGTTTTTCTTGACTCCGAAATGATATCGTTGACAACCAATCCATCACTCGAATGGTCCTTCATGTACTCTAGTGATATTGCACTCCCACTTTGGACATAAACCAAACACCACTTGAATCAGATTGATCCATTTCAATTGTAACATATGAGATTTAAAAAAAGGATGAGCAAAATTGTTTAATTTTGTTGTGTAAAAATCCACCGGAAATTTATTAAAATTATAAAAAATATGACATATTTAGTTCAAATCTATGGGGTGGGCCCATACGCAAGGTCTCATGCCTGCCAAGCTATCACAGCAATACTATTGGTTGAGTGGGCATGGTCGGTTGTAACATCCACTTTTTTTTAAAAAACTATTTACGTTAACCATAGTAAAAACACCATTATCATACTATTTTCGTTATACCATAGTAATTAAATATACAAAAAGATCCCCATATAATTCCACTTTTAAAACAAAACTAGCAAACAAAACTAAAAAAGTTAAACTTTAGAATACACACTAAAGTTTGATCAAGAGTGGGCTTTATAAAGTGTTTGTAACATAGTTAAGTAAAGATTATTCCCCACATCACTTTGGCGGTCCATACAAATTACCTTACTAGAAAAATATTCATTTAATATATATTAGTGGAAGCTAAGTGAATTCATAACATTAGCACCTCTTTTTATACTTAAAACCTTGTTTAGAATGGGTTTAAAATACCAAACCAGCTTTTAAAAAGGCTTACCCTTTCAGTGTTTCATCACCGTTCCATTAGCGTGTTGCGGTATGTGAACAGTAGCTCTACATCCCAAAACGTCACATGTAGATCTACAAATGAATCTTTCCATGCTAATAGAGTCATCCCTGAGAACGTGTGGTTCCTCGGAAGTCTTGCATGAGTTATAAAAGATGAGCCCCTAATATAAACTAGTATACGTAAAAAAATCAGTAATGGAAATGGGCTTTTAAACACGTTGGTTATGTATTTAACAATTAGCCTCTTTTAAATTGGGTTTAAAGTATATTTGTTTAAATAATTAGGCTTTTAATAAATGGGTTAATAAATAAACAATCGGGCTTTTGAAAAATTGTTTAATGAATAAATAGTTGACCTTTTGTTTTAAAAAATTGGTTTTTTTATATCTTTTTTTAATAATTTTTGTTAATTTTAGTTGGGTTTTAATCTAGTTATAGGTTTTTGTTTTTCTTTAAAAAATGATGTATAAAATAAATTAGTTTTTAAAAACTACGAATTCCTAGTAAATTAGGTCTTGTACGGTTGCACAATCCGCCTATGATCAGGCTCTACATCTTAACAAATTATTGAGATTCAAAAACCTCATCCTCTTTGGATCAATTTAACATCTTGTCTTTAATGAACGCGTAGTCCCATCAAACAGCCTTATTCCATGGCATTTATTTTTTTCATATTGATTTCTGATTTTTTAGTCGAAATAAAAAATCAAACCAAATTCGATTAAGTTTAAAAGTGTTATATTTGATTCGGTTCAATTTCTTATTTCAGCTGTAAAAAGGTGTTAACTGAGGAAACTGGTGAACACTCCTATTAGTCCGTAATAGCACTTTAATCTACATAGTTTGCAACAATGCTCACCAAGATGAAATAGATGTTCTATTAGCTTCAAATCATATACAATGAGGTATCATTGGCTTAAATTTCATGAACATTCGACTTTTATGATGTGAGATTATTTATCGGTGAATACATAAAAGTTGAGATTGTTTATTTTCAATTTGTTTTTTTCTTTTCAAACTGGTTATATGATATCCAAGAAACTACATAAACTATATTAAGCAAGGTTTCGAGAGTTTGTAAAGCACAATGAAACTTGCTAATTTTATATTTTTATGCCGTTAAAAGAACTTAGAAACACTTTCTTTTATATATAGAAACTATTATTGTTAATAAATAAGTAAATTGTGTGTCGCATTGCTTCTTACGACGGTATTCACCTACCATTTTTTTCACTTGTTACTACCATATTCAATATTAGCATTTCCTTTTAAAAAAATTCTTAATTTCTATATAACAAGTAAAATTATGTCAAACTTTCAAATTTAACTTAAAATTTCAAAATTCATTTTCCTTAAATATTATTGAAAATTCAATAATGTCAAACTTTACATTTTTGATTAAAAAAATTCATAATTTTCAAATCTCATAATCAAACGTGCAATTTAACCATTGAATAACAATTCAATTATCGAGTAGGCACCGACATAATCGATAAAGATTTAGATTTTTAATAAGAATTTTCTAAATAAAATTATTTTTTTACTTAAAAGATTCTATTTTAGTCTTCACATTTCATCAAGTTCATAATTATGTTTGTTAAAATATTAAGTGAAAAAAACAAAGAATAGTGATAATATTCGTTTTTTGTAAGTGACTGAAAAACAAAATTTAACTTAACATAGTTTATAATTGTTACATCAAAGTTCATTTTATAAGACATATATTAATAACTGTTTTTATTACCAGATTACATTATATTTTATTCAATCCGTATATATTATGGAAACTAGCATTTAATAAATTATTTCTAAGTAAAATACTACTTATATTTAAAGGACTGAGTCATTCTAAAATAAAACCAAAGGAGTAGATGTTGGCAATATAAATGGGGCCAGGAGACATCTCAATGCAACCTCCATCTATATAAAATCTCATTAATTAAATTTTTTATATATAATCATCAATTTTCTATTCTTAATCCAGACATACCACATGCATAATCAATTTTAAATACAGACTATTTTCAGTTAGATTCCAGTTACCTACCCTATTCTTTTATATAACTACACTCACCCCCCTGTCCCACACCAACGGCGGATCCTAATTACAATTTTATATGGCATTTAAATTGGAAAAACCTATAGTTTATTATTTTGTAATATGTATCATGTATGGATTAATTGGGAACCGTGTTATAAAACTTTACCCGATCTAGACTTTGTGTAGATCGGTTTGGAACGGGAACCGGACTTGTAATTTGTTTGATTATAATGGGATAAACTGATCGAATTTTGACAAGTGGCAATTGAACCAACGAAACGACTTAATAATTAGACTGCATTTAAGATAAAATACAGATTTTAAAGAATTTAGATTTGTATCTGGTTCAGTATTACCATGTTAATGAATTTGGGTTTCAAAACCATTGAGAGCACCTCCAACTATCTCAAGCTGATGGGTATGGACGCGTTGGAGGACCCGTCCGAAGGGTGTTCCCTTCGTGATTGTGAACATCGAAATATGGAAATGTGGTGGGGGCTCCTCTAATTTACGACCAATAATGTGTTATTTACTTTTTATACATGAAAGGGGTAATGAGAAAATCACAAATTTACGTGAAAACTACTATTAACCAAACAATTTTTTTTTTCTTTAGTAACAAGTTAATATTGTAGAATAAATAAAAATACATGTAGCTCATAAAGTTACATGTATGTATTTCATAAGAGATACATAGATGTAGCTTACGAGCTACATACATGTATTTCACTAACCACATATAGTATTTATTTTGTTGGGGTAGTGGATTAATGCTCCAAATCTAACTCAACGTTACTTTTGCAACCCCCCCCCCCCCAACGGTTCCACTCTGTAAGAACTCCGAATTATTCTATTGCCAAATCCATTCGATTTCTAAAATGGACTCAACGTCACTTTGAAAGTCTCGAGCGTGAAGGGTGTTGAACACCATGCAGGAGGTGCGTGAAGGGCAAGGTGCAAGCAAAGTAACACTTGAACTTGCGACGGGACGTGACATGTGGCCATGACGTGGGTGGTGGTGATTTCGTAGGTGGTAGCGTAGTGCACATAGTTTCGAGATAAGTTTTGAATCATCATTTCGAGATAAGTTTTACATTAGTCGACTCGTATCTTTCTTCCTATCAAAAGCCCTAAAACATCGGTTTAAAACTCGGAAAAAAATTAACGGCGTTAAGTGTTTTTTAACGGATGACCATTGAGACAAAAATAGTTGAAAGATTGGACCGTTGATAGTGATTTTTAAAAATGAAATTATTATCGATACACAAACGATGGAATTATTTATTTCTAACTTGCCTTAAAAATAATGTTTCATGGACCAAGCTAAACTTGTGAGAGAAAGATAGGTCTATATATATATTTAAAGCAGTTTATTATACAAAAGAAAATCAAAGTGAGAACAAACATCAAGTGCTTTATCTAGAAAGTTGTATGTAATATGTATGCATGCAATGATGAGATGAATGGAATTAATGCATTGAATCATTTTCTTGTTTGTTGTATAAAATACATTGATTAGATATGAAGTATATTATTGGCTTAATTTTTATATCACAACCAACCATAAAACCACATGGTGTTGCCCACAATCCTCCAATAACTTGCCTGGATTTTAAACAATTTGACCACTCTCTCTATATTTATATATGGCTACATATTTTGTAGTTGGATCTTCTTTGTTCCATAACTTTCCACATACACAAGGGGAGTAGAAATTTTTGGTAAGTTGAATCAATATTGAATGAAAAAAGTGTTCAAACCAAATAAATATTATGAAGATGGTAGGATTACAAAAATAATAATAATAATAATAATTCTTTATTTATGTGTGTATTAGGGGTGTCTAAAACACCCAAACTTGATTAACCCAGCCCAACTTAAACCCGGATAAGCTAATTAGGGTCGAGTTAAATAGGGTAAAAAGTCATGGTTAATCGGGTTAACCCAATAAATCCGAAGTAAAATTATGGCCGAGCATCGGGTCTATTTAAAAAAATGGGGGTTGGGGGGGGGGTCGGGTTAACCTGAAATACGTTATTGCTAATTACAATATTATAAGGTATAAATATTTTACAACGAAAGTTGCCTATATTTTTCTCATATAGTTTCCTGTAATGCGTCACTATTTTTCTGCTTTCCTGTAATAAATCGAGGGGACCCGGACTTTTGATCTCTTCTCTATGGCGAATGCCCCTATTTCAAGAGATAATTGCACGGATTTAGACTGAATCTTTGAAAAATAAAGAATATTTATGAATTTTGGACCTTCACCCTTAAATGTTTGATGATGAATTCTGAATCTTAGATTTTGTTGATCATGATTTTTCGACATTGATTTTGAACATTTGATGAATGAATTTCTAATGTTTGATGGTGAATTTTGAAACCCGACGACCTTATTAACCCAAAACCCGAATGGGTTGGTCCAATTAACATCCCCAATCCCTATTATGTGTCTAATTTTCAAATTTCAACCTAAAATATTACTCATACTTAAAAAAACCCAGACTTTTATTTGTCATACGAGGCCTAGACCTACACCCGGTCGTATAAGGCTTTGTACATACATGTAACTGGCTTAGGATTCTGATTGGTAATTAGATATCATGTAAATTGGTTTGGTTCGATGGGGCATTTAAGAAACATATCTAATCATGTATTAAATACGTTACTTTAAAAAGATAACATAATAACAATATTTAAAGGATTTGGGCATATTTGACCATTTTAGTGGGACAAAACACAAAAACCATCCTGATAGGGTGGGCTGCGTAGCAAGAGACAGGCTGACAAAAAAAGCACGTGCTATATCATAAATTCGTAATTCTAATAAGGGCCAACCTTGTAGAGAAAATATTTTTTTGGGTGTCAAAATTGTTCTAGAGATAAATCATGCATTTAGTTAAGGGGCATTTACATACTTCCCCTTCTTAAACTTTGAAATTACATATTTCCTCAAACCATGTTTAAAAAACATTGTACATTTTGCATTAAAAACTTGTATTTTGAAAAAATATGTAATTTCTCTTGTTTAGAAAGAGGAAATATATCAAGTTAAAATACAAATAGATATAAAATTGAGAAATGTGAGAATGATCTGTGACTAAATAAAAAACCTTTTAAAAATAAATTCAAAAATAATAATAAAAAAATCATAATTCAAAACATAAATAAAAAACGAAAAAAAATTTAAAAAACTAACATGTTTCTCCCATCATTCATGTTAAAAAAAACGACGAAAAGACACAATGCCTAGATCATAGACACAGAAAATGAACAAAAAACACAATATAACTAAAAAAAGACACAATAAATTGCAAAATATGAAATAATGTCGAACAAAATATAACACAATGTTGAATAATATAACACAATATAAAGAAAAAAAGACACAATGTAAAGGAAAAAATACACAATCAATGACAAAAATAAACATATAATACAATGATAAACAAAAAGACACAATAATGTTTTTCAATCAATATTTTTTTTAGAACGAGAAAGACGGTAGAAACATTTTTTTGTTTTTACTTTTTTCGTTTTTTATTAAATTTTGAGTTACGATTTTTTCATCAGTTTTTTTTTTATTTTTTGAAAGGTTTTTTTGTGTGGTTACAAATCTTTCTTATCAATCTCATTTTTGTCTCTCTTTATAGAATAACTTGACGCTTAATTATAAAAATATATATTTCTGTCTACGTAACAAACTTTAACTCTATTATTATATATAAAGCAGAAAGTTTCTGAATCCAAATTCCAATGTATACGAGGTTACACTTATACACTCAACTAAATTCACAATAATTGTACAAATGCGTATAAAATTGTATTTTGAATGGCGATTGTAGGGGTATGGTACTAAATCCGGCTTACGACCTTAATTTATTATGTTTGGCTTATTTTATTATATGGACTAATACAATATTATTGGGCTGAGGGGGTTTTGTGGAGGTAACCCTAACTGGGCTAGGCCCATTAGGGTACCATGATGGTGGCCATGAGGCTCTCTATATAAGGAGGTCTCCACCTTCTTATTAAGGGGTCATGCTCAGTAAGAGCTGCCATCATATCATTTTTGTGTCTGTAAACAAGAGATTCTCGAGATTTCTTAGCAGTCACCTCCACACCCCCAAAAAGCCATTGCAGATCTCAAGCTAGCCGGAGAAGAAGATCAAGGCGCAGCTCGTTCATCCCGAAGACCCGGGAACATCGTCATGGATCAGGTCAGATTCATCTCATGTTTCTACATTGGCGCCATCCGTGGGAGGGCAACGAGCTACCCTTCGATTTTCGTCTCGGTTCTCGGATCTGTTCATCCATTATTCAGATCTGTTCATCCATTTTCTCCCAAGAAAAATCCAGATCTGGAAGTTTACAGAAAGATGCTTCAAGACTTGTTCTATTAAAGCTCAAAAAGATCCATAGATCTAAAAGATGTTTCCAGATCTGTGTTTCTGGAGTGACGCAGATCTGCGTTCACACGCAATGGGTGTCGGATCCAAATATGATTTTTCAGTGTTCAATGCTGGAATAAGTTCTAGATCTATGGCCACAAAGCAAAAATTGGGAGCAAAAAGGAATGCACAGAAGAATAACAGGCTGTGTACATCGGTGCTCCTCCATCACCACTAGAGCAATTAAAGTTAACAGTCTTGGAGAAACTCCGCCACCGCGGAAACCACCATGTGGGTTTTGCGCAAAAGACTGCCACCATGTGGGTTTTGCGCAGAAGACCGCCACCATGCATGCTCGCCAGCGGGTCACCATTCCGCCGACATGCGTGAGCGCCCGCGAAAACCACCATGTGGGTTTTGCGCAAAAGACTGCCACCGTGCATGTTCGCCAGCGGGTCACCATTCCGCCGCCATGCACGCGCGCCCGCGGATCCTCACTCCGCAGCCATGCATGCGCGCCCGCGGAAACCACCATGTGAGTTCGAAAGACAACTCCATGCTTTTGGCTTTACGTAGAAGACTCAACGCCATGCATGTGCGCGCAACCCTCTACCATGCTTGTGCGCAACTCGCCACCATGCATGCGCACGCAACTCTTCGCCATGCACGCGCGCCCGCGAGTCACCACTCCGCCGCCGTGCATGCGCACTGCCAAGGATCAAGCTTCGCCACCATGCATGCACGCCCGCGAGTCACGACTCCGCCGCCATGCATGTGCGAGCCTGATTTTAATTTTGCATACATGTTTCACACTTCCCTTTATTAATTTGAGCAATATGACAACATTGTATTGACATCAAACTAAAAATAAAACGAAGTAAAACATACATGCGCGAGCTTCAAGCTCAGACGCGTTGACGAGTTTTAACTCTAAAACGTCAGGGCCTTAGCCCGATAATATGAGCCTTAGCTCAAATTACTCATAGCATCCATCCTACGTATTGCGCAGCTGGACCATAAAATACCTAAGCACAACTAAGGCAAAGCACATGCCAAAGCATAGTTGTTAAGGTTTCAGGTCGGGGCCGCGCATGGGATTATAATGGATATAGGCAGAGTAACACATACTGACACGTAAAGGCTAAAAAACTCATTCATAATTCCCTATAATAAATGCGCGATAACGTCGCGCAAAAGAGGAATAATTAAATACCAAGGCACGTGTCAGCATATTCAAAATATCACAAAATAACTTGAAATATGACAACTGTTAAGGAGTAAGTAAAAATAATTTCCTTACAACCTTGTTCAAATTTCAATGTGTAAGCATACCTTATAGCACACGCGCGCGCCATCACGCATGCGCCACCGCGGTTCGATACACCGCCACCACGCATGCGCCACCGCGGTTCGATACACCGCCATCACGCATACGCCACCGCGATTCAATACTTCGCCACCACGCATGCGCCACCGCGGTTCAGTACATCGCTATGAAGCAGCAGCGCGTCGCCGCGGATCACGATGCACCGTCACGGGTCAATACTCCGCCACCATACATGCGCACAGTCGCGGATTAACATTCCGTCAACATTCACACGTGCCACGACAAGTGAACCTCGCCACCGCGTAATGTCATTGCGCCACCACGCGTACACGCCACCGCGGGTAACCATCTGGCCGCCATGATGCATGCCACCATGCATGAGTTTCACCGCTATGAAGCAGCAGCACGCCATCCCGTATGCGCGCTGGCGCCTAGCACACGAAAGGTCTGAAAGTCTCTGATACATGTCAACACCAACCAACCACATGCATTGACGATTTCATTTTAACCAAAGGGATGGAATTTCGCGCAACGCGCGTACAAGAAGAGAAAAAGAAAAAAACAAGCCCTATTAAAAAGCAAACTATTAAGTCTGATATCTATCTTACCTCGCTCGCGCGAGACAAGACACACATTAGACTGGGGGGCTTGAAGGGGTATGCACCCGCCTTAACATCGAACGGGGCGGGTCAACCTACAAGATATAGATAAGAGGCTTGAAATCAGGATGTCATGAAGACACAAAGCCAAAACCTATGCGCGTGGTGCATATCACATGCTCACGCATCGCATCTGTGCGTGGCACATCACATGTTCACGCGTCATATATGCTCAGGCATCACATGCTCACGCGTATCACATCTGCGCGTGGGGCATATCACATGCTCACGCATCACATATGCTCACGCATATCACATCTGCGCGTGGCGCATATCACATATGCTCACGCATATCACATATGCTCACGCATCACATGCTTGAAATCAGGATGTCAAGACAAAGCCAAAACCTATGCGCGTGGTACATATCACATATGCTCGCGCATAACACATCTGTGCGTGGCGCATATCATATATGCTCACGCATCACATATGCTCACGCATATCATATATGCTCACGCATCACATATGCTCACGCATCACATATGCTCACGCATATCACATCTGCGCGTGAGAATAAAGAGGACCTCGCGCATCCCCAGGATAAGCGCATATCACATATGCACAACCAACCACGTCCCTATCCAAATCAGGATAAGGACAACCATGATTGTGCTCATCAGACAACCTTCCAGAAGGTATCTTTTAAGGAATAAAGAATATGCCGATGTTGACAGCTGCCAATGAAGGGTGGACAACTCAGCAAAGCCCATGTGCCACCACGTGATGGCACATGGGTCAGGTAAAATACCTTGGTCAGAGAATAATCAATGAAAAAGCACCAGGTGTCCCAAGTACACGTGGCGCGAAGCGATAGGAGGAGGCCAAAAAGGCCCTAATTGGGTCTGAGCCCAATCATTGGAAACCCTAATACTATAAATACCACACCACCTCCACAAGTGGAGCCAGGCAAGAAAATATATTCTAAGTCATTTACTCATTTACACAGCACACCGCCATCATACTTGCGGATCACCACTACGCAATCACGTCACAAAAGAACACTGCGCCACATGCGTGGGCGTCGTCGCGGAACAACACCGCGTCATAATGGATGGGCGCCTCCAAAAGTTTGGTTTCTTACATCCGCATCACGGTTCAAGTGGGAGGATGACTCCATACCTTGGTTCTATGCAAAGACTCCACTGCCATGCACGCGCGCCCGCGAGTCATCACTCTGCCGCCATGCATGCACCCACGGATCACTCCGACGCCATGCAAGTGCGCTGCGGACGAACTCTCCCGGCCATGCATGTGCCGCATCGGAGGAACACCCCGACGCCATGCATGCGCAGTGCTGAGGGTCAAGACTAACGCCATGCATGCGCGCTCAACTCGCCGCCATGCATGCGCGCTCAACTCGCCGCCATGCATGCGCGCCCGCGGATCACCACTCCGCCGCCATGCATACGCGACCTTGGATCACCACTCCGCCCCCATGTATGCGCGCACCGCAGATTAACACTTCGTTAGACCAAGACCGATCACTAAAGAACGCATACATCTTCGCAACGCAACTTTTTAAAATCGGAAAACTGGGGCGGAGGTCTTATTCTGCTCCGACACGTATAACAAGAAAACCTTCCTCGATCTGAAAGAATTCTCGAGTCAGAGGCACGGAACACTCATGTCGGAAGCGTGGAATTCTCATGGCAAAGCAAAAACAATCCTCGCGGCCAAATCCCAGAACGCTAACAATAGCACATGCTTGGTTACAAATTCCTCAAGTAAGTGAATTACTTCACAAGTTTTTTACAAAACCTAAAACTTTTTGCCTATATTGATTTTGGTTTAACAATCAAAATAAAACAAAACGAAAAGTATGAGTATATAAGATTTGCATGAAATGGCACAAAAAATTGTGCTTATATTAATGCAGAACACACAGCTATGCACCAAACACTAGGTTGGGCACACCTCATAATTTGCCTAAGGATGGAAGACATCCTAATCATAGGTTGGGAATCCTCATAAACCCATACGGCTACACGCCATACTTAAAGGTTGGGAATCCTCATAAACCCAAACGGCCACGCGCCAATTTTATATGTTTTTGCAGGTTCGGCTACGAGCCGCACAAGCACCTATGACATTATTATTATCTGGCCGTTTGTGCCTCCATTATTATTTTGAAAACAAGCCGGGATAGTCATCCCGCGTAGAAGAGGCCCCTGTGGGCCAGTCATTATCATCATATTATAGCTAAAAAGCCGCAAGCTTCATTATTTTTATAGCTCGTAAGCTGCCTCGCGTGCAAGTCGCATTACATTATTATCGAGATGCGCACTCTATCTTTTATCAGGCCCGGCGTCACTATTGTTATGATGCGTGCCATATCTTATTCATGCCAGTACACCATCATTACTTTATAGAGAAATCATTCGCTTCATGTCAATGATTTCATCCCTGCTGTACATGCATGTGCCTCAGGCAGTGTAGAGAAATCATTAGCTTCTAGTCTTTGCTTCACATCAGTGTATAACGACTTCATTATTTTATAGCTCGTAAGTCGCCTCACGCGCAAGCTTCATTATTTTATAGCTCGTAAGTCGCCTCGCGCGCAAGCTTCATTATTTTTATAGCTCGTAAGCTGCCTCGCGCGCAAGCTTCATTATTTTTATAGCTCGTAAGCTGCCTCGCGCGCAAGTCGCATTACATCATTATCGAGATGCGCACTCTATCTTTTATCAGGCCCCTCGCCACTATTGTTATGATGCGTGCTATATCTTATTCATGCCAGTGCACCATCATTATCATAAGAATCACAACATGTCACCATCATGGAGAAAACCTCTCAAAACTCAAAGACAATAAAAACAAGGCCAAAGAAAGGGGAAAAAACCGCCTCATATCCTAACACACCTTATGAAGTCCAACGCTCCACCTAAACGCTTGCACGCCTAGGAGCAACACTGGACTTGGGGGGCTTGTAGGGTTATGGTACTAAACCCGGCTTACGACCTTAATTTATTATGTTTGGCTTATTTTATTATATGGACTAATACAATATTATTGGGCTGAGGGGGTTTTGTGGAGGTAACCCTAACTGGGCTAGGCCCATTAGGGTACCATGATGGTGGCCATGAGGCTCTCTATATAAGGAGGTCTCCACCTTCTTATTAAGGGGTCATGCTCAGTAAGAGCTGCCATCATATCATTTTTGTGTCTGTAAACAAGAGATCCTTGAGATTTCTTAGCAGTCACCTCCACACCCCCAAAAAGCCATTGCAGATCTCAAGCTAGCCGGAGAAGAAGATCAAGGCGCAGCTCGTTCATCCCGAAGACCCGGGAACATCGTTATGGATCAGGTCAGATTCATCTCATGTTTCTACAGCGATATTTAACAGATAAGTAAACAATAGAAATACATCGATTAACTTATATAGAGAATTATAGTCATATATTTCATCATGAGTATTTTCGATTATTTTAGTAGATTGTCTATGTATTGTTGGGATATGAAAACAATCCAGTATTACAAACACCTTTAGGTTAACAACCATTTTACAGCAGCCACTAATAACAATTTAAATTGAACATTGGTGACGGTCAAACATCAACACTTAATGTTATGTTAAGACTTAAGAATGTCTGCAAGTTGTTCTAGCTTTAATAATTTGGCTACATATTTTTAACAATAATACAACCTTAGAAACACAAACATGATTTAATGTATTGTATATTTACCCGAAAAAAAAAAGGTTTTGGTAGGGAGATACCCGAACTAAGCACTTTAATAGGTGTTTATACCAATCTGTGAGGTGATTATTTCCGGTCCTTCACTATCGTGTATATCTATTGTGAAACGTATTACAATCAAGCATATCATTACCAATATTGTATTATTGTAAACATCGATGGCTAGAAAACAAATCCTAAATTCTCAACATAGTAAAAGACGAGAATGCGTGAAGGTCGTTGTTTTTTCAAATGTCAAATTAAAAAGCAGTAATTCATCTTATTTATTCTCTCATGTAGTATTGGTGAGTAAAAAACGGATAGTTTTGTTCATATTTAACATTTAAATGGACTTTAATAGTTTAACTATTAAAGTGTAAAAATTTGTTAAGAAACTTCTATAATAAAAAGAAAAAGAAAAAAAGTATGTTGACTTTTTAAGTGCAAAACATTGTTAAATAAATAAGAAAATACATAAAGTATATTAATTTTTTAATAGTATTTGCTCTAAATTTAAATGCGTGTGTATCTATATTTTGATGTATACTTTATTATAAACATACGTGAATTTTATTAAACATGTCAACTTTTTTGAAAATTACACCAAAATACGAATAAAATAAACGCTTATAGGAATTTATATACAACATAATGTATTAAAAAGTTATATAAATGAAATCAATTATATTTTTAGATAGAGTTTAAAAGAAAAAAATAATAAAAAACTTAAATGTCATATTACAATTTACAAAGTTGTAAATGGTATCCTTGAAGTAATGTGAAGGCAAGACAAGAAGCATGTGGGCACCAAAATACAAGGTAAAACACATGTAATTAAGTTCTTTTATTACGACGCAACCGACCGTCGCTAATAAGAAAGATATCGCTTATTAAAGATTCAGGATGATATGCCAATTGGCATCATTGCTTTGAATAATTGCTAGTTGGTACTTCAATGAATCAAGATGTACCTTCCATACATCCAAATGCTACATTATTTAATCATCCATTATCTCTCAAATCATTACATATTCATTAAATATATATGTATTTTTATTTGAAATAACAAGGGTAAGGAGACTAGCGGTATTACGGTGACTTCGTATATTCGAGTTTTATTCATGATAAAATCTCGTATACAAGGTAGAGGTCTTATCATAATAGGTATTCAGGCGTTGAATTTTTCAAGAATTGGTGGTGGGAAGGATCACCGGCATTGTCTGCGATCGCGAGTGATGTGACCTTTTACCAATGGATGTCGGTTGGTTGTTCAACAAAAAGTTAATTAACCAAATGTCAAACCATGTAAAGAATATATAACTTACGATGTCGCATATATAAATTATGGAATTTAAAATCAGGACATGTTCTAATTCTTCAAATTGAAATGTGGTAATACGATTAGCTAAGCCTTATTTGGCTACTCCGAAGCAACTGTTCATGGGCATTATAGGGAAATCCTTTACGAAGGAGATACATTAGTTAAATTTATATATGACAAATCAGTATCTGGTGACATAACGCAAGGTCTTCCAAAAGTGGAACAGGTGTTTGAAGTACGTTCGATTGATTCAATATCGATGAATCTCGAAAAGAGGATTGGGGGCTGAAATAAATGTATAACAAGAATTTTTGGAATTCCTTGGTCATTCTGTATTGGTGTTGAGCTAACTATAGTGCAAAGTCGTATCTCTTTGGTTAATACGGCCAAAAAGGTTTATCGATGTTGGGGGTTCACATACATAATAGGCATATAGAAATTATTGTACGTTAAATAACATCAAAAGTGTAGGTTTCAAAAGATGAAATGTCCAATGTTTTTAACATGGAGAACAAATTGGATTGTTGCGAGCAAAAATGAGTGGGGCACGCTTTGAAATAAGTGATCTGTTAGCAAGCCGTCTTATTGAGAATAACAAAATCATCTATGAATACTCAAAGATTTATATTCAAGGAGAGTTTTCAAGAAACAACATGAGTTTTATCAAAAGTGGTTTTGCTGGGGCGTATTGATTTGTTGAAAAGACTAAAAGAACATATTTTTCTATTTTTTTGGGTTGGGGGGGGGGGGGGGTTAATACATGCGGGTAGTGGCTTCAAAACACCTTCAGGTGAACCTAACAACATTGCCTTTGAACTCTAAAAAAAAGAATTTAATTAGAGAGGAGAAAAGATAAATTTTTTGTTCTCCCACTAAAAATTTGTTTGATTCTTGTCTTTCTTCGAACTTCTTTAACTTCTTATATGGCTATGTTTGAACAGACAATTGTACTAAGCTTGTTAGGAATGTGAATTAACTAAAAATTAATGTATCAATAAGTATACGCATAAATAAAGAGAAAATTCCCAAAATATGTATTTATGAAAAGAAAATTCTAGCTTTAGGTATGATTTTCAAACAATTCTCAAAGTAGGTATTATAAATTAGTCGTGGCAAGTAGATTGTTTTAGTACACGAGTAGTTTCTGGATCCAATCAAAACATGACGTGTGGCAATAAACTAACCGCGACGAGTAACTTCGCTAACCATCTACTCGTCACGATTAAAGTAGTTGCATGCATCGTAAAAAACAACAACCACGAGTACTGCATACATGTTTAAGTCGTGATGAGTAGATTAAAACTTTTCGAGACACGGGTAATTTACTAAACTAACCACAACGAGTTGTTTTGTTACCAAATTCATCGAACCGGTTAGTTTTATAAAAAACTAACTGGACCGGTTACTTTGAAATCTCAAATACTATGTATGAGTAGTTCTTCCTTAAACGTTCCCAATACGAGTAGTTCTTTCGTAAACATATACGATACAAATACTTTGTTCTAGAATATACTCGCAACTTTACAATACGAATACTTTGTTTCTAGTCTAAACAATATTGTAACGACTAGTTTAGACTAGAAAGCTATGAGCCAGTTAGTATTTGAGATTTCAAAGTAACCGGTCCAGTTAGTTTTTTGTAAACTAACCGGTTCGATGAATTTGATAACAAAACAACTCGTTATGGTTAGTTTGGTAAATTACTCGTGTTCGTGTCTCGAAAAGTTTTAATCTACTCGTCACGACTTAAACATGTATGCAGTATTCGTGGTTGTTGTTTACGATGCATGCAACTACTTTAGTCGTGACGAGTAGATGGTTAGCGAAGTTACTTGCCGCAGTTAGTTTATTGCCACGCGTCATGTTTTGATTGATCCAGAAACTACTCGTGTACTAAAACAATATATTCGTCACGACTAGTTTATAATACCTATTTTGAAAAGTTTTTGAAAATCATACCTAAAATTAGAATTTTCTTTTCATAAATACCTATTTTAGGAATTTTCCCATAAATAAAACTTACCGCTTTGCATATAGAAAGCAATAATATTTAAAAGTTGATGTGATATAATATGACATAAATTAAAAGATCTTATAACTTGAACAGGCTAGCAATTTTCAAGTTTTGTAAGATCATTGGGTATTAACACCGACGATCATTAATATTTAACTGCGAATTCTCTCGCATGCCTAACATGTAAGGGTATTTTAGTCACTTTCAAATTAAATGTCCCTGTACAATATTTGACCCGTCTTCCTCATTCCCCCGCATGTTATTTGGTAGTTTTTCCATCTAATTCATTTACATGCATCTCCTCCATCTAATTCATTTCCATGCATCCCATCGGGTCAGTATGGGTATAGGGTTTTTAAAGACGTGACATATTTTTGAACGGCTTTAAAACAACATATAAAAACATCAACCTATCTCCACATAGTTGTCTCATTACCTTCATTTGTCTACAACTGCGGCTAAACGCCAAACTATGCCTTAACTTTTCTCTCCTAAATTCCAATTTATCCAGGTGTAAATTATATTGCTTCTTAATTTAAAAACGATGGCCCATGTTGTCTACAATTCGCTTAAAAAAACATGAAGGAGATAGAGAGGCCATCGTTAAATGAGAGAAAGGGATTTCCTGTGGGTCACAAAAAGGATGATGTTTTTGACCCGGTTACGAATCGTTTTAAATATTTGAGTTAATTACATAAATGATCCCTTAAAAATATATCATAGTCATTTTGCCTAAACTTGACATCCAACTAAAACTTTAAAAGGTTTTCCCCTAAGAATCAAAAACCTTACAAAATAAAAATGATGAAACTCAATAAATACAAATTTTTAATTTAAAAAACCATCTTATGCAATTACCGGAAGCAGCCTCTTTATCCCTATGGGATAGAGGTAAGGCTGTCTACATCTTACCCTCCTCAGACCCTACCATAGCATTGCTATTGGTGGGATATACTGAGTACGATCTTATGCAATTACCTTGGAGCATTAAAGGTACCCTCATTTTCTTAAAAAAAAATTTATAACATTACTTTATATCCATATCTATATTTCGAATTTCGATATTGTGCGTGCTTCAACCTTTTATGTTTATGGTTTTACTGTCCCATCGTAATGCTCGGGTCTTGGAGCATTAAAGAGTTAAAGATACCCTCATTTTCTTAAGAAAAAAAATTAGTTTATAACGTTACTTTATCTATGTTTCGATGTTTCGATATTGTGCGTAGTGCGTACTTCAACCTTTTTTACGTTTGGGTCCCACTTGGTGGATTTACATTAAAACCTAAGCCTTAAAACAAAAAAAAAAAGTAAATAAATAAATAAGAAGCTTTGCACATGACAACAGCAGACTAGTAGCCACTACTCAACTAGCAAGTAGCCATGAGTTCATTGCATCTCATCTCACCATCTCAAAGCAGTAACAACCTTCTACTTGTGCAACTCTTAAACCTTTTACCTTGTATATTTATAACTCACACAACATGCCAACACCCATGTTCCATCCTGCATCACCATCACCATCACAATCATCATCTTCTTCTTCTTCTTCCCATAACCTCCATGAACCATTCTCTCATCCCAAAACCCCATGAATACCCATAACACACTCTCTCTTCTTTTGTTCATATCATCATTCACCTTCACACATGGGTTCGGATCCATGGGCCCAATATCCGCCGTATTCGGCCGCAATGACTTCTTCTGTGCCATTGACGCAAGTGGCAAGCAAGAAGTCATTTGCTGGGGCAAAAACCCGAGTAACTCGAACTACTCGAACTGCTCCGGTAGTTCGAGTTCCTCGGTTTTTGCCATTGATGTGCCTCCAATGGCTGCACTCAATGGAGGCTATGAGTTCATGTGTGGGATACTAGTCAACACCTCTTATGTGTCTTGTTGGAACTCATATGGTGATAGTGATACTTCAAATCTTGTCCCACAAGTGTTTCAAACCACTTCTTATTCGTATATTGCTTCGGGTAAAGACCATGTTTGTGCTGTTAGAGGGTCTTATTATTCGGATGCCGATTCGGGTTTGGTTGATTGCTGGGATATTCTGTCGTCACCAAGCGGGTTAATTTCGAAACAAAGCGGGTTGTATTATAATCAAGAAACTAGCTCGGTTATGTTTAAAAAAGTTGTGTCTGGTGATGGGTTTAGTTGTGGGACCTTTGAAGGTGCTGGTGGTATTAAATGTTGGGGCCCGAATGCTTCGGGCTTATCCGGTCTTGTTTCGAATTCATCGGATCGGTTTCTTGCTCTTGCATCGGGTAAAAACTCGGTTTGCGGGGTTTTGGAGTCTTCGGGTGAGTTTAAGTGTTGGGGGGGTTCGGATACTGGTACTGATACTGGTTTGGGTTTTTCGGGTTCGGGTTATTTAAGTCCTCGTGATGGGACATCATTTGTGGCTTTGGCTACAGGTGACCAACATTTTTGTGGGATTAGAAGAGATGATCATGGGATCGAGTGTTGGGGGCGGGTTAATTCGTCTTCAATCCCGAAAGATTCGGGGTTTTTAGCGATTGCGTCATCGGATTCGATCATGTGTGGGATAAGAGAAGATGATTTGGTTCTGGATTGTTGGGTGGCTAATGATTCATCATTGAATGATATAGATCCACCATTGCAGCTATGCAGCCCGGGTTTATGCACCCCGGGATCTTGTGGCCCGGGGGAGTTTGCGTTTAATGCGAGTCTGCTGCACGAGCCCGATTTGACTAGTTTGTGTGTTAGGAAAGATCTGAGCATTTGTTCCCCTTGCGGGTTTAATTGCTCGGCCGGGTTCTTCCCATCGAGCTCGTGTACTGAGAATGCGGATCGAGTATGCACCGCGTGCTCGCTTTGTCAAAATAGTTCTTGTTGGGACATCTGCAATATGAAATCTTCTCACAGTCATCAGGATCACAGGTTGAGTCAGTTGCATAGACTGATAATCATAATCGGATCATCGGTTCTCGGGTTCTTGTTGATCTTAATATTATTATGCCTTTCGCTTCGTTTCTTCCCGTCGAAAGGTAAACAAAAGAAGCAGTTTTCGTCTTGTATCGGTAAGCCCGGGGAGAAAGAAACCGACGCACCGGATGTTATACCGTCTGCGGTATCGGTTGCTCCATGTCCCGGGCTAGCGCAAGTGTTCCGTCTCTCGGAACTTAAGGACGCGACAAACGGGTTCAAAGAGTTTAACGAGCTGGGTCGAGGGAGTTACGGGTTTGTTTACAAAGCCGTGTTGGCGGACGGGCGCCACATGGCGGTCAAACGTGCGAACGCGGCGACGATTATTCACACGAATAGTAGAGAGTTTGAAATGGAGCTTGAGATTCTGTGCAGTGTTAGGCACACTAATGTGGTGAATTTATTGGGATATTGTGCGGAAATGGGCGAAAGATTGTTGGTTTATGAGTTAATGCCTCATGGGACACTTCATGATCATTTACACGGCGGGTTATCGCCGTTAAACTGGCATTTGCGATTAAGAATCGCGATGCAGGCTGCAAAGGGGCTAGAGTTTCTCCACACTGAAAACAACCCACCGATCGCGCACCGTGACGTAAAGAGTTCAAATATATTACTAGATGCTGACTGGTGTGCTAGAATATCAGATTTTGGGCTTTTGAGAAATGATGGTGATGTGATATTAGACATGAGAGATGATGTTTACAATTTTGGTGTTGTGTTACTAGAACTACTTAGTGGGAGGAAAGCGATTGACCGGGACTGCTCGCCCAAAAACATCGTTGAATGGGCTGTGCCATTGATTAAACAAGGGAGGGCGGCTGCGATTATTGACCGGGGTGTGGTGCTGCCACGGGTAGTGGTCCCGTTGCTCAAGCTGGCTGACATGGCGGAGGTGACGGTTAGGGAGAATCCGTGTGAGAGACCGTCGATGAGCGAAGTCGCGTTGTTCTTGGAACAACTTGTGAAAGAAGGTTTGATTTTGTGATTGGAAAGTTTTTTTTTTTAAATTTTTGTGAGTTACTTGCTGCTCTTCTGCAACTGTATATTTGTTCTGAGCTTTTGTTAATTATTAACACTCACCTTCTTTTCAGATTGTAATAAAGATTGATTTTTCTTATTCTAATGAATAAATCCAGTTGCAATTTGTATACCCTTTTTGGACAAGAAATCATGATTTGGGCTAGTTGAATAACAACATAAACCTAAATTAACATATGAATGTAACAAAATGAAAGCCCGACTCGATAATGTCCAAGTGAGACTGGTGAGGGGCGGAGCCCGATTGTCTAAGAGGGGTGGTTGCCTGTTAAGGGTTTGGTCACATAGAGTTACTGTAATTTAGTTTTGAGTTACTTTCCTAATTATAATAAAACGAATTTTCTTGAGATGTGTGAATTCCTTTATTTGTTTTGTGTTCTTGATATCAACTCAAAACATTTGACAAAATACATAACAATTGGCAAAACACACGCCATCTCCGTGCCATTTTAATCCTACCATGCCAATCACATAGAACAAATGGTTGAAGATGGTGGTGCTGTTGTAGTCAAGAAACAGTTGTTGAATCAACTTATTAAGAAGATCAAGTGGACATGTGGTTCCATATTTTTTTTATCATAGAGAACTAGTAGTGTTGTATCTTTTTATTGATTCCTGTTTGTCAATTTATAGACTCAACTAGTTGGTAGGACCCCCGCGCTGCTAAGCGACATGACGACATGAAACATAATTTATTTACCACCAAATCCCATAATGTCTTACACGATAATGTTATTTTGCATAGGCAGGCCTACTCTAGTTTCTCAAGTTCTTGTGCTTCATAACTTGCGAACAATTGTCAATTTTAGCTCCATTTGTGGATGACGAATAGTAAGTACCTTCTCAGCGAGTTCAGCAATTTTCTCATTGTTGCCATCATTGCATACAATTATCTCGTCCACCATTTTCTGTATACGTTCAAGAAGTTAAGTTGTGTTTGATATGAATCTGCTCTGGTAACCGAGTACAAAAGTAAGCCTTTAGCAAACCGTAACATACCCATCACTAACGAAAGGAAACATGTTTCTTAATACAAACCTACATGTTGAAACAAAGAGCAACAATACAGAAGAAAGCATTCCAAACACTTACCGACACAGAAACGAAAGAAGACAATCGATCAATCCAACGCACTCTGCTAGACAAAAAAAACATTATTAATATAAGAAAGCAGAACTGGTTCTTGTTTAATCATTAGGTTCTAAATGTTTTGTTGTGTTCTTCCTTAAGACCCTAGTTGTGTTCCTGCTGGCACGTACAACTGGTTTCTCTCTATTTTGTTCAAGTCTCCTGGTTTGCCTCTAACGGCTCTATCCTTCTAAATATAAACGATCCTGCTCATGCTATACTTTTCATCGGAGGAAGTTGTTGGAGTCTTAGAATAACACAAAAAAGTAACAATGTAGTCTTTAATCTTCTTGTTGTTCTAGGGTTCATCCCTATACTTTTCATCTTCATGTTTTTTTTAATGTTCTTGTATTAATCATTAGGTTCTAAATGTTTTGTTCAATAAGAATAATTTGGTTCACTTTCTGACATATAGGCATCACTTGACTAACAAATGTAAGGAGGGAACATGATGATGCAGTCTATACGGGTCGTATAGCCCCTATACGACTCGTATAAACAGATTTTTTATTTTTTTACTTGCTTAAAAAAATACAAAATATAATAAATAACAACCGAGATGTTATTTGCGACATACGAATTAAACAACCTACAAGCAACCGGAGTGTTTCGGAGTACCAGCGTAGAGATGTACGAAATAAAGCCGGTACCCCGAAGCGCTCATATTGTTCGTAGGTTGTTTAATTTGGATGAAGCAAAACATGTACTTTTAAATTACATGTTTTTATTTTATAACTAACTCGGCTGCTATTTCCAATATTTTGTATTTTTAGTAATTAAAAAAACAGGCTATACGAGTCAAATAGGTACTATACTAGTCAAATAGCTCTATACGGCTCGCATAGAGGCTATACGATACAAGGAAACATCACCTGACATCATCCGACACAAAATGACAAATTTTTGCATCTCGTATAGGGGCACATGGTGTCCAAATAACATATATGGTGTGGGAATAACCTGTGCCTTACATTTTGGTTCCAGCATTCATAGTTGCCGGGATACACACTAGTCGGTAAACAAGAAAAGAGAATCGCTACTTTCACTCTTTTTTTAGCGACGAAGTTACAATACTCGTAATACTTCCAAAACTCCTACATACAGACTTGTCTGAGTTAGAACTCCTAACCTCTCACAATAAGAGGCAATAACCTTTATCAAGTGAGCTAGCCCCACATTGACCGTTATGTCTACTTAAGCAAGGGATATCGGTTCCATATAAATATTATAAAAAATTAAATGACATCAATTCGTCGGAAACGCTAACCCAAATTAAAATAATAGAACTTTTTATGAGGCGCACACAAGGCCATGAAATATTTGCAATGAGCCTAATGTTTGGACTTTGGATAAACTGTATCATATGTGAATTATGAAGCCCAAAATCCATCATGGCTGAAAGTTGAGGTGCACAAATTGGGATTTTTACCTGGAACCAGGCAGGAAATGGTTCCAGGTATGGTCAATAAAAGTCAAAAACGGGTCAAGTAGAAACCGGTTCCGGGTATTTGAGCGGGTTTTTCGGGTTTCAGGTAGGGTCGGGTTTTGACCGGGTATTTCTGGCTTCGGTTCCGCCAGTTCCGGGTCGGTTCCGGGATACGGCTCCAAGGAGAAATCTAATAGCAGGTCCTACCAGCGGGTCGGATACGGGTAGGAACCGTACCGGGTCGGGTCTGGAACCGGATATTTTGTGCGCTGCTAGCTGAAAGATCAACCTTTCTTTTTCTCTTTTGGGTTAAATTTTGTTCTCGTTTAGGGTATTCCGGGCACCCTTGGCTACCTCATTCGGTATGCTTAGTACCGATCTCCAAGCAACCCTATCAAATCGAGTTGGCCATTCTACAAAACCATTTCAGTTTCAAGAACTCGAAGGAAAGAGAGAAAGTGAGGGACCATGTGTGTTGCGATTGGTTGGAATTTATGTTTTACGTTAAATAAATAAATTAGTTATCTACACTCTCCAATCTCCATCATCTCCGTAGATCTTCATAAACACCTTAACAATGACGTAACAATCTTACATTGTCCGCTTTATTCTCCATCAATCTCCATACATCCCTAACATCCTTATAAGGCAAATCACATGAAAGCAACAGTTTTAGATTTTACGTCAATAATAACTACATTTATGATCGCTCTTTTATTTCGAAATGTGCCAAAAAGAAAACCATGCTATGTGGAAAATATGTATTGTGTCAATACGGAACATATAAAAAGGGATTTATCATGAAAGACTCACCTCATATCACAAGTAAGTATATTCGTTGCTCTGGACTTGGTTGTTGCTTCCTAGGTAACGAGGAAACCCTATTAACGAGATTAATATTTAAATTAATCTTAAAATTTCCCAATAATTCAATGCGACCTGGTGTACACAAATGGCAATAGTAGACGAGTTACACCATGGTATAGAAAGTATGCATAATAAAATTATCATATGAAGCATGTAACTGATACATTTGTAATTTTGTTTTCCTTTGAGACGATCAAAATTTCATGAGGGTTTAGTGTCGATCGAGATTTTAACGTATATGTAGTATTAAAAATAAAAATTATTTTGTGAGGGCGGGTGGCCCCAAAGGACCGTAGGTCCCCCCCCCCCCCCCCGACAATGTGAGTGCTCTAAGCAATGGATGTTAAATAAGTTTAAATTAACGGATTAGGGGCAATATGGTTTCACGATTCGGTTTATGATTTGAAAAAAAAACCGGTTAAACCAAACAAACCGATATGTGTATTAATTTAAAAAATAAAACAACTATTCTCTATGAATATTAATCTATATTTTAAATTATAACACATAATAGATTATCAATTTAACCGATTTCGTGCTCTTAAATTTTTATTTTTCACTTTTTTCTCTGAAAATTCTTAAATGCTTAGAAAAGTATAACCCGTCATTTTATTAAAATTTGAAAATCTAACAGTATGATTCCGTATGAAGAAACAAGCCAAAGCCGAATAGTTTTGGACGGCTTGGTCGCCAATCAATTTAGTTGGTTATGTTTAGTTTCTCCAAAACTATAGTTGTCGGATCAACCCATATATCTTTTCAAAACCGGTTAGGTCAAACCGCGAATATCCTTAGTTAATCTATATAAAAGAGAAAGAAAGAGGAAAAAAAGGATAGAATAATTTGACCCAAATGAATATTAATAACAATCGGAATATCTTGAATCTTCTTCTTTTACGTTGAGCTTGAAAGCAGACATAAGATTAAGCTTAGAAGTAGGCGTACTACCAAATACTTTAAGAATACGACCATCATTAAGAGGTATACGAAGAAACTTATCAAAACAAACGACCTCGACATGATTAAGAGTTAACCAATCCATCCCAACTATGACATCGAAGCTACCCATTTGCATCGGAATAAGATCTATGCGGAACTTGACCTTATTAAGAACTATGACACAATCACGTATAACCGAATCAATAGTAATCGAGTTCCCATCTGCTACTTCTACGGTAAAAGGCTTAGACAACCTATCCCGAGGTATATCAATGATATAGGCAAAGTCTAAAGAGATAAAACTCTTATCAGCACCAATATCGAATAACATAGAAGCAGAATGGTTATTAATAGAGAACGTACCATTCACCACATGACTAGAACTTTGGGCTTGATTCACATTTATCATGAAGGTACGACCATTCGAATCTTGAGGAGTTGGTGCAGCTTGATTAGTCGGAGGGGCTTGGATAGCAGGGACTTGAGCAGTAACAGTTGGCAGAGCCATAAGTTGTGGAACTCGAGGAGAATAAGTGTGAGGTGCAAAGCCTTGAGGGATCGGGGGTTGGTAAGTTTGCACTTGGTAAGCTGGGCTAGTGTTGTAGTATGGTGCAAGAACAACTTGGGCTTGATGAGCATAATGCGGTGGAGGCATCACCTGGGTTGCCAGTTAGTAGTTTAGTTAAGTTTAAGAGTCTAGAATTTATTACTTAGTGTATAGATTAGCGTGTTTTTATATAACTACTTTTAGCACATTAAGTTTTTGGCGCCATTGCCGGGGACTCTTGTCAATTGCGTTATTAGTTTTGATTGGACTTACTTGCTACATACGTGCTTTTTGTATTTTGTTTTGTTTTTGAGTCGTATGAGTCTAAGTAGTTTGTTTTGTATTTAGTATTTATTTTTGAGTCGTAGGAGTCTAATTGTCCGTGCCTTTTGTTTCTTTTGAGTTTCGTAAATATGTGTGAGATTTGTGGTGGGCCCCATTTTACGCTTATATGTCCTTAATATGTGGGGTGCTTGGCACATTATTATGCTAACCCTCCTGTGCAGCCGCAACAAAATTTTTTGCAGGAGCCTCCTTCATATTATTACGATGATCTGTATCAGAAGTCTCAGCATAATCAAGGTCAATTCGATGATCAATATTCTAATCACAACCCTGTTGAGAGTGGTATGAAGAATTTAGAGAACATGTTAGCTCAATGTTTGGCCTCAGATTCCCAACAGAAGTTAGTTGAGCATGATATCATCTTGAAAAATCAACATAGTGTTCTTACAGATCTCCAACGTACAATAGAAAGCATTACTAGAAGATTGGACGAAGAAGAGGAAGAAGAAAAGAGATTGAAGTCATTGGAATATGTGGACGAGTCAGACGAAGAGATCATGCAAGAAACGGCGACAAAAATGGTCGATGAAGTCCCACCTCCAGTTCCACAAGTTACTATTCCTAATTACTGGAGTGACTCTGATGATGAAATAAATGAAAAAGAGTGGGCTGCTTATCAAAAGTCACTAGTGAAGAAAAAAGAGATAGAGGAGGAAGTGGATTTGGGAGATTCACTTGAGTTGATGTTTGGTGTTGAAGAAGATATGGAGGAGGAAGTGGATTTGGAAGATTCACTTGAGTTGATGTTCGGTGTTGAGGAAGAGATTAAGAATAAGTTGTGTGAGGAGGATGAGTTTTGGATTTGGAGTTAGAAGGGTTGCCTGAGTATGATGAAATAGGTGAGTTTGATTCGGAATATGACTTAGAATTTTTTGAAGCTCTACTAGAAGATATAGAAGTGCTGGTAGTGGAAGAGTGTGACATTTGAGCCAAAACAAGGTACACCTCAGTACGTATTTACCGATTAAGCAAATAAACGCCTTTTGCGTAACAAACGAACGATTAATCGAACAGGTCGGGTTATGACCCAGATATCTCGGGAGGGCATCTATAAGTGATATACGCTTAATACAAGCTAAAATATTAGTAATATGGCCTTAGTTTGATAGCAAACAAGTTAAACGAAAACATGCTCGTTTAACTACCCGCTATAGATTTAAACGCAAAAGATAGTTACAAACCAAGCATTGTATCATCCGTTAAGCCGAAAAAGACTTACCAAACACTTATGTGAAATGTTTTAAGCGATCCGTGAAAATATTTTTGATTTTTACAAACATATAGTATGTTTTTATAATTACACAAAACTAGCCGAAAAACACTCGTTTTCGCACTGTTTAACGCACCCGATAAGTTTTTCGTGCCAAAAACCGAACCCGAACTAAAATTGGACTGGGCTTTTCGTATTTGGGCATGAGAAATAAGAAACTTGGGCCAAAATGGGCCCATGGACTTTCGGCCGCAGCCGCCACCCCACCCCCTTTTTTATCCTTTCACATATAAACTAGATTTGAGATATTTTTACACATATTTTCAAACACAACTTCTGGAACTCTTCTTCTACAGCCAAAACCAGCAAGAAAACTAGGTAAAAACCTTATGATTAATCGATTTTTGATTCGTTTAAACTCGTTTAACAACATATAAACATGTTTTGATTGTTAAAAATCATAGTTAACCATGTAAAACTCTCAAAAATCATTCAAAAACATACTTTGATGTTAAACCTAGTTTCAAATCAGAATCATGATCTTTTTTGGCCATAAACACGGATTAAAGGGTTGAAACGGCGTTTTTACGGTTCAAAAGTTCGTTTTTGTGCACTAGCCGAAACCCTAAGTTAAAGGGCTGTTATATTGATGAAACCTGCTTGGTTTGTGATATTGGACTTGTATCTATCTTGCATAGAAGCACAGGAACCTGAAAACTTGGTTAGAAAGTCGGAAACGAGCCAAACCCGTAAAGGTAATGCCGAAACACTTGCTTACGGGCTATTTAGGTTAAGGTTGTGATGTGCATATTATCAGGACTTTAAATTTTTCAGGGACATCAGGGACCATGTCAATGAGTCCCTGTTCAAATTTGGTAATTTTTCGACCATCCGAAAATATTTGGCGAATTTATTACCGAATTGGGACGTTTATTTGGGAAAAATAGCTAAAATACTTCAAAAATTATGAAATTTTTCTGGAAACTCATATTTTATGTATTTTGATCACATATAAATTTTGAGATCATTTGGAGAAGTTTAAATGTATTTTGTTTATATGCGTTCGTGTGAATTTTTATAGCCGAATTTGGGCCAAAAAGAATATCGCACGAGCTTTTTACATTCTGGAATTGATACCGGTCGATTTGGGACATGATTTGAGTATTCAGGAATTTTTTTGGAATTTTTGGAAATTTTTTGGGGTAAACGGACGATTTTCAGGCAAAATATAGCTGATAAAATGAATTTTTATAAATTAATAAATCAGTAAATAATTCCAGAAATATTTTTATAAAAATCTGCATATTTTAATTGATAATTTTTTAAATTTTAATAATTTAATGATTAACGGTTAATTAATTGTGCTAATTTGAATATTAAACAAATTCAGTTTTTATAAAAACCAGCAAGTTCGCGATTAACGAATCTGCGGGAATATCAAAACACCAAGAGTGATTAAAAATCATATTTTTGGACTAATTAAGTGAAAACGAACTTTTCTATGAGAAACCTGGACAATCCGGGTAGATTGTGCGCGTTTCTTCTCAAATCAAACTGATAAACGGAAACGGGCCCCGTGGCTAATCCGGGACCCCAGTATGTGATCCTTCTTTATAACTTAATCATTTTATTAACCAATACATTTACATAAGCTTATTTTCCCATAACTGTTTTCTGAACGCGTAAACGAACAACTTGGCCCAGCTGGGAAAACGGGAATCTGAGCCAAGTTCGGTTTTAAGTATTAGACATTGAACAACATCACAACCTAAGCCTATTGCCACTTTCTGGGCGTTCCAGCTATACCCAGATTAGTTATACAGCCCAGTTTAGTATTGAGATTATAATAATATGAAAATATTAATATTATTATAATATTGATTATAGGAAATACTGATAGCAGACCTAACAAACCACGCGCTGATATAGTACTGATTATCTACTAAACCGTGAGTTTCATGACCCCACTCTTTAAACAGTTTTACGAACTTTTGGGGTGAAAAGCATGTTTGATTACATATACATACCTGAAACATGTATTGATGTGAACTATCTAAGTGCTAACACATGAAAGTCCCCACTAACACAGTGATTAACTTCGATTCGGTGGCTTGTGAATAGTACTATTGGTTTGACAAACCCAAACGGAGCCGGCATGTATTGCTGAGACTTTACCCCGTTTTCACATGACCATAATTATACAACACGCTATGTAGTGTTAGACATAGCTACTTGGGACATGTTGTGGGCGGAAAGGGGCCACAGTGGTTGATTGAGCGTGGGAAATGGATGCACGCAGCACATACAGTCAAGGCTTCACTGTAGCTTAGCATAATTACATCATTTACATACATACATACATACATACTTATTTCATGATTACAAGTGTTGACTTGTGAATACTCATTACTGTTTTCTTGAAACTCGTGAAACTCACCAACTCTAGTAATTGACCCGTTTTAAACTGCTTTTCAGGTATACCTAAATCTGAATGATTTGGTGATCTGTTACTTGCTCAAGGTGTGTGGTTGATGCTATGTGAATAGAAGCAAGGATACCAGTAGTAAGATCGTATAGTTAACAAATTAATTTGGTTTGTATCACCTAGACTGTAAAACAATGATAGAACAAAGAAATGTAATATATTGTAAATTAATTTGTAATGTTTCTTTATAAACAATGTGTTGATACCAGAGGTGTCTGTTACATTCCCGTTTTACACTTCCGCATTATGCTAGTCGGGGTGTGGCAGAAGTTGGTATCAGAGCCATTGGTTATAAAGGATTAGGTTATCCCTTAGGGTACCTAAAATATAACCGTAGGCTCGATTAACTCTGGGAAATATTTAAATAATAAATTAACATTATATACTGATGGATGTCGGGATGAACTTGTAGGGCAAGTGAGTTATTGTGGTCCGGAACATAATAACAGACTTGCTTGTACGAGGGAATTCGGGGAGAAGTCGCGGAACGTGTGGTTAGGTAAAAGTGGCAACATATGTGTATAAAAGGTAATGTGAAAGTATATTTATATGTAACACTCATACGTGCTTAATTGGAACAAGGTGTATGAACACGTGTACG
This sequence comes from Bidens hawaiensis, assembly GCF_021521415.1. Classification (NCBI taxonomy): domain Eukaryota; kingdom Viridiplantae; phylum Streptophyta; class Magnoliopsida; order Asterales; family Asteraceae; genus Bidens; species Bidens hawaiensis. Next base: position 591,766 of record NW_027491273.1, read on the forward strand.
TACGATACTGTTGATGAAGGTAAATTTTACTATGAATATTATATTCATTTATATTCAATATTGATTTAAATAATAATAATTAAAAATTTTAATAAAACTAATAGCATATTCTAATATAATTAATATTAAATTTGGTTTAATTAATTAATCTCCTCGACAATAGTTAGCGATAGCAATAGATATTATTCTTATAACTAACCTTTGTGCAGAGTCATGTCAAGGAATAACGAGTAATCTCTATTGAGGAGGATCCAGAGGAGGAATCTAAAGAGGATCCAGAAGAGGAGGACCCAGAAGAGGAACCAGAGGAGAAGGAGGAAGAGGTGGAATAAGAAGTTATCTGTAGAGAGCTACCCAGGAATGTGCCTGATCTGTCCGGCTACAGATGCGATAGTTTATCCACCTAGGTCACCATGCAGGGATCAAAACGAAGTTAACAGTCAATATCATTCACCTACTAGAGTAGCCCGATCACCCACTCCACCCATTCACCTGTCGCCGACGACTTCAGCTACTGGGCGAGTCCGACAGACTGCTCGTATTCGGGTAACCCCGATTGACCCTAGCTCGATTCCATTCAGATCTACCCACGACCGGGGAGGACCTTCACGCCCTAGGGCAGATACTTCATCTTCCCGTTCATTGAGTATACCTACCCCTCGCCCTGACCTCCCAAACGCAGGAAACAACTCTTGGATGGCTGTCCTGACTGACCGTGTGATAGACCACTCGATAGCCATAGCTAACATTAATCAGGAGAGGAGGGACGTGACCTAGTACTTATCGACGTTACATCAGATAATACTGAACTTGCAGCAGTCAGATACCTACCACCACTGGTGTTTGGATAGGGTGACAGTTCGGCTGTGGAACTGTTACTGGATGATAACAGTGTTGTTTTTATGTTTGTGGCTAGCCTATCGTCTGTATGGATAGATGCGGAATATTACAAATATGTGTACGTAATCTTTGATACTCCATGTATATATAGTAGTATGTTTGTAACATCCTAAAATTTATAATGTTGAATAAAGAAAGTTATGTTAGTGATTTCGCGTTTTAATTATTAATATCGAGTAGGAGCGGGTCATGGACTTGGATTAATTGAGATAGGATAAATGAGAATGGGATTTCAGGGATATAAATACCCCCAAAATCCCAAAATATCTCATTTCTCACCAAACTCCACACACACTCCACACACTCCTCAAAACACACATACTCACCGATCAAGATTCGAAGCCGAAACCCGAGATTTTGTTGATAGATCTGAGTTGGTAAGGTAAGAACAATCCAACAAAGCTATTATTACTGTAAATGGTTAGGATTGGATGGGTTAACCGGACCCGAAACCCAAACTGCCCAAATCGGACCCCTAAAACGTCGATTTTAGGCCGATTTGATGGTTGGGATTTGTAGGCGCCGATCATACGATTCCGTGGGTACCAAAATCGAGTTATTTGGCTAAGAAACGAAGGATTTATGGGCAAACAGATCTGCAGCGCGATAACTTCGCCTGCAAGATTAAGTTCGCCTGATGAACTTCGCCTTCAAGCGTAACTTCGCCTAAGGATAACTTCGCCTACGGCCAAGTTCGCCTAAGGTATAACTTCGCCTGAAGCCAAGTTCGCCTAAGGTTTAACTTCGCCTGAAGCCAAGTTCGCCTAAGGTTTAACTTCGCCTGAAGCCAAGTTCGCCTAAGGTTTAACTTCGCCTGAAGCCAAGTTCGCCTAAGGTATAACTTCGCCTGAAGCCAAGTTCGCCTAAGGTTTAACTTCGCCTGAAGCCAAGTTCGCCTAAGGTTTAACTTCGCCTGAAGCGAAGTTCGTTTATAAAATAAATTAAAAACCTAATGGAAAATGTGTTAAGGCAGTTATCGAAAATAAAATTTTTCCAAGCTGACCTGGCAGCTTAACCCCAGCCAGGGGCTCTGCCCCTTGGACCCCGCCAGGGGCTGCCGCCCCTAGAACCCCGCTGCCAGGGGCGCTGCCCCCGGACCCCCGTTCGTTGTGGGTCATATATAGATAGAAATACAAAACGAGTAGTAGTAGTTAATTGATATGTGTAAATATTATACAGTTAGCCGAGCCCAGTTAAAGAAAGGAATTACGATCAACGGCGAGCGTAACAGGATCCAGGTGAGTTTCTAGCCCCATTCCTTGTTATGTTTTCGGGGCTGTGTGCATACTTGATGTGTTGTTAATACATTTATCCTAAGTGATAAGTGTATGCCATATGTGATATATGTGATATGTATGAATGATTGCTTGATGGTACGTGAACGATCTTCGGATATTGCACGTACTGTCAGGTTGTAACGTTATAAATATGGTAAGTATGATATGTATGAACGATTGCTTGATGGTACGTGAACGATCTTCGGATATTGCACGTACTGTCAGGTTGTAACGTTATAAATATGGCAAGTATGATATGTATGTTTATGTGTATGAACGTAATAGAGTTAATAAAAGAAGGAAATGACGGTTGTATGGTTGTATGGTTACGAAAAGGGTACCGAGCCCTAATAATACTCGAGGTATGATGTATGGTTGTATGGTAACGAAGAGGGAATCGAACCCTACTAATATTCGAAAACAAGGGACCAGACCCTAATAATATCTGTGATGTTAGGGACCAGACCCTAATAATATCTGTGATGTTAGGGACCAGACCCTAATAATATCTGTGATGTTAGGGACCAGACCCTTATAATATCTGTGATGTTAGGGACCAGACTCTTATAATATCTGTGATGTTAGGGACCAGACCCTTATAATATCTGTGATGTTAGGGACCAGACCCTTATAATATCTGTGATGTTAGGGACCAGACCCTTATAATATCTGTGAGGTTATAGGACGAAAGGCTCTTTAAAACGTATGATTATGAATGTAAAGAAAGTATGTAAGTAAGAAAGAAAGTATGTAAGTAAGAATGAAGGCATGAGTACTTATGTGTGTATGAAAGAAAGTTATGAGGTTAAGTACGTATGTATGTAATAAGGTATTGTATGGTATTGTATGATTAACTAGAACTCACTCAGCGTAGCTGACTTTTAGTATGCACGCAGGTGAGTAGGTTGAGACAGCTGGCTTGAGTGGAGGACACATGGCAGAAGACTAAAGCCTGGCATCTGAAGATCTGATATGTTTTATAAGTTATGTTTTGATTTTGAAAGACAAGAGGAATGTTTTAAGACATGATTATGAATCGATATGTAATGTTTTATGAAAGTTTTATATTCCGCGTAAAGTTTTAAATTAACTCTGATATTTAGAACTGTGTTTATGAGTAAATCCAACACGAAAGTAGGGTTACCGGTAACGGGGCCTTACAATGTTATGTTAATATGGGGCACAATTTTGTACATTATTAAAAGCACTGGCCTTTATCAGGCTAAGTCTATGTACCTTTTAATATCAATGTACGGAACAATTTGTGAAATGTCAGTATGTTATCTGGTTTACCTGTACAACATTTATTGTGATTATTATTACACAGTGCCGTAAACTGGAATTAGTATTAATTGGCTTATATTTGTTTATCATTATAGAATGGCCCCAAAGAAAGCAACCCCCATGACTGAGGCAGAAATAGCCGAGATGATTGCTCGGCAAATGCAGGCAGTAATTCCACTTATTGTAACACAAGTAACTGCTGGTGTTAATGCAAATATGAAAACAAACCAACAACCAATCAATAATGCTCCCCCAACTGTAAGGCCCCAAACCGGTAGCCCTACTTTAGCGTCGGATTTACTCATAAACACAGTTCTTGCAATCAGAGTTAATTAAAACTTTCGCGGAAACGTTTACTTGAAGCATTCGTTACAAAACATTCAATTTCTTCTCTGATACTATAAAACAAATCATTATATTTAAAACATCTTTTCTTCCATCTTAAGATGCCAGCCGTTCAATCCATGCCATGTGCCATCCTCATGCTAGTTCTTTGGTCTGATCACCTGCGTGCATACTAAAAGTCAGCTACGCTGAGTGAGTTCTAGTTAATCAAGCAACTTATCATACAACCACTACATGCATCATATACGTATCCGCAGACACGTAGTCCACTATCTAACCTGCTTACCTTACCACTTAGCCTCTTATTTACACCTACCACCTTGCCACTTTGCCACTTTAATAACGTATAACGTTTTGCCACCTTGCCACTTTAATAACGTATAAAGTTATGCCACTTTGCCACTTTGCCGCTTTAATAACGTAGTCACGTATAGGCTTACCCTACCACGTACTATCGTCGTGCCACTAACACTCTTACTACACTCTTGCCACTTCTAACACGCTCTACCTCTACTTGTCTACAACATGCTTCATATCATTTACATAATAAGCAAGTCACATCATAGCATTCATACACACTAATAACCACTTGGCAATCACTATCCTTGGCGATGCGTGCAATATCCGAAGATCGTTCACGCACCAACAAGTATTATATAATAGCTACCTCGTATAACATCTATAGCATACACTTACCACTTAAGGTAAGTGTATTCACACTTCACATCGAGTATGCACACAGCCCTGAAAACATAACACATAAATGGGGCTAGAAACTCACCTGAACACGGTTACGTTCACCGTTAATCGCAATCCCTTTCTTCAGTTGTGCACGGCTGACTGTATAACAAGTATACGTATCAATTAACTATCACTACTCATATTGTATTTCTATCTTTATATGACCCACAACGAACGGGGGTCCGGGGGCAGCGCCCCTGGCAGCGGGGTCTAGGGGCGGCAGCCCCTAGCAGGGTCCAAGGGGCAGAGCCCCTGGCTGGGGTCGAGCTGCCAGGTTAGCTTGGAAAAATTTTATTTCCATTAACTGTCTTAACACATTTTTCATTAGGTTTTTAATTTATTTTCTAAGCGAACTTAGCTTTAGGCGAAGTTAAACCTTAGGCGAACTTAGCTTTAGGCGAAGTTAAACCTTAGGCGAACTTAGCTTTAGGCGAAGTTAAACCTTAGGCGAACTTAGCTTTATGCGAAGTTAAACCTTAGGCGAACTTAGCTTTAGGCGAAGTTGTCATCAGGCGAACTTAGCTTTGCAGGCGAAGTTCATCAGGCGAACTTAGCTTGCAGGCGAAGTTGTCGGCTGCAGCTACTGTTCGTCCTTAATCGTCTTCGTTTCTTAACCAAATAACTCGATTTAGGTATCCATGGAATCGTCTGACCAGCGCCTACAAACCCCAACCATCAAATCGACCTAACATCGATGTTTAAAGGGTGCGATTTAGGCATATAGGTTACGGGTTCTTTTATCAATCGATTAACCCATCAAATTGTAACCATTTTCAGTAAGTTTAGCTTTGTTGGATTCGTTTTTACCATACAAACACAGATCTATCATTTCTATACTAATCCAAACCTAAACGAACAAGTTCTCGATATAAACGTACCGTAAATGAGTCGAACTACGAACACGAGCTGGTCTTGTTGCTTTGGTTCGTCACGACGATCTAGCACCAACGAGCTCGAGTCCTCGCCTTTGGATCTTGGTTCGGGTTGTGTGTTTTGGGGTGTGTAGAGATTAGGATGGATAAATGGATGGAATGGAAATGATTGGGGTTTAAGGGGGTATTTATACTCCCTTAAGCCCATGGACTGAAAGCCCATATTTCCTTTTGGTCCCTATCTAATCCCATCTAACTATCCTACTAAGTCTTCATATTTTGCTATTATTATTATTGTTCCACTAACTCGTTTATTTCACCCGACAAAATAATATATTAAATATTACTTTAGAAATTTCGGGATGTTACACCAACCAACATTGAAACAGTTACAAATAATAATCCCCCACCTAATACAAATGCCCCTACCAATGCAAATAATCCCCCACCTGATGCAAATAATGTCAACAACAATAATCCCCCACTGAACCCAAACAATAACAATAACAACCCTAATCCCCCTCGAAGGGAATATTCGATCAAAAACTTTATGGCCTGTAAACCGATTGATTTCAAGGGCACTGAAGGGCCAAACGGGTTAATCAAGTGGATGGAGAAAACTGAATCTGTCCTCAATATCAGCAATTGCCCACCTGAAAGCATTGTCAAGTATGTTGCCTCTACATTTACTGATCACGCATTAATGTGGTGGAACACTACGGTGTAGATAAAGGGTCAAGATAGGTTAATCGTATGACATGGGCTGAACTTAAAACACTGATGCTAGAACATTTCTGCCCAAAGAACGAAATTCAAAGATTAGAACATGAACTCTGGAGTTTAGAAATGAAAGGAGCGGATCATCTGGAGTATACCAATCGCTTCAACGAACTGGCTCGCCTAGTACCATGGTTAGTAACTCCCGAGGACAGACGAGTTGAACGTTATATCTGGGGTTTAGCCCCAGAAGTGAGGAGTTTGGTGAACTCTGTTGGCCATACATCATTTGAGAATGCCGTGACTCAGGCTGGCGTCGTAACTTTTGACTTGGTAAGAAGTGGAGTGTTGAGAATGGCCGGGGAATCATCGAGTATGAAGCGAACCAATTATGGATCAGGGTCACAAGGAAGGCCAGCAAGTAAACGTGCACGCCCAACAATACAAAATTATGTCATGAGCAGTTCTGAGGTGAAACGAGATAGGTACAAGGGACCATGGCCAAAATGTGATAAATGTAGTTTTCATCATGTGGGTGAGTGCAGGCCGTTAATCTGTCAGAAATGTGGGAGAACGGGGCATAATGGCCCTAGTTGTAGAGTCAGTATGGGAATTGTCAACCGACCAACCCAAGCAACTCAACCTCGTCGTCCGCAACCACCTAGACCGCAACCGATTCGTCAACAACCTATCCAACAAATCACAGCACCAGCAAACCGCCGTGCTTGCTATGAATGTGGTAGCACGGAGCATTTTAGAAAAGACTGCCCCAAGCTGAATCAAGAAGCAGTCACCGGTCGGAACCAAGCATCAACCTCTGGGGCGTATCGGGGACGCGCGTTTGTTATCAAGAAAGTGTAGACACGATCTGATCCTAGTTCAAGTGTATGTTGCTGCACGGTCTCATTAAAACTAGGGATGGTAATGGGTCGGGTTTAGGTATTCCCAAACCCATACCCGGTTATAAAAGTCCGTCCCAAACCCATCGGGTTTTAACAGCGTAATTACCCGTCGGGTTTCGGGTTTTGACAAAATCCCCGTCGGGTATACTCGGCTTAAAACCCGTCGGGTTTCTACCGGGTTTTGACAAAATATAACTAATCGATTACAAAGATGGTTACCATAAAGGTAACATATCTCAAATAATTGACATAAACAAGTTTTGACAAATAATATATTTGGAATATAGTGCGTGTGTGTGTGTGGGTCGGTGTTACCCGGCCCATTTATGTCGGGTTTCGGGTTTTCCCATCGGGTTTGGGTTTCATTGCCATCCCTAATTAAAACATTGAGTTTTGGTGTTTCTTATTGGATTGGACCTTTTAGTTTGTTTACTGATGCTTGTGATTTTAATGCTTTAATTATGTATTCAAATATTAGTTTTATCGGTTGCTGTTTCGCTTTAATAAAAATTTTGGTATACAGTTTTCAGATTTTTAGTCCAAAATGGAGCACGGGTCGTATAACGATCAATCGAATTCAACATTTACTTTGCCCAATGAGGATCATACGCTCGCAAACGCTCTAAGTTTCACTCTCAACCAAGAGTCGGTAACTTTCTAATTCTTTACATTTAGTTATTTATTTTATAATTTAGGTTAATATTTGGCAGTCTTGTTTACGTTTTAAGCTGTGTCATCCCATCACAAAAACACAAGTTTTCACCTATTTCATATGCTTTGATGCCAAACTTAAAGCTTAACTGCTTCTTGATGTTTTACATTGTAATTATGTCATTGCAGTCCAAGAGTTACAGTCTGCGGGTACAGCATTCCTCATCCTTCAGAGGAGCGGGTCAACATAAGAGTCCAGACAACCGGTATGCCTTTGCATAATCTCTTTTCTTATTCTGTTAATTATTTAATTTTTTTTTTCATTGAAATTTATCTACGATATGTTGGAGTTTATATGTCATTGTATTATTTAATAGAGACATTATTATGTAATTGTAGTTACTTCATGATTATATTTTGATACATGTGTCTTAATATTGTTTATTACTTTTTTTTTTAATTTTCTTTATAAAAAGAGCTAGTGTTTTATGTTTGAAAAACTACTGGGATGGTAATAATAATCTAATTTTTTTTATTAAATAGAATAAAGTTATATTGTTTCCTAAAAGAAAACCATAACTCGAATAAACATAATCATAATAAATAAACGAGTTACAATTGTTACCTGCATTCAGAATATTACTCGGTTATATGATTTGGTTTTGTAGGTGATCCAGCAAAGGAAGTAATCAAAGACTCGTGTCAAGATCTAATGATGATAGGCCAGCATGTCGGGAGCACCTTTGACCAAGCTGTCGCTGATTTTAAAAACAATAATGGTTCTGGAAGCAAGTAAATTAACAACTCTTTTATATCTCTATTTACTTTCGGATTGTGTGGTTTGATTTATATAAGTTTTTGCGGGAATTTTGTTTCCATTTCGTTTCTTACCGTATTCTGTACATTTTGTTTTATATCGAGCGTTGATAAAGCATAAGTCACCCAACATCCAATTCATACACAACGATTTGTTACCAGTTTGACTAAACCGGAACAATTGTGAGTTTTATGTTTCTATAATCGGCCCTTGACGATGTGGGACGAAATATGATAGTCAAATTTCAAGGACTGAGTCGTAACTTTTGTATTAGTTAAGGGTCTAGTTTGTTAAGTTTATTTTTTTACCCAAAATTTATATTTTAAAATATAGATTACATAAAATGCTTATTATATATTTGTACGAATTGGTTTTAGTTGTCAAAATACTTTACCTAGTGGGAGTGTAACGGGCCCAAACCGGTTCGGGTTATAAACCGGAGTCAATGACTGGTCAAAACTCGTTTGGCTCAATCCAGTTCGGGTTATAAACCAGTTTAGGAGGAAACATGTTTGAACCTATCAAATTAATTTGGTCGAGTTATAAACCAGTTTGGGGAAAAAAAACCTATTTTTCAGAACGGGTCGGGTCTTAAAGCTGTTTAAATCTCCGAAGTGTGAACCGGTATATGAACCGCCGGTCTGGGCGGGACCGAAGGGTTTGGTATTGGGGCGGTTGAGAAATTGGATTACTGTTTTGGAACCGGTTTTTTAGCCATCACAAGCTTGGAGGCTAATTTGATAAGCCAATTTAAAGTGAGACCTTATTAAAACCTTATACTTGATTATTTTTCTTTGAGTTGGACTGTCTATGTATTTAAAACAACTTAGTGTATCCAAACTGATTTTGTATGATTGTATCACCATGACATGTTTTCAAATTGCAAACTAACCATTGTATACCTACTAATATGACAAAAAGAAAACTACCTTGATGTTTTTGCCATTAGTGGTCCCAAATTAAAAAAAAAAAATTGGCTCTCGATGATCCCCGTTAAAAAAACTTAACAGCATTAAGTTTTTTTTCGAAGTTTAGACTGATTTTTTAGGGCTTTTGATTGGAAAGAGGATACGATTCAATTGATGTAAAACGTAGCTTGAAACGATGTTTCAAACAACTTGATTAGTGGTTCAAATTGGGTGTTTGAACTTCAAATTAACAAAAATTAAGCTATTTGGAGCATCATTTCGAGCTACGTTTTACATCAATCGAATCGTATCCTCCTTCTGATCAAAAGCCCTAAAAATCAGTTTGAAATTCGGGAAAAACTTAACGCCGTTAAGTTTTTTTAATGGAGGACCATTAAGAGCCAATTTTTTTTTTTAATTTGAGACCACCCATGACAATAAACGAAAACAATTAGTTGAGATTATTAAAATCTAGTTTGCCTATCATAAATAACAAAAAATATAGGCAATTTACTTTGTGTTTATCTTTTAGTTTTAGGATAACCTATCATAAACATCTTTATATCTCCAGCCACTAGTGAGATTATGTGATTGAGATTTAAGACAAGATCTTAAGCCCACTCAAATTTCCAACCAAATCAAAAAGGAATCAATGGATAAACCTTGGGTGCTCACTTTAGGTGAAAAGTAAAGTCAATCAAATGGGCAGACAGTTGTATTAATAAGTGACTAATCCAAAGCCAATAACTTTTTAATGATCACTTTAAAATAAATTAATTAATTTTTTTTTCAACAGGAATAGTGGTAACAAGTCATGTTCGCATGCCAAATCCGAACGTTACACAAACCCGAAAATTACACCACACAAACGATTCCGAACACGACACTAATGGAAGCAGTGGTATATTTTTTAATAGACTTCTAGTGTCAATTCACACTTTATGCCTCTCTTTCAGCCCCATGTCCTCCCAAGTCCATGTCTTTTTGTTCAAGTTAAGAGCCTTTATTTCTCATGCTTTTTGGACACAAACAATATTCTAATTCTCATCTCACCTAAAGTTTAAATGGTAGGCCCAAACTCACTGAATTTAGCAATAAAATTGAATAAGATAGTATCAAAAAATCAAAGATAAAATAATTAAAAAAACAATCTTAATCAAATCATGGGTTGTTGTTTCTTTTGGGAGTGGAAGTGGTTTCTTTACGCCACCAAATACCAATCATCATATTATTCATCTCCCACATACACTCTTTCACACACACACAAACACCTTGACTACACACACATTCATTAATTTGAGCATATTTTATCAAACCCTTAAAATCTTAATTATAATCACAACTTTCTTGATTATATTTCAAACACTTCAAAGCAATTAACTTTTTTCACCAAATTCTAAATACCCATTTGAAATTGGGTTTTCTTGATCTTTAATTTCCCAAAATTAGCCCCAATTTTCTTGATTTTCTTGAAATTAGGGTTTGATTTTCTTGATTATTCCAAACAATTCAAGCAATTAACTTTTTGCTCCAAATTCTAAATACCCTTTTGAAATTGGGTTTTGTTGATCTTTAATTTCACAAATTTATCCCCAAATTATGAATTTTTATGAAAAATTGTGAAATTAGGGTTTGATTTTCTTGATTATTTCAAAATTTCAAGAAATAAACTTTTTGCGCCAAATTTCACAATTCAAAATTGGGTTTTCTTGATCTTCAAATTCCCAAAATTATCCCCAAATTTGCAAAATTTTTTGAAAAAAATTGTGAAATCAGGGTTTCAATTTTCTTGATTTTAATAATTTAAACCATGGGTAACGTTGGAAGTAACAATTCCACCGGCAGGCCGCGTCACCGCCGTGGGCGGCGGGGCAACCACCATGCCCACCACCCACCCCCACCACCGCCGCCACAGCCGGATATAATATTCGCTGCGGCCACACCATACCCATCCCAATACACTAACCCTAACCCCCCACCATATTACCAGTACCCCACCGGACCGTACTACCCCCCACCGCCACTTCCCGCGGTGCCGTTGCAAGATCATCATCACCGTGTCCCGTGGGTGGGTGGTGGGAGGTACCCGTGTGCTCCGGTGATGCATATTCCTGCACCTTATGTTGATCACCAAAAGGCTGTGACTATTAGGAATGATGTTAATATTAAGAAAGAGAGTTTAATGATTGAAGCCGACGAAGAAAACCCTGCGAAATTTGTTGTTTCTTTTACTTTTGATGCCACTGTTGCTTGCAGGTAAAGTCTTTGTTATTATATAGGCAAATTCAATTTTAATAATCCCACCTTAGAAAATAGCTTCGATTTCACTGGTCTCAACTTTCACACTATTTGTTTTCATTGGACCTCCACTAAAAAAACGTAACACCATGTTTTAGTGCTTTTGATCATAATAAGGATACGAGTTGATTGATGTAAAGTAGATGGGATTATTAAAATCCAATTTGCCTATTATATATGCATAAAGATTCATACCCTTTGAACAAATTTACAATCTTGTGATTTGTTTTGGTAATCTTTTATTGTTTGTCATGTTGGTTTTAGATTCTTTAATTGCAAAGATGTTATTAGGTTTGAATTGGTTCGGGTGATATATGGGTCGGTTTTGGGTGAGGGGTTTGATGTGTACCTTTGGCCACGTGACGGCCAGCGTAAGCTGCATTTTGGGGTGTAAACAATCCGAGCTTCCTCGTTTTGACTTACTAGAGCTCGAGCTTGTTTCAAGCTCTTTTTCTAATGTTCGAGCTTGGCTCGTAAGTTGTTTTTTCAAGCTCAGACTCAGCTCGTTTATTATATATTAATAATTAATTAATATATGTACACTTTTAATTATGTTTATATAATTTGAGGAAAACCTTAAACGAGCCTAAGCTTGACTCGAGTTTGTGTAGTAAACGAGCCAAAGGTTGGCTCGAGCTTGATTGTGTAGTGTGAAATTAATACGTATAAGTTTAAAAGGTAAAACTTAAAAATACACAAGCCTCATTCAGGCTCAATGAGCCCATACAAGGCTTCGAGCTTGGTAACTAAACGAGCTTTGTTTGAGACTCGGGCTCGACTTGAGCTCAATAAAGCGCGGCTTATTTCAAGCTTTTTGTCGGTTCGAGCTCGAGTAGCTCGCGAGCATCTCAAGCTCGTTTACACCCCTAGTTGCGTTTCACTAGTGAGTTTTCTGGTAACGTGTTCTCATAATAATATGTTCCCCATGCAGCATAACCCTCTATTTCTTTGCAAAAGAAGGTGACAACTGTAACCTAACCACTGTTAAAGAAAACCCGATTCCGCCAATAACGCTAACCTTTCAACAAGGTTTGGGTCAGAAGTTCAAACAAACACCCGGGACGGGAATCGATCTTTCAGCGTATGATGAATCAGAGTTATCAAAAGGGGATGAAATGAGTGTATACCCGCTAGCAGTGAAAGCCGAAGCAATTCAAAGTTCACCCGAAGACGGGAAACAATACCCGTGCGTCACTAATTCTCAAATAACCGATGCGGTTTTTGAGAAAGTTAAGGGTGAGTTTAAGGTTAGAGTGGTGAAACAAATCTTGTGGGTGAACGGGGTTCGATACGAGTTGCAGGAGATTTATGGGATCGGGAATACGGTTGATGGTGGTAAGGATTTTGACGGGAATGATTCAAGTAAAGAGTGTGTTATTTGTTTATCGGAGCCTCGTGACACCACGGTTCTTCCGTGTCGACATATGGTATGAATTTGTTAATATGTTTACATTTTGAGAAAGATTCGATTTTTAATATTAATAAATGAAATAACGGTTATTTGGTTTGGTTTCAGTGTATGTGTAGCAGGTGTGCTAAACTTATGAGGTTTCAAACGAACCGATGCCCGATATGCAGGCAGGCAGTTGAGAGGCTTTTGGAGATTAAGGTTAACAACCGGGCCGAAGAATGAGGTTGTGACAGCAACGTTGTTGTTTGTGTGGCTTAGGGTTTGTGAAAGCACACCGAAACGAGTGAATCGGGGCACTCAAGGAATGTTGGGTTGGAATAATGTAAGTGTGATGATCATCGGGTTTCGTTGGTTAAATGAAATCGGAATCCGGGAGGTTTTATATGAGTGTGTTTGGTGTTTATTGGTACGATGATTTTAGAGTGTTTGGTTTGATATCTTGGCGAATGATGTCCCATTTATCCTTTGTTAAAATGTTAAGTTAAACCGCGCCAAAACGAATCTCAAATGGCAGATTCAGTTACAGACAAGGTCAGTCTCGTCCAGACCTTAATACGCCCTTCTTTACACACGGTAAGTATCGACTCAGGAGTAAATATCAAACCAGAAAGAGGCTCGGTTTCCACACGATGAACCACCAATGGAGATATCATTGGGACATCCTTCATGCTTGGTGCAGGCTGCAACCCACCAACCGGACAACCTGTGTTATCCCAATGAGCCGATTGGCTCCCACTACTGAACATGAGTGAACCACCTGCGGCTCGACGCAATGGCACAACCAGCTCGTCCATTTCCAGATCCCATAGTAGCAACCGTGTGTCCTGCAAAGCGGTTTCAATGTCGGACTCTACGGTGGCGTAGAGCCTGGCAAAGGCGTCGTCGCCGGAGATGTTGAGATCTCGTTGCTTTTCGACGTCGTATTTGTCGTATTTTTTGCAGATTGCGTCGACGCGAGTTAATATTTCGATTACGCTCATTGTTGTTGTTGTTTGTGATTAGTTGATGCTTCAATTCGAATTTTGCAGGTTTGATTTTGAACTGCTTGAATATCTGGGAAGATGTTCTTTATGAACAAACTGGGCCAGCCTGTCAATAACTAGTGAGTTGTTCAAAATAAAACATAGAAATGGCCATATATTCAGTTGTGGGGGACCCGATACAGTCGCCTGCTTAAATCTAGTCGTACGGAGCTCTTAAACGTCTTCAATCTATCTCCAGATCCAGAAAAAAACTCACTCGTTTGAAAGCCCACTGGTGGTAGAATCCGACCCGAGAAAAGGTCAACCCGAATCTGAATCGAAGTAATTAAGGTTGATTTGCGGGTCTGATTTATCAGTTTATTATTATTAGTAAATAATAATAATATAATTATTATTATTAACAATAATAATATTTACTAACAATAATAATAAAGTGAAGAATCATTGCATTCCTACATGATAACCAAATATGACAATAGAATGTAACATAGTTACCTAATTCGCGGTTCGATCCGGTACGGGTTCGCGGTTCGGGTACGCAATTCGCCAAATGTAACATATTCGGTATAGAGAGGGGTAGGCTCATTTCGGTACGAACCGGTACGATGTACCATGTAGTTCGGTTCGATATACCCAAATAAAAAAATAACTATTTATAATTTAAAATATATTGTATATATATCATGTTAATTTTATAACTTTTATGTATAAACTATAAGTTTTAAGAATCAAATGTAAACTAGCGAAAATAGAGAGAGTTAATTGTTAATAAACACAAACTAATTTTACTATTTTTATTGTTTTTATGTAAACATTTATAAACTTTTAAGGTCTAAATGTAAACTGGTGAAAGCTTAAGGGAGAATAAATGTCAAATTAACCAAACTTTTTAAAACCTATAACAAAACCACCCACGTTCTTAACTTCATATACACCGCCGCTTCCAATCTCCTCCTTTTTCGGCGAAAATGGCAGCACTCCTATCAAAAATTGACATAGCGTACCAGAGCGAATTGGAACACCGAATTCGTTTGTTTGGTACGCCGTACCGAAGCGAACTGGAACGTAGAGAATTTCGTTTGGGTTCATCGCGTACCAATTCGAAATTCGCGGGTCTTCCAGCGAATTCGGTAACTATAGAATGTAATAATTCATTTTATTCCTTTGGCTATTACATTATCACGTCCATTTCATTCTCTTATTTATTTCATTGCACGTAACAAACAAACCCTTGGTTTGTTGGTTTGAAGTTGACATTTGTGTTTTGTGTTATTCTTTAACTAGGTTTACTTTAAGCCATGTGTCGCTCTTCTTTTTAAAAAGCAAAAGAAACTTGTTTAAATAGTGTCTGATGAGCATTGTGTGATTTCACTTGCATTTGTTCAATGATTTACTAATTACTAAGCAATATAATGGTCAATATATCCGGCGAAAGAGTCAAAAAGTTGCAACCCCCAGCACAACAAAATTATAACCTAACAAAAATATAACCTCTAGACGAATATATTCTATAACTTCTAATTTCATTAAACATACGATTGCAATAACGTGAAATTATAATAAAGTAATAGGTAAATGGATAACAAGATCTAGACTGTAGTACGTTTTATCTTTTAAAATTTGTTGATATAATTTAGATATTAATTTTTATATTAATGATCTTCATGTATAACACAACAATAATTTAGTTAATTGTTAATCTACCTATTTTAATAATAAAAGTAAAATAAATGTGAACACTTGTCATCCTTTGATTAATTCTCACAATTTTTTCCCTCCAAAACTAATATATATGTAATAGATCAATTATTATTCACTTTCATTTTACATTATATTAATATAATATCTATATATATTTATAAATATAAATATTAACATATTATTTTACTTTATATTTCAAAATACTTGGTGAATTCCAAAAATCAACAACAAATTATGTTTCTCAAATGAAAATTGTTTCGGGTTTGTTGTGAAACTTAAATTTAATTTTATGGGTCAAAAGTTGGTAAATAGATTGTTTGGTACAAGTTAACTACATTTAAGTCAAAATTTGTTACGGGTCAAAAATGAAAATTTTGATTATTTTTAAAAGTTTGAGAATGCAAACTAGATTTATTGTCAAATTTGATATGGGTTCAAAGTGTTGACTTGAAAATGTTAAAATTATGAAAGTTATAATTTTATACATGATTCGGGTTTCAAATTTATTTTTAAATACATTTTTTGAAATAATCAAAAGGTTCAGAATTTGGCAAATTGACTACTATTCATTCAACTACTAAAATTTAATAAAAGATTGCCTATCAATGCTTTTAACTTTTATCAAATTGAAATATTTATGTTAACATTAACTATTCCTTCAATGGTGATCAAAACGTTGTATGGGAAGCATATCATGCAAAAATATGCTCAAATGAAACAAAATATTCACAAAATTGAATGGGTTAGCATGTTATTTTTTCTGTTGTCATTATGACCAAGTCGAGAAGCTATCTGAAACTTATTAAAATCTTTTTCATGGTTTAGCTCAAAAAAACATAGTTCTTGAATGACATTCATCGTTATAATTTAATGTTCTACTTTCCTTTGATGGGTGGTAAATTGAGAAATATATCAATAAAGGTAACGTTCATTTTGTATTTAGGCTGAGTGGTTAGAATGTAACATAGTTACCTAATTCGCGGTTCGATCCGGTACGGGTTCGCGGTTCGGGTACGCAATTCGCCAAATGTAACGTATTCGGTATAGAGAGGGGTAGGCTCATTTCGGTACGAACCGGTACGATGTACCATGTAGTTCGGTTCGATATACCCAAATAAAAAAATAACTATTTATAATTTAAAATATATTGTATATATATCATGTTAATTTTATAACTTTTATGTATAAACTATAAGTTTTAAGAATCAAATGTAAACTAGCGAAAATAGAGAGAGTTAATTGTTAATAAACACAAACTAATTTTACTATTTTTATTGTTTTTATGTAAACATTTATAAACTTTTAAGGTCTAAATGTAAACTGGTGAAAGCTTAAGGGAGAATAAATGTCAAATTAACCAAACTTTTTAAAACCTATAACAAAACCACCCACGTTCTTAACTTCATATACACCGCCGCTTCCAATCTCCTCCTTTTTCGGCGAAAATGGCAGCACTCCTATCAAAAATTGACATAGCGTACCAGAGCGAATTGGAACACCGAATTCGTTTGTTTGGTACGCCGTACCGAAGCGAACTGGAACGTAGAGAATTTCGTTTGGGTTCATCGCGTACCAATTCGAAATTCGCGGGTCTTCCAGCGAATTCGGTAACTATAGAATGTAATAATTCATTTTATTCCTTTGGCTATTACATTATCACGTCCATTTCATTCTCTTATTTATTTCATTGCACGTAACAAACAAACCCTTGGTTTGTTGGTTTGAAGTTGACATTTGTGTTTTGTGTTATTCTTTAACTAGGTTTACTTTAAGCCATGTGTCGCTCTTCTTTTTAAAAAGCAAAAGAAACTTGTTTAAATAGTGTCTGATGAGCATTGTGTGATTTCACTTGCATTTGTTCAATGATTTACTAATTACTAAGCAATATAATGGTCAATATATCCGGCGAAAGAGTCAAAAAGTTGCAACCCCCAGCACAACAAAATTATAACCTAACAAAAATATAACCTCTAGACGAATATATTCTATAACTTCTAATTTCATTAAACATACGATTGCAATAACGTGAAATTATAATAAAGTAATAGGTAAATGGATAACAAGATCTAGACTGTAGTACGTTTTATCTTTTAAAATTTGTTGATATAATTTAGATATTAATTTTTATATTAATGATCTTCATGTATAACACAACAATAATTTAGTTAATTGTTAATCTACCTATTTTAATAATAAAAGTAAAATAAATGTGAACACTTGTCATCCTTTGATTAATTCTCACAATTTTTTCCCTCCAAAACTAATATATATGTAATAGATCAATTATTATTCACTTTCATTTTACATTATATTAATATAATATCTATATATATTTATAAATATAAATATTAACATATTATTTTACTTTATATTTCAAAATACTTGGTGAATTCCAAAAATCAACAACAAATTATGTTTCTCAAATGAAAATTGTTTCGGGTTTGTTGTGAAACTTAAATTTAATTTTATGGGTCAAAAGTTGGTAAATAGATTGTTTGGTACAAGTTAACTACATTTAAGTCAAAATTTGTTACGGGTCAAAAATGAAAATTTTGATTATTTTTAAAAGTTTGAGAATGCAAACTAGATTTATTGTCAAATTTGATATGGGTTCAAAGTGTTGACTTGAAAATGTTAAAATTATGAAAGTTATAATTTTATACATGATTCGGGTTTCAAATTTATTTTTAAATACATTTTTTGAAATAATCAAAAGGTTCAGAATTTGGCAAATTGACTACTATTCATTCAACTACTAAAATTTAATAAAAGATTGCCTATCAATGCTTTTAACTTTTATCAAATTGAAATATTTATGTTAACATTAACTATTCCTTCAATGGTGATCAAAACGTTGTATGGGAAGCATATCATGCAAAAATATGCTCAAATGAAACAAAATATTCACAAAATTGAATGGGTTAGCATGTTATTTTTTCTGTTGTCACTATGACCAAGTCGAGAAGCTATCTGAAACTTATTAAAATCTTTTTCATGGTTTAGCTCAAAAAAACATAGTTCTTGAATGACATTCATCGTTATAATTTAATGTTCTACTTTCCTTTGATGGGTGGTAAATTGAGAAATATATCAATAAAGGTAACGTTCATTTTGTAAAGGTAACGTTCATATATAAACGAAACCTCTAAAATCTTACGTTCGTGATGTGGTCGTTCCCCCCTTTTATGGAAGCCACCAAATTGCTTGATTTTTAAATAGAGACCTCTCATTGATTTAACCCAAATTCATTGGTATGGGTCTTACCAAAACCAGATAGCTTTTAAACGGGTTATAAAATCTCATTAAATTAAAAATTAATCTTACTAACTATTTGATATGAAAATCCTATAAAATAGGGATATACTAAAATTTAATATCCAATTTAAAAAGAAAAGGATATTATTTATAATTAATAAACAGTTTTATAGTAAAAAACATAAGCGGGTCATGGGTCACCAAATCCAGATAGCTTTTAAACGGGTTATAACATATCATTTATTTATGAAACCATTTTATCATCAAATCTCAAGTATAATAATTATTAACTTTCTTACAATAAATAAAATTAAAATCCATATATATATATATATATATATATATATATATATTAAAAACGAATAATGTAAAATAACCAACGTAATACGGGGGATAAAATCTAGGAATATATATAAACGAAAGCCTTTGAAAGCTCCCTGGTTGCTCCCTAAATTTTCTTAAGCAACCAGATTGGTTTATTTGTAAATGGAGGCTTCTCGTGCACTTGACCCGAATTCACGGGTATGGTCTCACCAAACCCAGATAGCTCATAAACGGGTTATAACATTTCATTAAATTAAAAATTAATCTTATCAAATATTTGATGTGAAAATCCTATAAAATAGGGTTATACTAAAAATTAATATCCGATGTTTTTTTTAAAAAAAATATCTATAATATATATAAACAAAACCCCTAAAATTCTACGTGTCGTGATGTGGTCGCTCCCCCTTTTATGGAAGCCACCAGATTGCTTGATTTTTAAATGGAGGCCTCTCATTGATTTAACCCAAATTCATAATATCCAAATATACATATATAAATATTAAAAACGAATAATGTAAAACAACCCCCGTAATACGGGAGATAAAATCTAGTTATTTATAATCAATAAACAATTTTATAGTATAAACAAATAAGCGGGTTATGGGTCACCAAATCCAGATAGCTTTTAAACGGGTTATAACATATTATTTATTTATTAAACCCTTTCATCATCAAACCCTAAGTATATTATTAACTTTCTTACAATAAAAAGAATTAAAATCCAAAACATAAATATTAAAAAACGAAAAATGTATAACAACCCCCGTAATACGGGGCATAAAACCTAGTGTATATATATATATATATATATATATATATATGTTACATCGAACTCAATTTAGAAAATGACCCGTTACCATATCATGACTAGATATGTCTTTAAATACGTTGGTATATAAGGTAAACGGGGTTAGATAACAAATGGGAAGACACAATATTAACAAACGCCTCAAACCAAATCTCAAACAATCGAAGTTATGCTAAGAATGTGGTGATTAGGGCAAAAAGACCCAAAATTGGATCTGAATCACGCCTGAATCGGATCAAGTCGGAGGTTAGCGACTAAATCATATCTGAATCGAACAAAATCGGACATGAATTGACGAATGCTGTGGTGGTTGTATGCGGGTGGTGGTGGTTTTAGGCAGCAATTATGGTGATGCTGATGAAGGTTGTCACACCCCAACTTAGGGCCTAAAAGTGTTATCAGTTTAAGGTTATAAAGCGGAAGTCTTGATTAAAATATTTATATATTCCAAAAGTCGGGAAGTAAATACCTGATAGTTGTTACAAAATTTTTAAATTCATAAAACCATAATTTACATTATTTTAATAATAAAAACTTCATTTGAGCTATCAGATTGTCTAATGGTTAAGCATTGTCTCCCATCATCTATTCCTGATTGCCTGTAAAACAGTTTATAAATATGTCAGCAACACGCCAACACATACTGGTGAACACGTTGACAATAACATATGTTATACTCTTAATTATCCCCTAGGGTACCTTATGACCTGCATCGTGACATAGGAAATAATTAAGTTATGAAAGTCTGAATTACTATTACATACTCCAACTCAACTCGAAACCGCTCAGCAAACACCGCAACGTTCGAGTACTTAGCAACTACCAACATACATAAGACTAATCTCCACTCGAACATGACTTAGGTCCGGGCCAACGTGGTGGAGGAATAATCAGGCGTGGTGCGGTGTGCCCACCGTCTACCCACATTAACGTATATGATAACCTGAGGGCCAGCGATTACCTTTGTTTATAGAGTTTTAAGGATACACAATCCCATGAAAACATTTGTAAGACTCGATTAAAGAGTTATAAAAGTTTGAGCGTATTCACGCTTGTAAAGAGTTTAGACGTATTCACCTTTGTTATGCCCAGTGTGTCTCACTGATTTATTGCTTGTTACCTCAGACCTATAGTACTAGAATAACCTTTTATAAATAACTAGATCAACGATCTGGGTTTTAGACCTTTAGTCTATCTGTATAACCTTCACCTTGACAATCATTTCTTTATAAAATATATGGACATTTAGTCTCCTTTTTGTTTATTCTTCACAAAGAAACGTATACACCGGGTTTCTTTTTCAAGAAGAAACGTTATAAAAAGTTTATATTATAAGAAACAATATTTTAACTATACCTTTGTCTTATAATTTAACTAATATCTAATCAAGGTGTGTTTTACCCTGAATAGGGTCTATGTCATATATAATAAAATAATCGGACACAACCCCTACCTTATATGGATACTTTATAAGAAATGTATAAGCTTTACATGGGCAACACTCCTACTTATCGTCGGGTATCTGGCAAGGAATCAATCAACATAACTTCTACTACTTGCTCATACTTTGAGAAAGCGAGCAAGTCGGATCGTCGGAACGTGGCATGCTTCTAGGTTAAGGGTGTTTATAATGAAGTGTTTTGGGATGAATGAGCTTTCACCCCTTGGCCTCCATTTATAGGCAAATTTTGTGTTCTGTCGCGTATCGCAACGGAGCTTTAAACCAAACCGTCGTGTAGCGCGACGGACCTCTTAGTCTTCTCTGAATATTATATTCCGTTGCATATCACGACGTAGTCTTGGGTTAACCGTCGCTTAGCGTGACGCCGCCCACTAGGTCTTGTGTGTCGACACCTATACCTGCCAAGTGTCACGCTTCCTTAATCTGGTCATCGCGATGATTTGAGCGGTCCCGTAACGTGACATCGCAATTTCTGGGATATTGTGAGATACCTAACGCGTATCACGATTGATTTCTTTCTGATCCATTACGATGATTCAGAATTTTCATATTAAGTCCATTGACTTTTGTAACGTCTTCGTTTCGATGATAAATAATATAAGTTCGTTTTAATCATGTGTCGCGTTGCGTCATTTATAATTAATTAAATAACAATTATAGAAAAAGGATAAGGAAACAAAATTAGTGGACTTGAAAGTGATTTGGGCCAAAAAGTCTTTGGGCTTAGCCTATTTAAACCCCTAAACCCTAAATCCATCCTTATCCTCATCATTCCATCATCACCCGCCCAATCATTGGCACACATATCCATACACACACAAAAATTCCCTGTACACAAACATTCCAAAATCCAATCTCATCCATTCAAGTTATTCAAGATCTAATCCCAAACTATAAGTTAGTTGAGCTCAACTGAAGAAAGGCATTAAGATTAACTCAGAAAGGAATCGTCTACAGGTGAGTTCTAGCCCTTTTATGTATTATGTTTTCGGGGCTCTGTGCATACTACGATGTGTTAGATTCATACACTTACCTTAAATGGTAAGTGTATATTATATATATGTTTGCGTATGAATGTGAATGATACTGGATTGATTAACTAGTATACACGTAGTTGTTATATTAGTTATGATTGACGGAAGTAGAAAGGTAATGTAACGAAGTAAAATTGTATGGTATGTTAGAGGGCACCGGGCCCTAATAATAACCGAGGTACGTAGGGACTGGACCCTTATAATATCCAAGGTATGTAGGGACTGGACCCTTATAATATCCAAGGTATGTAAAACGCCAAATCCTTATAAATTTCGAGGTATGCAGGGACTTGACCCTTATAATATCTAAGGTATGTAGGGAGCAGACCCTTATAATATCCGAGGTATGTAGTCAGTAAGAAGCATGAATGAATGTATGCATGTTTGAATAATAGATGAACAGATAAGTATTAATACGTATCTTCGGACGCATATTAGTAAGTAAGTGAATGTAATGTATGTTAATTAACTAGAACTCACTCAGCGTAGCTGACTTTTAGTATGCACGCAGGCAAGTAAAATGAGACAAGTTGCTCGATGAGGGCACGTGGCAATAAGAGGAAAACTGACGTCGCTATGAAGAAGACTCTCGTGTCAATTATGTTTTATGTTTAAGACTCATGTTATTTCTGTTTAAGACAAAGTATTTATGTTATGTATGCAAGGTTAACTTTTATTTCCACGAAATGTTTTATGATTGCCAGACCCATTTTAACTTATTGGCTTTTTAAAAACAACAATAAGCTAATAAACTCTTTTCAAACTCAATCCCAAACACGCTTTCAGTCTATAATCTAATCTAATCTAATCTAATCTAACTATATGTTAAAGCAACATGATTTTTTTCACATGGCATCATTCTAGGGCTTCCACATAGGATGCCACATAGATGCCATGTAAGCAGTTTCCTATTTTATCATCTCTTCTTCTAAACACAATATGGAGCATGAACCCGTTTAGTTATGTTATAACCCATGACCCGGTTTTTCTTAAAATACAACCATTTTCATATGAAGATAACACTTTGTAAAATTTTGAAAATTAAATTACTCTGTGATACGAGTCTCGAACCCAAAACCTCATGTTTCAAACTAAAGATGCTTACCAGCTCCACTTAAATAGTTATTGTATTGGTTTTCTTGACTTATAAATGATATATTGTTAATTCGCTTATAATTAATACCAGAAAATCATTAAACAATTATATTAACATCCAATGTTGTATTCAATGAGTCTTTTAAAGATTTATGAATTGTAAAATTTTGTTTATCATTATATATCATA
The DNA here is from genome assembly GCF_021521415.1 of Bidens hawaiensis. NCBI lineage: Eukaryota > Viridiplantae > Streptophyta > Magnoliopsida > Asterales > Asteraceae > Bidens > Bidens hawaiensis. Next base: position 615,743 of record NW_027491273.1, read on the forward strand.
TGAATTTATAACGTATGCTATCATATATATTACTAATTTTAACTTTTTTGTTGTTTTTATCACCCGTGTATCACACGGGCTCTATCCTAGTTTACAAATAAAAGACAAAAATTATAATTTAGTCAAGTTCCAAAATTTAAGTAATATTTTATTATAAGAAAATTGAAAATTAAAAAAATACATGTCTTAAGATGAACTGAAAACTTATGAAAAGGAATTCGTATCATGGGCACATCATAATAATTGCTTAATGCTCATCGATACAAATGATATTTTATTCTTAAGATAATCCATAATTATAATCTTGCGATTATTTTAAGAAAAGGCAACAATCGGTGTGGAATACCTTTTAGGTTAGTATGAAAACCTAATTTTGTTGACAAAAGTTAATATTATAAGAAAAACTAATATACTTGAATACTTTATATAAAAAGTTTTAACATAATCTTATTACACTATTACACAGAAGAATATGAATTTATTTAAAGTAAATGCATTTATGAATAAGTGATAGACGCAACACAATTCTTAGGTATAAAGGGGGAGATTTTGGGTTTAAGTTTCATTTATAATAAAAAAATAAAATAAAATAAAAAAATAGAGGATTTCAAGTTGGGCAAGCGAGCTTTCTTATCTATGATATGTTTCCTTATCAAGATAAAATGAAGATGATCAGGCGATCAGTAACCCGCCAGTAATTCAAATAACTATTAAAAAACATATATCATATATAGATGACACCATTTCTTATTAATGTAAATATTACTCTTACCTTTGTCTTATATAATAACATAAATTTCACTTTATGAAATTTTAGCATCTATGATCTATCAACTCATCAAACAAATTTAGCATTTTAATATGCTAAAATTAGTATGAATTTCTTACACAAAACAATAGCTTTTTACGGTATCAACCTTTCAATAATTCATCCTTTTCTTTTTAATAATGGCCTACTTTTGGATTTATTTTGGAAAAAAAAGAATATATCATGGAAGAAAAGATACTCACCATAAGTGTTTTGAGACAAGACAAATGATTGTTTTATATAGAAAACTATTTGGCTATAAATGTTCCACAAGATCAAGATACTCACCATAAGTGTTTTGAGACAAGACAAATGATTGTTTTATATAGAAAACTATTTGGCTATAAATGTTCCACAAGATCTATCAACCATTGTATAAGTAGCTATATAAACAAATACATTTATATATATCATACAAACAAAATAAATAAATATATTTCAATAATCCAAATTATACCTTATTCATCAATAATGATAATACCAGCAATATAACCAACAAAACTAATAAAAACTAATAGCTTTGTGTTTGTTAAAAACAACGATCTCGTACTAATACAAAAACAACTTCGTATGTCCCTGTAATGACTAATGTTTCAAACTTAAAAAGAGGTAAATTGTTTTCAAGCCACACAAATAAAGCTTAAGAGCAAGCAATGTTACACTATCGTCACCGATATTTCAGATGCCCCAAACGATGACTAAAAACAGAATTCTTATATATAAATATATTTTTTTCAAAGATCGACGATAGATAACAATAAAATGAACAAAGTTACTGTAGCGATAAACAAATAAAAAATGTTGAAGTGTTAATTATCATATCTGTTATGGGCTTAAGTGTTTAACTAAATAAGATTACTTCTTTTACCTAGGTCTACTTTGGGCTTAATACTTAAAAGTGATGTATTACAAGACGTAATAATTACCCATCTCTTTGAGAATGCTTGGGATTGAGTTTGAAAAATGCTTATTGGTGTTTTAAAAAAAATGTTTATTCGCGTTTTCAAAATGCCAATAAGTTAAAATGTGTTTCACAATTACGAAAATCCTTTTTTATTTTTAGCTTTTTGAAAGTGTTAAAAAACAATTTTCTAAAAGTCTCAAATCCTGGCTTTTTGAAAAAGCCAATAAGCAAATAAACATTTTTCATATTCAATCCCAAATATACTCTTAATACAGAAGATTATATATAACTTCATATAAATATATATAAAAACTATCATTTATAAAATTTTGTGCCCTCACTGTGCCTTGGAGACCGCCAAACAAAGCTAAATTAAATCCGAAGGCTAAATCGATTTTTTTTTGGAACGAGGGATGCTAGATAAACATTTTGTTTTTTTACTTTTTTTTTTCCGGTTTTATTTTCTTTGTATATCTTTTTTGAGTTTTTTTTTTATTATTATAAAATGATGTGGCGTGGATGATTAAGATTTATACACTATAATAAGATGGGAAGAGATGATCAAAACCTCAAAAGTTTTCTTTTTAAACCTATTAAAATGACACTTTCCATATAATAAAAAATATCGTACTTATCATGTGTAGATAAGGAAGGAAAGAAAATCTAATGTAATAAGAAACAATATTGCAATAAGATACGAATACGTAGGAGTTGTAATATAATTATGGTGGTAACTATGAACATGAATATCACATATATCATGTCATAATAATAATAATAAGAATAATAATAATAATAATAATAATAATAATAATACGCACATCTCATCTCATCTCACCTCTTTTCTTTTCTTTCTTTAAATCCATCATTCACCGAATCATCTCTCTCTTTCTCTTTCTCTCGAATCAACCGTCTCAAATAAACTCACCGTTAAATTTACATTTACAGGTATAAATTATTATTATTATTATTATTATTATTATTATTATTCCGTTTCAATTACTTATTTTCCGATCGATCGATTACTATAAATCGTTTAGATTCTGTTCGTGTGCCACTGTTTCGATTTGTTATGGATTATACGTTTTGCGTAATTGAATCTGACCGGTAGTGTAATTTGATTGTGTGTGTGTGTAATTGAAGCTGGAAGCAAGTGATTAACGATCGTTGATGATTGTGAAGTGTGTTAATTACTAAGCGGATAGTTCATTACGGAATATAGAGGTAGGTTTAACATGATGATGATGTTTAGGTATTGCTTTAACTTTGAAGGATGTTGTTGTTGTTAATGAGTTTGAAAGAATAGAGGATGTTTACTATGCTGCCGACTAGGGAGTTGTGTGTACTCGGGGGGTACTTGGACATGGTAAATATCACGAAAATTAATTTTTGGATATTATATATATGTCAAATATCGTAAGTTTGCTAATATTTATAACAAAATAGGAGAATATCAATATTAATAAGAGAAATACATTTTTAAATAATAAATTATTCTAAAAATTGCTAATCGTTAGTTAAAAAAATGATATTTGTCTTTTCATATTATAGAAATACAAATTATGTTTTATTTTTTTAAGTCAAAATTGGCCCAAGTTCACCGACTAGATGTGATTCTGACTGACGTTGACCACCTTTGATCGATTCTTAGTAATTAGGTGGAATGAAAGAAACTTGCCTCGGCGACATACCTTGTAGCGAGTACTCGGTGAGTACTCGGCCATGTAAACCTACTTTTACAACATTGGCTGTAGGTGTAATCGAGTTTAGTCTAGTTTAATCTATTGAGTGATGAGTTAAGAGGTATAGATTGAAGTGTGGTGGATGTTTGTAGGAGGTTTAGGTATGTAGATTGAGGAATTGGGGATATTAGTACTTTTATGCATTGGCGGACCTACACCTTGGTGTGAGGGGTCGGCCAACTCCTGTGAAATTCCTTTTTAAGGTATATATAGGTTAAAATCTCGTCTGGCCCCTATGAAAATTGACACCGACTCTCTTCCGACTCCTGTGAAATTTTTTTTGGGTCCGCCACTGCTTTTACGTTAACGCTTTGATAAGTTTACGGAATATAAAGCTCGGTTTAAGATGATGATGATGATGTTTAGCTATTGTTTAACAGATATTGTTATTAACATTTAACAAGTTTGGAAGAATAGAGGTGATTTAACTGTTGGTGTAACGGTGTTTGAAAGAGGAGATGTTGGAGTTTAGTTTAATCTATTGAGTGGTGAGTTTGAGGCTTAGATTGCAGTGCGATAGATGTTTGTAGGAGGTTTAGGTATGTAGATTGAGGAATTGGGGATGTTAGTGCTTTTATGTTAGGGTTTTGATTAGTTTACGGAATATAGAGCTTGGTTTAAGATGATGAGGATGACGAGGATGATGATGATGTTTAGGTATTATGATAGAGATCTTATTAGTTTATACTTAATAGTCGTTTGTAATTGTGGGAGGGGGTAAGTGTAATTTCTATTTCTATAAGTAAGGTCCAATAGTCATTTAGAAAGGTTAAGAAAGATAAAAGATATTTTGTTAGGCTCATTGCAATTAGCATGAGAGGGGCATAGCCCGGGACCACTTCGGTGGTTAGTTATCATTGTAGATCCTTTGAGATCATCTTCTTCGATATCATATTTCAATATAATAATATAGTTTAAACATTTGATTTCATCTTCTTATATGTCCTAATTCAATTTCATACCGAGTTCATATCATATTATTTAACGGATGTTATTGTTAGTAACAAGTTTGGAAGAATAGAGGTGGTTGAGCTGTAGGTGTAACTGTGTTTGTAAGAAGAGATGCCGGAGTTTAGTTTAATTTGTTTGAGTGATGAGTCGGAGGCATAAATTGAAGTGAGGTAGATGTTTGTAGGAGGTTTAGATGTACAGATTGAGAAATTGGGGATGTTAGTACTTTTATGTTAGGGTTTTGATTAGTTTACGGAATAAAGAGCTTGGTTTAAGATGATGATGACGAATGGCGATGATGTTTAGGTATTGTTTAATGGATGTTATTATTGCTAACAAGTTTGGAAGAATAGAGGTGGTTGAACTGTAGGTGTAACCGTGTTTGAAAGAAGAGAGGTTAAAGTTTAGTTTAATCTGTTGGGGGTATACAGATTGAGAAACTGGGGATATGAGTACTTTTATGTTAGGGTTTTGATTAGTTTTGGTATTATACTCTAATGGTGGCTGTAGCGGCCCTTGGCTATTATTCAGGTAACGCAAGGATCATGGATCTAGACATACAATTTTTTGTTGTTGATTTTTCAGGCTGTTAGCGAATGTTCATTATTAAATCTAAACCTTTATTTAGATTCTTTTTTTTTGTTTATTTCGAAAGGTAAATATACAGTGAGTCAAGCCAATGAGTACAGCAAGACAGCAAGTGACACAACACAACACATTTTTAATTAAACAATATTGAGAATGTTGTGTTAGTAAAAGAAATAAAGAATCATGCTTAATCACTTCCTGTTAGTTTAGCATAATTTTTGAATAATTCGCATCACTTCTTGTTTAATTGGTTCTGTTTCTTCCAAACGTTTGCGTGTTTATACCCTTTTACCATGCTTCTTTTAATATATGTTAAAGCTTGGGACATGATGTGGTGATGAATGCTGTATGCACACTGGCTTCTTTCTATCTTCTTTATGCATTAAGCTTCTAAGTATTCATTATGATTATTTGCAGCATCTTACAGTTTAAGAATTTGCTGACCATAGTTGACAACTCACCATTGTGACCTTGGCCTGATAAATATGGGGCATCAGCATCATTTTAGTTCATCCTACATGCTAGAGACCGAGAACGAACCGAGCTGGAACTTTGCAGAAAATACCTACATGCATACTGGTATTGATAAGTTGATTAAAGATGCTTCATTTAGGTATTTGATTATCGTTAATTATCGCCTAACGCTTTATTTCCTCAACTATCTTATTTGCAGCAAGAAATGGGGCTGGTCCAAGCAGTTCTCTTGTATACCCCGCTGATAATATGTCAATCGATGGACCACAATACGCACACTGTACTCACACACAAACATCGAATGGGTACACTTCATTATCTCACAATCTTCAAATCCCAAATTATCAACAAGATGTTGCGGGCCCATCAGATCTTTCTATGCTCACTCTTCATACACCCTCTGCTTACATAGCACCTGAATATTACAGAAATCGAGCTTCTTCATCTACTTACAGTGGAAATCCCTTTAATGAAGAAGACTTATTTGACATCAGGGTCGGTAATCAAAGCGTTCAATATAAACGTAAAAGCCCGGTTATTCCAGAAGGTCAAAGCTCTTCTGATGTTGCAATGGTTGATGAACCTTGGTCAAGTTTTCTTCAAGCACCTGGCGATTATAGCCCACCAAACTCTAATGCCCTCTCAATTTGTGCGGGGAGTTCTGTTAGAAATGTGAGAAGCCGGTCAACTTTTGACTTGGAAACAAACTCGGTTAGGAATCATACTACAACCAATTTGGCACGTGAGTTTTATACAACCAGTCGACCCATGGATATTGGCTCGAGCTTAAATGGTTTGAATTCGACTCGTATGTCTTCTGCTGTTAACGGTAAGGTTTCATACTTTCATGCACATATCATTGTGTTTTTCAAGTAACTTAAAATATATATATTTTTAAATTGCAGGTAACAGTTCCGTTAATTACGAACGATTAAACCCGTTTCTCGAACCAAGCAGTAATCATAGTTCTTCGATAGTAACCGGACAACCGAATGATAGTCATGCCCTTCGAAATTTCCCGAGCTCCTCCGCTCATTCTGTGAGAGGAGTTCGAAGTGGATACAGTCAGAGGCCTGCTTCAACTTTCAGGGTGTCTTCAACCAACTTAACAGATGAAGGGTTGCAGTTAGCCACCGATAATAATCATTCTTCCCGCCATTCTAGACCTTCATCCACCATGGGCTGGCATGCTAGTGAAAGGCGATACCGATCTTTATCTAGGGTGAATTTTCATGATCGTCCACCTTCTGAGGTTTGCACACCTGTAAACAAACTGAACTTTCAGTGAACTGTGCGTGAACCATTTGGCGAAAAGTTTGTTTATGTTCGTTTGCTTGATAAACGAGCGAGCATGAACAAACAGTTTTCTTCGTTTGGTTAAACGAACAAACATGAACACGTCTCGTTCATTCATTTATGTTCATGAGCGTTCGTCTGCTTAAATTCATTTATCTTTGTTAGTTTACGTTTGTTTTAAGTTCGTTCGTTTACGCTCGTTAATATATTCATGTAAATTTTTTTGGCCCGTTACAACTTAGTCTAGTACTCTAGTTTTAACAACTGCTTAGGCCCAACACATTGTTCTTCACATTACTTTAACTGGTTAATGCCTAGTTATGTTTGTTTTTTTACCTTCCTGAATGGTTAGTTTGTACCGTTAGTGAAACTGGTTAATGCCTAGTTACATTAACGAACATGAACATGTTCACTGGTTAATGCCTAGTTACATTAACGAACATGAACATGTTCATTTTCTAAACTAACGAACGCGAACAACAAAACTCTGTTTGGTAATCGTTCGTCATTGATCGTTTGTTCGGCTAAAGTTAAAATTAATACGAACAGGCTCTGTTCGTGTTTGTTTGGTTCGTTTACATGCCTACGCACCCACTTTTTATAAGGTGGCATGACTTAGTTGCATGGTCAAAATGATGACGTGGCAGCTGGTGTGTAAGTTTCTTTGACCATTTTGATCTGACATAGTAAATGTGTTAAATTTCAGGGTGTTATGATCATGGATCGATCGGCTGTGTATGGATCAAGACATCCTTTTGATCAACACCGGGACATGCGACTTGACATAGATGACATGAGTTACGAGGTTAGCAATATATTATTCTCTCGTATTATTGTTGATTTGTTATTATTCTTATTCTTATTTTGTTTTCTTTCATTGTGTAATTAATCAAACTAACAGGAGCTTCTTGCACTCGGGGAAAGAATTGGAATTGTTGGCACGGGCCTGCCAGATCATCTTATCTCAAAATGTATACAAGAATCCATATACTGTTCTTCAGACCAAATGCAAGAGGAAGGAACCTGTGTCATCTGTCTGGTGAGATTTCATTTAATTAAAACTTAAATAACTTATTTATGTACTTTTAACTAATTGTGACTTAACGACTCGGCATGGCTTAATTTACAGGAAGAGTATGCAAATATGGATGATGTGGGGGTGTTACGAGTTTGCAGGCATGATTTTCATGTTGGGTGCATCAGAAAATGGCTGTCAATGAAGAACTTGTGTCCGATTTGCAAAGCGGAACCAATGAAACAGAAATAAGTTGGTAAAGACTTTTAATCTTGTTCTTGTAAATACATGTTTCAAAAATGGAGGGTTTGAATAATTTGGTAAACATTTTGCATCCATGACAATCATGATGCAGTCTGTCTCTGGTTAATTTACTGGGGCTGTGTATCTATTTATGTATGTGCTTAAATGCTAATTAATGGAAATTATATCAAATTCAGAAGATTTGTTTATTGTTAATTGTAATCCCTTTTGTCGGTTGCAAACTTAAATCTTGTTTTTACATATTCACCTCTACGTGTCGAACGAAAATTCTTTGTTGTCGAAAGGTCGGAAACCAGGCCGCTTGACGGGTCATGTTTGGGGTTGCTGGATCGAACCCAACACCAACTCGGAAATCGTCAACACGAACACCACACATGTATATGGAACCTAACATGACACGTGTATTTGCGGGCTGAGATGGTTTAACTTGGAAAATGAAAATTTTATTTAGTTCTTTTTACATATTGACACTTCAAAACTCTAAACTTACATATATTTCTGTAAGCAATTATATTTAAGTTGTCATTCTAAAATTTAAAATTTGGCATGTAAATATCCAAATAGTTGTATAACGTATTACGTATAGAACACATTTTAAGTTTATACAAGTATAAAATTTGGCGTTAGCTCATATGGAGTTCTATATTTGTCCACCAGCCCAGTCTACCCCTTAGAATGGGCCATGGGCCATAAAGTACAAGCACAGGGCCCCTTATAAAATGAGCTGAACAAAAAATATAGCTTCTCTTTTTATGGCAAATGTATTTTATAGGATTCGAACTTGGGTGTTTAAGAGACTCTCTGTCACTGGGCCAAGCAGCCGAGCCAAAAAATCTTACGCAGCTGAACCAAAAAATATTGCGCAATGAGCAAAGAAAAACGTTGCATACTATACTTGTGTTACTAGGCCATTTGAGTCACGACTGACTGATTGCAATGCATCGTGATTATATTTTCTAATCTCTCTTAACACCCGATCAGACGAGGCACCTTATGCTTTTTGGTTGATAACATGATCGTGCAATTAACTTTTACAGTCTTATAATAAATTTAACAAACAAGAGAGAAAATTCATTTTCTTTTATGGAATTAAAGTCAACAGGTCATAATACTCTAAAAACAAAACTCCTGATAATTGTGGTAAGACTTGGAACATGTATTTATTTAAAAAAAAAAAATGCCCATGTTATCTGATGTGATGGTGAAACCAACCCAACATGATGAAAATAAGATAATGGTGATTGCACTATATTTTAATTGGATGTATTATAGAGAGGTTAGATCACTAGAAAACAAAGAAAAAAACTTTGAGAATACCAGTATACCACTTTTAAATAAGATTTTTTTAATATTTTCTATATTTTATTAATATTTGTCAAAAAATGAAAACAAAAAGACAAAAAAAAAATATAAATACTTAGCGAGTTATATATATATATATATGTAACTCGTTATGATATGTCTATCTGGATATATGTAATCTTAATATATATGTATCTCATATGAGACATATGTACGTTAGTTAATTTTTTTTTGTTTTGCTAATTTTATAATTAAAAGATATGAAAATAAAAGGAACTTTAAAACAAGTAATTGGTTGGTAGTTTTTGCTTGTTTTTTGTAACTTTAATGTTTTCTAGTATATATGTATTGTTTTATTTCCCGTATTACGGTGGTTATTATACATTTTTTGTTTATAATATTTATATATATTTTTAGATTTTAATTTTATTTATTATATGGAAGTTAATAATATACTTAAAGTTTGATGATAAAAGTGTTTCACAAATAAATGAGATGCTATAACTCGTTTAAAAGCTATTGGGTTTGGTGAGACCCATGACCCGCTTATTTTTTTACTATAAAATTGTTTTTAGTTATAAATAATATTTTTTTTAAATCGGCTATTAATTTTTACTACTTTATAGAATTTTCATATCAAATATTTGGTAAGATTCATTTTCAATTATGAGATGTTATAACCCGTTTAAGGGCTAACTGGGTTTGGTGAGACCCATACCCATGAATTCGGGTCAAATGCTTGAGAAACCTCCATTTACAAACAAAACAATCTGGTGACTTGAGAGGGGATGAGGAGCAACCAAAGAGCTTTTAAAGGTTTCGTTTATATATATTTCAGGTTAAGATTGTTAATGTTAATACCATAATCGTAGATTATAAAAATTTTAAAATGTTAAAACTAAAATGAATGAAACGCAATTTTTTTTACTAGGACTCGAATAATTTTACATACTATACTATATAAAAATTATAGATAGCCTAGAACTTTGATTATATATTGTTTAAACATGATTTCTTTTAAATTGTTGTAAATTGTTATTATAGCTATAGGTCCAGGTTGTCTAATTCGAACGATGCGTATAAATATATATAACCTTACATCTAGACTAATTACAACAATACGTCTAACATTACAATGTCTTATCCATTATATTCACTATGCTTCAGGTGAAAACTCCTCTTTTTTAATCTTAACCGACGTGTATATACATGACTTAATACTAGTTAATAGACATGTTATAATGAATTTGGTGTAATTTTTTATTGACTTAATAGACATGTTATAACTATGAGATCCCAATGTCAAAAATATGTAATTTTTCATTGACTAATTGTATTTGGTGTAGTGAATGATGAATCCCACAGTTGAAAACAAGGATGCATTGTTGCCTAACTAGGAACTCCACATTCCAAGGTTAGAGTTTGTTCTAATCCAATTATGTTAGTCACTTAATTCAAGAAGTGGTCCAAGAATAGATGCTCCTAAAATTTAGTTAATAGGAGAAATGTTAGTTTTAGGAGTATAAAAAAGTAGATATAGTTTTTAAATTAAAAGGTTCATGTTTATAGAGTTTCATCATTAGTTTCATACATTTTTTTTTAACTAGGAGAACTAGCGTCTAAAAAGTTACTAGATCTTATCAATACTCTACTAATCAACAAGATTAAATAAATTGTAATTTTTGTTGAGTAGATGAATTTCAAGAAGTTATAATAAAAAACAGATGAGAGCAAGATTTTTTTTTGAAGGTAGAACTATATAAAGAAACAAACATAGAAAGACGCTATGACAAGAAAATAATTACATGTACAATAATGGGTTCTTAAACCACTCGATCCTTGAAATTTTGCATTTCCAATTCCTACTACTACTACACCAAAGGAAAGAAAAATGCAAAATATCATCAAACATTGTTTTGTTTGTTGTGATGATTCTTCTTGAATACCAAGTTGTTCCTGAATCTCCATAAAGCCCACAAAGAGACAAATATCATCAACCCGATCAAGCTTTTCTTATTATTTGGAACTTTTAAAGCTTTCAACCTTGTCATGATCTCGCCCGGTGTAGTAGACATCACAACTGAAGGCTAAACCATGACACTATGAGACCATGACACTATGAGACCTAGATCCGCTTAGCAACCGATGACGTACCAAAAATAAGATCACCAGTTTCTTTGTAGTCATTACATACCGGACATAAAACGTTCGGAATATTTATACCTTTCCCACTAAATTTGCTCTAGCAGGAAGCCTATTCATCAAAACCTTTCGGGTATAAGTTATTTGTTTTTTATTTTTTTTATTTTTTACATTTTGTAACACAATTCAGTTTTTTACATCTAAGAAAGGTTGGTGGGGCGGCTGTCTTGGTGTAGTTCTAATCATTTCAAGAACCTCCCAAATCAACTACTAATTTTATTTTCCATTTTCAATAATTTATCCACTCACTACAATTATCAGTCTTCATATAAATTATTTTATATTATTAAACAAATTTAAATATAATTATTCAAAGAGAAAAACCGCAAGATTGTATGCAAACTAGAATACAAATGTCATTTTTATATACTAATTTAAAAGATGTAACGGTGGGTCTAGTTGAAGGTATGATCACGAGACCAAATTATTAATGATATAATAATATGTGAACATCTAATTCAGAACCTAGAATACGTTAAATACTGCAAGAACCGCATAAAGCATTTTCTTTTCTGTCTTAAACTAAATATATAAGACGGTGCTTAACCGTGCAGTGCACTTCAATAAATCAATAAGGCGCTCTCTATACATGTTTTATACTTTTATTATGTGATTTTTACTAAATTTTGTATATTTGTCTAAGAATAACATAATTTACCTATAGGACCTCCCCATCTCTACAAACAAAGGGTAAGGGCTCTTCACTACGCGCAACCCTCCTTCTCACCTTCCCTCTTACATTTATCGTCCTTACTCGTTTCAGATGAAAAGATTCCACTCTTCTTTTCTCCTCGCTCACTCTCTACACCATATTAGACTCGCCCGTCTTCCCTCCTTCCTCTCTTTTATGGCGGACACAAATTTCTTCCACTCAACTGTCATAGAAGGTTTAAGAAAACACACCAAGTCGTACATTGATAATCGTTGCATGTTATTAATGATGTCAAGCCTTTGACTCTAGGACCTTCTCCATCTCTACAAACGAAGTGTAAGGACTCCTCTTTACGGACAACCCTATTTTTCACATCCCCTCTTACATTTTTCGTCCTTACTCGATTGTGATAAAAAGATTCCACATAAATAAATAAATAAATGTATAAATATATCCCATAATAGTGTTTTATGGTGTTCTTTTCATGAAAACTCATTTTCGAAGTAGAAAACAAAATGTTTATATATAAATAATAGATTATTTCTTATATCACAAACTGTTTTTAAAAATTTAAAAAGATAACCATTATATGTTATCAGGTTTAACAACACTTTCCTTTTATAAATAGTTTGTAGTTTCGCATAAGTGGATGTGGGAAACACAAAGTCAAAAAGAATAGGCCAAGTGGACAAGCTTTGCATGCTTGTAATTTTTAGTTTCACTTGCAAAGACTCCTCTATATAAAGAAGGTTAGATAGTTGCAACACTTGCTCAAAGGTACAAAGCTTATAAAGCATAGAGATTATGGCAATTCACAAGCTACTTAGCAACCTAAGTCTCATTCTCCTTTTTTCCTTCCATTTTCATTTTGGTATTACTGCACACATTTTTTTTAAGTACTTATACAATTACTACATGTAAAGTATACATGTTAATTATGATCTATGTGATTTATATTAATGCGCTCGTATGCTACCCTTGAAGGTAACGGTGAACTTCGATTAAACTACTATTCGGAAAGCTGTCCAAACGCCGAAGAAATTATTAAACAAGAAGTTATAAGTTTGTATCATAAGCATGGAAACACCGCGGTTTCTTGGATAAGAACTGTCTTCCATGATTGCATGGTTAAGGTGCTAATTTACGGTTTAAACTTCTTGGTTTTCAATAACGAGTTTGTAAACAGATCTGTTTATCAAAGAGATTTATCGTTCCTGACAATACGTCACTATTGAAATGTTTTTATTTTTATAGTCATGTGATGCATCAATATTATTGGAGAGCATAAATAGGATACAATCAGAAAAGAAATCAACAAGAAACATGGGAATGAGAAACTTCAAGTACATAAACACAATCAAAGATGCTCTTGAGAAGTCATGTCCCATGACTGTTTCTTGTGCCGATATCGTTGCTCTTTCCGCTAGAGACGGAGTCGTCTTGGTATGCAATAACATCTTTTTTTGTAATTAAACAAGAAATCTTAAAGCAATTGTTACTAAATGATTGTATAACCTTAGTTTACAAGTTACAATATTTACTAGTTATTAACATTTTTTTCACTTGTGTCACATAGTTGGGAGGGCCTCATATTGAGATGAAAACCGGAAGAAAAGACAGCAAGGAAAGCCATTTTTCAGAAATCGACGAATTGTTACCTAACCATAATGATTCCATGACATATGTTCTTTCACGTTTTCAGTCAGTGGGAATTGATGTTGAAGGAACGGTCGCTCTCCTAGGTAACAATCATAGTCACTTAAAACTATCTATACTACGTTATAAAACATTTGATAATCCAATTACTTTTGTTGTAGGTGCTCACTCGGTAGGGCGGGTCCATTGTGTCAACATTGTGGACAGGCTCTATCCGACAGTTGACCCAACCTTGGATCCAGACCATGCTGAGTATCTCAAGCGTCGTTGTCCCCATCCTAACCCAGACCCAAATGCGGTGGAATATTCGAGGAATGACCTACAAACACCTATGACCTTAGATAATATGTACTACAAGAATATTCTGAACAACAAAGGACTACTTATTGTTGATCAACAACTTGTTTCAAGCCCGGCTACGTCTTCATTTGTCGAGAATATGGCAGCGGATAACGATTACTTTCATCAACAATTTTCTAAAGCGCTTCTTATTTTGTCGGAGAATAACCCCTTGAGCGAGGACGAAGGCGAGGTTCGAAGAGATTGTCGATTTGTAAATAGTAACTAAGGTTATGTCATGGACTTAAAAGGAATAAAGTTTGTAACATTTTGAATTATATGTGGTTTAACAGCTTTTCTTTTTAATATATGTTTACTAAGATCATCATATGTTGTGTTTCACCTAAACGAATCTTGATATTTGAATACATTAAAGTAATTTAGAAGGTTATAAGTTTTACAATTATATTCTTTAGAACGGTTGTTAAGCATTATAAGATAATATTTAACCATAGAACTAAAAACGATCTTGGTGAATGGCGGCTGTAACTATAACAGTCATAAAGGTATTGAAATTCCTTGTCGGGTAAGTTCTGACCCGCACAAAAGGTGCAAAGATCTGGGCATTGTCTCGAATGGTTATATAGTTAAAGTATTAGATTTGATTTTTTCTTCTGACACTGTTTTCGTTTTAAAAGAAAAAACGCTAACCGATAGATAGTTTTTTTTACTGCACAATATTGTAAGTCTATGATACCATGATAAAATACCTGGGAATCTTATTCTAAAGATTCAAATGAGTGATTATCATTAGCGCCGGTAATTTTTATTACAATTCGAGCCATGACAATATGGACGATAATTCCTGGCATGCCATGGAGATAAATGAATTTTTGGTTGGCTAATAGCCTATTTCATTAAAATGCCAATCCACATCCCACGTCTAATAAATAAGCTAACCCGAATATGACTCGTTTAATAACTTTGGTTAACTTAATAACCAGTTTAGAAAATTTTTAAAATAGTTTTATTTAGATTTTAGAGAAGGTTATTTTGAAATGTATAAAGTTCAAAGTTAGATTTTTGTTTTTATTATTTTAAAATTAATAATATTCTTAAATGAAGTTATTTTTTCCATTTTAATATCTTTCATTTCTTGATTTCCAAAACAAAATCTTCATGAGTTGTTCATGAGTTCTAACCACCCCTTCTACAATCATTTCCATTCGCCTTGTCTAATCTCAAAATAAATATGTAAAACAAAGTTTTTAAATTGAAGATAGAGAGATTAAAAAAAAACAATAACAATAAAAAAGATGCTAATTAATTACATAATATTTAATTATTGATAGTTTAAAATAGTTACTAACTAGTTATTTCATAATAAATATGTAAAACAAAGTTTTTTAATTGAAAATGAGAGATAAAAAAACAATAACAATAAAAAAAAAGATGCTAATTACATAATGCTTCATTATTGATCATTTAAATAGTTACTACCTAGTTATTACTCGTATTGGCAAATAAATATTAAATGAGTTGATTAAACTTAACACGATTATTTTTACTAGCAATTTGAATTAAAAATTCCTCACCATTTAGGAAATACTAAGCGGAAACAAAAACAAAGCTAGATACAAAGTATATGTGACATTCGTCAATTTCGAGTCTTATTTGTATTCGTTTTTGTATTTGTTTATTATGTAAACTGACCCGATTTATAAACCGAAGCTTATGTTATAATCAAAATGATGGATTTATGTTACAATATTGTTTCACACTTGTTAGGTCTTGAAAACATCCTACCTTTATTTTTATTTTTATTTTTATTATTATTATTATTATTATTATTATTATTATTATTTTTGTTTTGTGTTTTTGTCTTGATCCATTTTGTATGAAAACTCTTGTGTCTCACACCCATATTTGACCACCAACATTACCCTATATATACACCACATTTCCTCTTCATTTTCTCTTGCTACAACTCAAAAAAAAAAAAACTTTCTAAAACATCAAAGATTCAAGGTTATCTTCTTAAGTGTTCTTGAAGGTTTTTAGTCTTTCATCTTAATTAGTTTATGTAGCCTTATTAATACTTGTTTATGGTTGTGCAACATATATATAATATACACCCCTTATTTACCTTTGGTAGTTACTTCTCCGATTCCGGTCGGTGAGGTTTCGGACCTCATAAGGCAAGGCTTCATGGAGGACTTCGTGTCCTTGATATATATACATCTATATAACTTGTTCATACATATTAATCTTGCTTATTTTAGTTTGTTGGTCATGTTTACAAGTTCCATGGTTATGGGTTTTTAAGAGTCTATGCTTCGGTTTAACCGTAAATAGCTCTAAACCGTAAACCGAACTTTGTTACTAGTTTTGTTAAATAATTGTTTAAACATACTTATTGTTAGATCTAAGTTTCTAAAATCATTTTTACAAATTCTATGGTTATGGGTTTGTAGAATCTTACCTCGGTCTTAACTCGAAACACGATCCGAACCGAAAACCTAACTTTTGTTTAAAGACTTTATTATTAACTTTTGGTTGTAAAACTTAAAGTATTTTTATTTTTACATTATTATACAAGTTTGGACATGTGGAAACCATCTATGAACTTGTTGTGAGATGGAAACCGAACCAAACCGATTCTTACTCGCTTAAGACACACAAGTGTGTTTTTTTAGCAATCAATACTTGTATATTTCTTTAAAAATAGTTACAAATTGATTTTTAAATATTTTCTTAAGTACTTGGAAATGTTTGATCCAACTTGATCTCATAACAAAGTTTGGACCGACAAAACCGAACACTCGCATAACGTGCGTTGTTAGTTCTAAAACAATGGAACTACATACTTGGTTAAGTCTTATTAAATTTTATTGAGTTATCTCATAACATTCAATATTTTGGAAAGTTGACTTTGGGTTTGACCAATTATCAAGACCCGAACCGACAACCCGAACACTCGATAAAAAAAACTGTTTTAGTATCTTTATTCCAAAGGGATTTGTATTCTTGCATTTTACCCACCTTATTACTTAACATAGGTTGAGTGAATATTAAGGTTAGATATTTTAACCCGGTTTCGAGCAAACTTACATTTTTAAAGGGTTATTATTATAAATTCTTAAATAGTTACATTTTAAAACCTTGAACTTTAATTATTTACATTTCTCAATATTTATTTTGTTTAAAGACCTTCAAGACAACCTTTCTAAATTCAAGACTTCTTTTCTTTTTAAGCATTGTGCTTTAAACTCGTCGTTCCGACAAATCTCCAAATTATCATTTTTCAACTTTACTACTTGAAGGTGAGTACTTCATACCCCATTTTCCATCTTTTATTTTGGGGGGTGACATTTCATACTTATTCAACAAATTACTTTATATTTGAATCTTAAACCACAAACGTAGTTGTATACTTTACCTAAAGAATTGCTCGATTTGGTGTTCTATGCTTATTTGCCTATGTGTTTATCGCTTTTGGTTGGTGGAACTATAAAATCCTAGACTATTTGGCAGCCCCTTATAGCAAGGTGTCGTTAACGTAATGCAATTAACGATAACTATAAAATCCTAGACTATTTGGCATCCCCTTATAGCTAGGTGTCGCTAATGTGTTTAGCGATATCTATTTATCCAAATTACCACTTTTATTTATCGTTTCGTATGCAAGTTTTGTGGCTATCTTTATTATATACTAATATGATTAAACTTATGAATTGCTCACCAACCTTTGTGTTGACAAACTTTATTTTATATGTTGCAGGTTTGCATCTTGGTTGATTTATGATTGTGAAGAAAACGACATCAAAGACCTTAGGATATTAGTAAAAATGAACAATATCAAATTTGCCATATTTTGTGATATCTTGTTTATGGTTATTTTATGGATAATTGTTATGTGACATTTTCGATGTTGTGAAATGAAATGAGTTTATTAAATACTGTCACTTTAATTAGTGTCATGTGCTTATGGACAATCGTTACACCTCGGCATGTTCCGCCGCCTTTGGTCGAGGTGTGACAGTATAACTAACTGTTAGTACATGAACAAGTTTCTTAGCCACACCAAAAGTCAACTTGTTTCGAGTGTTCCAAATAAAGCACAAATCGGTGAAATTAATCACCTCGACCACGCCCTTTTTCTTCTTCAACCATCTAGCCGAATCCAACTACTTCATAAAGTTTTTCGTCCCCAAACTATACTTAACACGATTTTAAGTTGGTCTGACCTAACATGAATAGATTTATTAGCCGTATTTGGGTTAAAATATTAAACCGGTTACCCATGACAGGATTAACACCCATATACAAATTTACAGACTTTGGGTTGGCTAACACGACTCATTTATTAAACAGTCAACTTGAACTCAACCCGTTTAATAAATGGAATAACTTTTTTCTTTAAACAACAAATTTTTTTTCTGGGACTCGAACGCATGACCTTTAACTGATAAAGAGACTTATCTTATTGACTGAACATCCGGTGAAGCATTGTGACATTGTGGCAACCCATACAGGTGTGGGGCAGAGTGAAGGGATGTCGGATCATGGTGATTTGGGTGTTGGCTGAAAAGGCTAGAAGCGAAGTATTGATCAACAAAATTTGTTCATCTATTTATTAAAAATAAAAACTATTTAAAATTTTATTTCCTTGTTTATCTATTTTGTTTCCTTTCCATTAAATTTTGGTCCACATCTATAAGATTGAATTTAGGGATTGTTTGTTTTTCGTTAGCCTTTTAATGATGTCTTATCGAACATTCAATCAAAACATTTGATTTTTGAAATTTTTATTTAAGAATTGTTTGGTTTCAAGTGACTTCAACCATGTGTTCTTGATAACCATTTGCTTGTAATTTTGGTTGCATCACATTAGTTACAAAAATGTTCATTTAAGCCTTAATTGTTTATTGTTTATTGTTTAAATCCTTACTAAATCATTAGGTATTATATCATTTTCTGAATAAATACTACATGAGTCAACTTCAAACACAACATGATTTTATTTTTATTCGACAAGATACAATACTAATAAATTCGAATCATGTTCAGATTCATCTGTTTCATTAGCCCAACATGTGTGTTATATAGAGGCACAAGCTCATGTCAAAGGATGAAATTGTGGTTATTTTAAAATTAATTTTTCAAATAAAAAAATCACTTATGCATGTACACTTATACTTTGAATTTTGTTCTTCAATTTATCACAATTTGGATTTGATAATCAACAATTTTAAATTCAGGATGTTTGTTGAAATCAAACAACCTTAAGATCAACCTTAGAAGACAAGATACTTAAACTGAGTTTGTTTTAAACGTTATCTATAGCTCAAACTCAGTCCATGTATAAATCAACATATAATGTTTGCATAGAACCGAGCTTGACAGTCATTTACGTGAGTGGCCTAGCATCTTGCACACTCATGTTACATACTTTTGAGTGCATAACATCTTGACTCTTGAGCATTGGCAACAAATGGTGAGACCATGGGTCAACTGCTCTCCATAAAAAAATGTGAAAAAAAAAACCCTAACAATCTTATATACTCGTTAAACTCCCGATCGTCGCCTACTTCTCGGTTGCTTGCCAGTCAAGCCCACCGTTAACCGAAACTTAACATGAAAAAAAAATAGCAATATAATCATGAGTGAATAATGCAAAAATCAGTTCTATTTGAAGCTATTGAGAATACTTCTTTAAATAGTTTACTGTTCATATCTCACTCCATACGAAACTTAACATGAAAAAAAAATGGCAATATAATCATGAGTGAATAATGCAAAAATCAGTTCTATTTGAAGTTATTGAGAATACATCTTTAAATAGTTTACTGTTCATATCTCACTCCATAGTCCATTATTTATATTCAAGTAGTCTGAAGCTTTGATTTTTCAGTTGGTCTCAAATTATATGTTATATGGTCGTCTTTGGAATATAACTTTTTATTCTTTAGTAGCTGTTCCTCACGTGCCTTGTTTCAGCCCTGTCACTGATCCATGTTTTTTTCTTTATTTTCTAGCCACTGTTATCATGCCACGTTGCATGTGTTAGGCAGTGACACTATTATAATTTAAGTAACGCAAACTAGGCTGACTATAAAATGAAAACCCATTTGAGTTGTAAAAACTCTAGAAGCTCATTCTTGACTACATGTTTTTAATTAATATTTAAATCTTGTGATTCACAATTAAAGTGAATAAAAAATGTAAATATAAATATAACTTTCCCTCTCTTCTGAAAACATATATAAAAATTAGTAAAAAAATGTTAAAAAATAGCAAAACATTTTTTTTCGATGTTTCAATGTTTTGTATTAAATGTTACAACATATATTACATGTAACAAAAAAAAAACGATGTTACATAAGGTTTTCGCGGGTTTTCACAACTCAAGTGAGTTTTCATTTTAACCTTACCCACTCAAACTATGCCTATTTTATTACAGCTTTTACTTGTGAAAGTAATTATTGACACAAGTAACTACCAAGTTAAAATTTCATAATCCATAACAAGTGTGGTTTACAAATTACTACCCCGTAAAGAAAATATCATGATCTAGTTGTATAAACAGTACTTCACAACATGGGTAAGAATGACACGATTGTAGAACTGTTGTTTACTAATGCGTTAACAGAATTCCATATATCTTTCAAGAAGATTTATATTTGAAAATAAAATAAACTAAAAAAAGCGAAGAGGTAGGAGTAAGATTGCTCTCTGTAACACGAAAATAATTAGGCGTGCCATTGGTCAAATTCCATTATGAATTATTGTCGGTGAATGTGTCGTAATTTGAATTATAAAATCTAATTAGTTAAAAGAATTCCAAGTAAATGACACGTTATTTGTCGCGTCATTAGGGCAAACAAAGTTATTTATTTGTTAGAGTTGAACTGTTTTTGACACAAAAATTGAAAGTTATGATTGTCGTCGGTTAAATTGTCAATGTGAATTATTGCTGCAATTTAGACCATTAAAATACAGTTAATAAAAAAATGAAATGAAAGAAATCAATTTCAGCAGTATCCTAAATATAAGAAAGTATTCGTTTTAAAAAAAGAAATTAATTTCAAATCGTACTATGATGCCCGCTAAATTTTACGAGTTGTATTGCCATCGGTTTATTCACTAAACCGGTGTGTTTGACGTGTATTAAAAATTAAATAGACCTGTCAAGTTAATATTTAAAAAAGTATAATATAAATTTAAAAATTAAAATGTTAACCACTTTATAGCCCCGCTTAACTTATTTATAACTAGTCAACTTATTTTATGACTGATTTATCTATTACGGTTAGGAGGCTCTCTATATATGCCATTATATATCTCTATTGAGAAAGTCTAACCAGATACAAAGCTCTTGTAGATTTTTTTTTTTGAATAACGAATTTTTATCATCTAAGAGACTTGAACTTAAGAACTCGCGTCCTTTGGTTTACTGTTTTAAAGCATGTTGTCCATACATGTTTTGTTATTCACTTATTTGTGAAGACGTGTATCATGGCTTATGATAAGTGATAAGTATGCATTATCAATGAACACACAAAACTCATTTGTTTTTCTATGAGTATGTATTGTATGGTAATACTAATAGTTGAGTAGACAAGACGCCAATTCACATACAGTATACAATTACTTATTTCAATATTGTAAGTTGCATACTTGCAACAATTCACACTCTAATTTATTTGTAGATTTGTTACTATTGTCTTTTTCATATATTTAAACACTTTGTTTTCGAGTGTTTTGTTTTTAATATCAAATATTTGTCTGGACGATATAACAAGAAACACTTTTGTTATTTCATAGAATATTAGAATAGTCCTTACTAATCTAATGGCTTCACATCAGCAAATAGTGTAATGAGGATTTTACAATAAACTGGTCTTTGAACAGACCATTTTACCTGATCATTGGTCGGATAGGTCAAACTGGTTTAAAGAGTGGATGGCGTTATAATTGATTTAAAAAACAAACATATAAAAAAAAAGAGTTTTAAGTAGCAAATAGATTACTAAACAAAAGGTTGAAATTCGGTATGACTAGTAGTGTAGCTACTAGCTAGGCGAGCTTAAGATAAATAAGGGTTTGATCTGGATTATTCTTCCATTTAATTGTGAGAGACCGAGAGGGATATTTTCATTGATTGTCTACCTTTTTCTTAAACAGTTGTTTCCGTACCACAACCATTGGAAATAAAAAAAATCCTTTAGAGAATGCATATCAAAGAAAGATCTAACTGTTGGAATAGGTGTATGCATAGCTATCTGATCTATTGTGGTTAGTAAGATCGGTAAATTAAGTGAAGGTAAGGAAAGAGAGGGATACAAACCCTCGATAAGTAAAAGCCTAAATAGCAGTTCCAATGCCAGCAACTCAATCATCTGTCCTACAGAACGACGTCCGTAAAGTCCAATGTTAGGCTAACGGTGAGGGTACCCATATAACCACCATAATTGAAGTTGGGTTTGGCAACTCCGGCTTCATTTTCTCTATGCCCATTTCATAGTGTCCTTAACATCCATAGCTTTCGAGATTACAAAGTCAAGATTGTTAACCTTGGTTGTGCTATAGCTCATGTTAAAAAACAAAAAAGAGACGTCCGTGAAGTCCAATGTTAGGCTAACGGTTAGGGTACGCATTTTACCACCATAATTGAAGTTGGGTTTGGCAAATCCGGCTTCATTTTCTCTATGCCCATTTCATAGTGTCCTTAATATCCATAGCTTTCGAGATTACAAAGTCAAAATTGTTAACCTTGGTTGTGCTATAGCTCATGTTAAAAAACAAAAAAGAGACTAGTTATCATAATATTTTTTTTTTAAATACATCAATAAAAGAACATTAACATACACAAAAAAACAAAAAAGAGACTAGTTATCATAATGATTTTTTTTAAATACATCAATAAAAGAACATTAACATACACACACGTTACCCATATCTATGGTCATGGATAGGAAGGTGAACAATATATAAGGAAAAATATTTTAAGAGCTTGATTAGTTATAAGAAATTTTAAAAATTAATATGGATAACACAATCATTTAAATGGGTATAAATATATGGCTGAGATTAAATATAATAAAAAAATAAATTCTGAGAGAGAATAAAGATGTGCGATGATTATACTAGTGTAAACGTTAGTTACAACCATATAAAAGTTGATTCGGTGTGTAAAAAAATATTGTAATTTTTTTATATACATATAACCTAAAAATCTAAAAAAAATTGTTACGTTATATTTTTTTGAGATTTTAAAATTAGGAGTGATTCTCAAAATACTTATGTTTGATATTTGCTAGTTTGTGCTAAACATTTGACTTAGACTTATTAATCTTGGTTTTCATCATGAAGGGCCTTTTAACAATTTGGAGAGTGCATCCACTATAACTACTTGCACCACACATATATATATATTCTTTGTAAACGTCCTTCACTTGCCACAACTAAATTTACAAATAGTCTTAAATATCATACAACCTTAAAGTTAAATCCAACCCCAATTCACAATTCAACAATTCACAAATCATGTGGATAAAATAAAACTCATCTTCACATCATAAAACATTACCATTAGGTAGCCACGTGTCCTCCAAAACACCCACTTGTCTCCCCTTGGATTCTATCTTTCATACCTCCCTCCACAACTATTCCTTGTTCTTTTCCATGCAACAAATCCTTCCTTCTCTCTTATTCTCTCTCACACACACCCCAATAATATTATTATTATTCTTCCTTCTCAATGGCACTTATTAATCACCTTCTCCCTCTTGAGATCTAACTCTTACATCATGCTGTTCATGTTCTTGTTACTCCTTAGTGTTCCTACCAATGTGGGTGCCGACACGACGTCGTTTGACTTCCAAACACTCACCCTCACCAGCTTACAATTCCTAGGTGATGCTCACATGTTCAACAACAGTGTGCGCCTCACCCGGGATCTCCCGGTACCGAATTCTGGAGCCGGGAGGGTTTTGTACAACAAGCCCGTCAGATTTCGGCGACCGGGAGATCCAAATGCGGCAAATTTTGCCGCATTTTTTAAATTTTCAATTGAAAATTTAAACCCGGATTCGGTTGGGGGCGGGTTGGCTTTTGTTATATCCCCCGACGATGTAACCGTCGGGGAGGCCGGTGGGTATATCGGTATACCCACCGGTGCAGTTGCGGTTGAGTTCGATACGCTGATGGACTTTGAATTTAAAGATGTCAATGGGAATCATGTGGGGTTCGATCTTGATTCAATGATTTCGACACAAGTTGCCGATTTGGACCTCGTAAATATTAATTTACGAAGCGGCAACCCGGTCAACTCGTGGGTCGAGTATTCTGGGTTGACTCAGCAACTCAACATCTCTGTCTCGTATTCAACTACAAAACCCAAGTCACCGGTTTTATCGGTAACCACAAACATGAACTCGTACTTGAACGAGTTCATGTTTGTGGGTTTCGCCGGGTCAACACAAGGAAGCACGGAAGTCCACTCGATTGAGTGGTGGAGCTTCAGTGCTTTCTTTGATGACCCGGATGCAAAACCTGGGGTAAACCCCCCACCGCCGCCGCCATCAGCGATGGGGACGTTTATGAACCTGTCGGCGCCATCGATGGCGCCGCCTCCACCATCAATGGCGCCGACGGGTTCAAACACCCAAACTGAAACCGCCCACACGACACAAAAACAGAGTAAATGTCATAATAAATTATGTAAAGAAGGCGCTGGGGCGGTCGCTGGGGCGGTCGCTGGAGTAGTGACCACCAGCGCCTTCTTTTTAGCGTTATGCACAATCTTGTTAATTTGGGTTTATTCCAAAAAATTCAAACAAGCAAAAAAACCGAAACCGGATCTTTTTGTGAGTGATATATTCAAAACCCCTAAAGAGTTTTCATACAAAGATCTTAAGTTAGCAACCGAATGCTTTGACCCGACCCGGGTGATCGGGCATGGGGCGTTTGGGACCGTTTATAGAGGGGTATTAGTCGACACGGGGGATGTTGTCGCGATAAAGCGGTGTAGTCATAGTGGTGATCAAGGGAAATCCGAGTTTTTATCCGAGTTGTCGATAATCGGAACGCTTCGGCATCGGAATCTTTTGAGGTTACAAGGCTGGTGTCATGAAAAAGGTGAAATTATGCTTGTGTATGACTTGATGCCAAATGGGTCACTTGATAAAGCACTTTTTGAGTCTAAATTCACATTGCCATGGGTTCATAGGAAGAAAATATTAATGGGTGTGGCCTCTGCTTTATGTTATTTGCATCATGAGTGTGAGAATCAAGTGATTCATAGAGATGTTAAAGCGAGTAACATTATGTTAGACGAAGGGTTTTACGCGAAATTGGGTGATTTCGGGCTAGCCCGCGAAATCCAACAAAACAAGTCGCCGGACCCCACGGTGGCAGCCGGGACAATGGGGTATTTAGCACCCGAGTATTTGTTAACGGGACGAGCCAGTGAGAAAACGGATGTTTACAGCTTTGGGGCGGTGGTGCTAGAAGTGGCTAGCGGGCGTAGACCGATTGAACTGGAGGCGGTTGGGGTGGGGGCGAATGGGCAAAAGAGTAGTTTGGTGGATTGGGCTTGGGGTTTGCACCGGGAGGGGCGGTTATTAGCCGCCGCGGACGGGCGGTTGTGTGGGGAGTTTGAGGAGGCGGAGATGAGGCGAGTGTTGTTGGTTGGGTTGGCGTGTTCGCACCCTGACCCGACGGTTCGACCCACTATGCGAACCGTGGTTCAGTTGCTCGAGGGCGAGGGCGAGGTGCCCGTGGTTCCGAGGGCGAAACCATCATTAAGCTTTAGCACTTCAGATTTATTATTGAATTTGCAACATAGTGTGTCTGATTTGAATGAGATTATTACACTCTCAACTTCCTCATCTGACGATAGCTTCAAGGGTGGTGGGTTGCCCCTGGTTTGACCCGACCCGGATCCAGGTTTTGGAAATTTTGTTATAAATTCTTTATTCTAACTCTACAGGGTGTATTTGAGTTTTATGAGGCAAGTGCAACTACAATACACACTCAATAATGATAACATGGACAAAAGTATAGGGACATGTGGGTCACTTTTGGAAACTGTAGGGTCTTATCATAACTTCTTCCAACTCAGACAAAGTGTTGGTGTCATTTCATGGGGGAAGATGCTTTGTGAAGTAACTCTCAAAAGGTCAAAAGGCAATAACAACATGGGAGTTTGAGTAGTAGATGTTTGGTAAAGTATACATGATTTTTATTAATCATTAGTCCTTTATGTTTTGTCTTTCTTCATGTACAACTTGTGGTTTGGGACCAGTCCCAATGCGGTTGGCCGTGTGGTCGTGGTTATGGGTACGGCTTGAGTCAGGGTGTGGTTAGGTTAGCTGGAATGTGGCTCATGGGAGAAAGATGTGAAGAAAGAAAATGTATGGAAGAACTGAGTTGATTGATTGCAACACAAGTTTGCCTTTAGCTACACTAATTGATGCTACAAAGTTTCTTTTTGAAATATGTAACTTGTAGATAAAGTATAAAAGAAAACACTTTTCTTCTTGTCCACTCAAGAAAATAAAATAACAAAATCTCACATAAAAATGAAAGAATATAATGGTATTAAAAAATCAATGTGTCATTCGAGCTTGAAATCACTCAACAATATAGTCTTCCTAGAACTTATAAACCTCCAAAGATCTTGAAAAAAAAATAATAGATAGTAATATCATAATAGTAATAACATCCCTTTGCCAATAAGTTTTAGCTCACTAGCATTGGAAGAAAAGCGTAAGCTGGGCTGAAGGCCGTAAAGTTTCCGATTCTTTCTTTTTCTGTTGATGTTTTTTCGATCAAGATGTATAGAATTATAGATCCCTAAATCTGATTCTTTCTTTTTCTCTTGATTCTGTTCCAATCGAGATATATATCCCTAAACCCAATGTAAGTTTTTCATTTTGATTTGCTACCCCGCAATGATTGAATGAGAATGGATAAGAGGCTCATGGGATTTACGTGAGGCAGTAGGGATGGCTATATTTCTGGGAGTGAACTCCGGGCGAATATGAAGTGTGTGGATACAAGTTAGGCTTTGGAATGAAAGACAATTCCAAATCTGCTTTGTCTACGAATAAGGAAGCTATAAATAATGCAACTATGAATCTAAGGTGCTGTTTGTTTTTGAAGACAAAAACTGTCTGCAATCTGATTTCATGTCTGCAACTGAAGATGTGATCTGAAGGTTTGCAATCTGAAAATATGTTTTATAAACTGGGTATCGTTTGCATAAGCTGAAAATTAGTCGCGTATCATACATATCACAGTAGATAGAAGTCATTTAACGTCTGTAGACTAGTAAAATAGTTGGTGGTGGGCGGTGGACGGTGTGACATCTGCCCCGATCCGACCCGACCCAGGTACCCGTTTTTCTGACCCGATCTCTTTCTTTTATGATTTAATATTTATTTATACTTATATTTTACTTTTAATAATAATAATGTTTTCCTTCCCGCCTCTTTCTCTCTCTTTCTTTCCGCCGTCCCGTCCCTCTCCTCCTCTCTTTCCGCCTTATTTTCCCTCTTGTCGCCGTCCCGCCCTTACGCCTTGTTTCCCTCTTTTTCTTCTAACTCTTTGCTTGTCCTTTGTTCCTTCCCGCCTAAGGTTGTCTGCGCAGCTCCACGCGCCAGACTCCCTTACAAGGAATCCTGCGTGAAGACCACCTGTACAGCGATTCGCGAGACGAACTCTTCCCGCAGCGCGCTAAGAATTGTAATTCTTCTCGCAGCGCGCTAAGAACGGTAGTTCTTCCCGCGACGCGCTAAGGATTTGTAGTTCTTCTCGCAGCGCGCTAAGAATCGTAGTTCATCCCGCGGCGCGCTAGGAATTATAGTTCTTCCCGCGGCGCGCTAGGAATTTTAGTTCCTCCCGCGGCGCGCTAAGAAATGTGATTCTTCCCGCGGCGCGCTTAGAAATGTAGTTCTTTCCGCGACGCGTTAAGGTTGGTTCTGTCTGCCTTCGCGCTCGCGCTCTCTTGACCTTCTGTGTCTGCCTTCGCGCTCCAGCCTTCTCGCGCTAAACCCTTTGAGTTTTCTTCCGTTTAATCTAGCCGTTTGCTTTTGTGTTGTCTTATCTTTTGAGCTGTTGACCTAATCTGCTTTATGTCTGAAAAGTTACTTTCGGCGCAGCATGCGCACCAACCCCATTGGTTGACAGAAAAAGTGACTGACATTATCTTTGGAGATCTGCTTTTTCCATGCTTGACCTGTACCTTTATCTGATCCGCCCATGCTTTTTACTGTTCCCTGACAGCTTTATCTTGCCTCTGCAGCTGCCATATCTTTCCATATCTTTTGCTTTTGGATCCTTATGCTTTTTGATATCTTTTGCTTGATCCTGTTAAAGATCCTTTCCCCTTTTCTAGGGATTATGTCTCCTAGGGTTTTCCTATAAATAATAATAATATTTTCATAACACTACACACACAAAACACTTAATCTCTCCTGTTCTCTTGCTCCTTGCTCTCTCTGCCGTCTTCCTCTCTGCCTCCGTCTTCCTCCCTGTTCTGCCCTGCTTTTCCGGTAATATATATATATTATATATAATAATTTACTTATTAATTATGCTAACTTATAATCAAGACTTAAAACAAATCATTAAAACAATAATCTTATTTATAGGTTAACTTGTGCTTGTTTAAAGTTGGTTCTTGCTTTATCTTACACCGCATCGTTTATCAAGTGAGTAATCTCGTACCTAATCCCTTTTTGCTTTTAATATTTTGGGATGTTCATGTGTTCATACAAACTTAGAGTCTTAAACTGTTTATGAACTTTAGTCGCGCAGTATCCCATGTGTTGAGGACGTAGACTTGGCTGTTTATTTGTATGTGTGGATCATTAACCGTCTTGTCGGTCTATTCCGCAGTTTTCATGGTACCATTAGATGAACACGGGAGAACTATCGTTTATGATTTTCTCTTTTGTTTACACATGCACAGTTAGTCTTGTTTGTGAGCTCAATTGTGAGCACTGGCAGTCTTATGAATCTTAGAGTTGGTCCCGATCAGATTACACCCTTGTTGAAAACCAGACATACACATGTTGCGCGCAGATTTATTGTTATCTATGTATTGTATTAAACTTGATTTCTCACCAACACGCAAGTGTTTGACGTTTATTTTAACACATGTTCAGGTTTGCAGTAGCTGTTTTGGAGCTTGTGGACACATAGGACGTTTTCTTTATTTTGGACCTAGATTAAAATGTATCAAGACAAGTTATTACTGTTTTATTATTATGATTTATAATATATTGATTTATGATGATTTATGTTGTCTTGTGTTTACTTTGCGCGTGCGCGAATGAATGTATTTATTAAATATTGACACCCAATAGTGTCACGAGTAATGAAACAATATGTGGCGCCCCGATGTATAATCCGCCTTTGGTCGGGGTGTTACAGATTGGTATCAGAGCTCGTTGACTTTAGGATAGGTGGTTAGACGTAACGGCCTAGAATACCTAAGAGTCCCTTCTCGCGCATGAGAGAAATCTCATGTTTGCGCGCTTATTGTTAATTACTCGTTATTTATGAATATGCTCGCGCTTGCGCAGTGTATGATTTTATGTTCTACTCCGCGATATTTCGATTTTTGTTGAATTTCGATTTTTATTGATTTTACTTACATATTCGTTTGATGGATTTGAAAATCCGAAAAGTCATGGTGATACATGAATAGTTGATTTTCAATTTCCATTTACGATTATGTTCTGAGGTTGGAGACTTGAAAAGTCATGGTGATACATGAATTGTCAACCTCCAATACTCATTTTCTTGTATATTTTATATTGAGGATTGAAAAGTCATGGTGATACATGAATCGTCAATCTCCAATACTCGTTTGCTCGTATATTTTAAATTGGGAATTCGGAAAGTCATGGTGATACATGAATTGTCGATTCTTGATTCGAATTTGTTACCTTAATTAAGTCTGCATTTAAAGTCATTTATTTTACTTTAACTTTTGATAGTATCTAACTCTGCGAAACCAAGCTTTATAAGATTAAAACTTTGCGCTAAAACCAATATATTAACTAAAATTAAAACTTTTATAGAATGCCTCCGCTATCTCGCCGATTTCAGAGAAGAGAAGCCTCGCGCATGCGTAGACAGCAACGTTCCCAGGAAATGGCCGCCGCGATAGCCCAAGCCTTGAGCCAAAACAATACCAATACCTCCAGTTACAACATTAAATCCTTTAATGCGGGTAACCCTCCAAAGTTCACAGGTCTTGAAGGAGCCACCGTGATGCTCCAGTGGCTTGAGAAAATAGAAAACGCTTTCCTCCACACCCAATGCCCCTCAGACAGACGAACCCTATATGCTTCCAGTGTCCTGGAATCTAGAGCGCTTACATGGTGGAATGGAGTAGCTCATGCGCGTGGCGCGGAAGCTGCTTCCAGCATGCTTTGGGAGGAATTCAAGGAAATTCTTACGCGAGAATTCTGCCCTCCCAACGAAGTTAAGCGCCTGGAGGAAGAATTCTGGAACTTGAAGCAATACAGCGGTGAAGCGCGCGAGTACGCGACGCGCTTCCATGAACTAAGCCTGCTTGTCCCTCACCTTGTTACCCCTTCACGCCGAGCCATAGAGAAATTCCTTGGGGGTCTCCCCATGGAAATTCAAGATTCTGTATGGGCCAGAAACCCAGTAACCCTCTCTGACGCCATCGAGTTGGCCGCTGTGCTCAGCGACAACCATGTCAGAGCAGGAACCCTGTTCCTGCGGGGAACAGAAAAGACCAAACTCACCAAGACTGCCCCTGAACCAACAGAAACCAAACCCGAACCCTCAAACCGTAACAACCTCAAGCGCAGGCGCAAGGCCTATGCGCTTACCAACCCGCCCATTGTCCAGCAACCCATTTATCAACCTCCAGTTTACGCGCCTAACCCTCTGTCAGCCTACCCAACACCTCCTGTAGTCCACAACTATGCCTTAACCAATCCAGCACTCCCTGCCCCGCCAACTAAGAAACCTTACACAGGAAACCATCCCTTTTGCCCAACCTGTAGATTTCACCACCCAACCCAAACCCCGTGTCGACTTTGTAACCGATGTGGCCGTACTGGTCACACTGCTGAAAACTGTAGAGTCCTTCCCGCCAATCCAATTGCGCCAACACCACCAGTCTACCCGCAGAACCCACAATCAATCTACCAAAACCCACGACCCAGATCGTGCTTTAACTGCGGTGATCCCAGTCATTTCCGGAACGCGTGCCCGAGACTACAATTGCAAATCACACAAGCGAATCCGGTGAACCAGATTTCGAACCAAGTAACGCGTGGACGAGCTTTTAACATAACCGCGCACCAAGCGCAAGCGATTAACGACGTAGTTAATGGTACATTTTTGCTTAACGGATTTTATGCTTCTGTACTTTTTGATACTGGCGCCGATCGAAGTTTTATCTCTCGCGCCTTCGAGCAGAAGCTTGCGCGACCGCGCAACGATTTAAAAGAAAATTTTTCAGTTGAATTGGCTAATGGCGAAACTGTTTTAATTAACTCAGTGATTAAGGATTGTACACTTAACCTTAACGAAAACGATTCTCTAATCGACCTCATCCCCATGCCTCTTGGAAGCTTTGATGTTATCATTGGTATGGACTGGCTCTCGCATAATCGCGCCGAAGTTATTTGCGCCAAGAAGTTGATTCGCATACCACGAGAAAATGGTGATCTTCATATCTACGGCGAAAAACCCTCCCGCGGTCTTAAACTTATGTCCTGCGCCGAAGCCCAAAGACTCATGCGGAAGAAGTGTATTGCATTCTTAGCCCATGTGGTTAAACCCGATGAAGGAAAGAAGAAGCTTCGCGATATCCCTGTTGTGCGTGATTTTCCTGAAGTTTTTCCTGATGATCTTCCTGGTATCCCTCCCGCTCGTGAAGTCGAGTTTCGTGTTGATCTTGTCCCTGGTGCTTCCCCCGTAGCTAAATCTCCTTATCGTCTTGCACCCGCTGAGATGCAAGAATTGGCAAGCCAACTTCAAGAGTTGACTGCTAAAGGATTCATTCGCCCTAGCTCTTCGCCCTGGGGTGCTCCGGTGTTGTTCGTTAAAAAGAAAGATGGATCGTTTCGCATGTGTATTGATTACCGCGAGTTGAACAGACTCACCATTAAAAACCGGTATCCCTTACCGCGTATTGACGACCTCTTCGATCAACTCCAAGGTGCCTCTTGTTTCTCCAAGATCGATCTCCGCTCTGGCTATCACCATTTGCGCATCCGCGATGAAGATGTTCCGAAGACTGCTTTTCGAACTCGTTATGGCCATTTTGAATTCTTGGTCATGTCCTTCGGTTTAACCAACGCACCCGCCGTTTTCATGGATCTAATGAATCGGGTGTGTAGGCCTTTCTTGGATAAATTCGTGATTGTGTTTATCGATGATGTTCTGGTGTATTCTAAGACCAAGGCCGAGCATGAGCAACATCTTCGGTTGGTGTTGCAAAAGCTTAGAGCTGAGCAGCTTTATGCTAAGCTTTCCAAGTGTGAATTTTGGTCGGATGAAGTACAGTTTCTTGGCCATGTTGTTAACAAGATGGGTA
This sequence comes from Bidens hawaiensis, assembly GCF_021521415.1. NCBI lineage: Eukaryota > Viridiplantae > Streptophyta > Magnoliopsida > Asterales > Asteraceae > Bidens > Bidens hawaiensis. Next base: position 648,474 of record NW_027491273.1, read on the forward strand.
TCCATGTCGACCCATCCAAAATTGAAGCAATCAAGAACTGGATTACGCCATCCACTCCTACCGAGATCCGTTCCTTTCTGGGCTTAGCTGGTTACTACCGGCGTTTTATTTCGAACTTCTCAAAGATCGCATTGCCTTTAACAGCTCTAACGCACAAAGGTAAACCGTATATTTGGGGCTCGAAGCAAGAAGAAGCCTTTCTGACGCTCAAGCGTTTGTTGTGTGAAGCTCCTGTTCTTGCGCTACCTGAGGGTAATGAAGATTTTGTCGTGTATTGCGATGCCTCCAACCAAGGTCTCGGTTGTGTTCTTATGCAACGAGGCAAGGTTATCGCTTACGCATCAAGGCAACTTAAGGTTCATGAAAAGAATTATACAACTCACGACCTCGAACTTGGTGCAGTTGTTTTTGCCTTGAAGATCTGGAGACACTACCTTTATGGTACTAAGTGCATCCTCTACACTGACCATAAAAGCCTTCTGCATATCTTTGATCAGAAGGAACTTAACATGAGGCAACGCCGATGGAACGAACTCATCAGCGATTACGATTGTGAGATCCGGTATCATCCTGGTAAGGCTAATGTGGTAGCCGATGCGCTCAGCCGAAAACCCTGCCAACTTAACTGTATCTTGCCGCGCACGCATCTTCACTTTGCGCCGATTCAAAGCAACCTTGAATCGCGTATTCGTGACGCGCAGCGCGCATCCATCAGTAATGGTAACCTTCGCGCCGAGTTAGCGTGTGGCGCGGAAGCGCATTTTGTGCCCAATCTGAGTGGAATTCTCTGCTATCTTAACCGCATCTGGATTCCCTTTGATGAGAATCTTCGCGCTGATATCCTGAGTGAAGCGCACAAATCTCGGTATTCTATTCATCCTGGCGCTGATAAGATGTACAAGGATTTGCGCATAACTTATTGGTGGCCCGGTATGAAGAAGGATATTGCTGTGTTCGTAGCTAAATGCCTGACTTGTTCTAAAGTGAAAGCTGAACACCAACGCCCATCTGGTTTGCTCGAACAACCTGAAATTCCTACGTGGAAATGGGAATGTGTAGCGATGGACTTTATTACCAAGTTACCTTTGACAGCAAGCAAACATGATAGCATTTGGGTAATAGTGGATCGTTTGACTAAGTCTGCTCACTTTCTGCCCATTCGTGAAAACTACCGTGTTGAGCAACTCGCGCAGCTTTATGTCAAGGAAATTGTCTGCCGCCATGGTACTCCTTTGAGCATCATATCCGATCGCGATGGCCGTTTTATATCTCGCTTTTGGAAATCTCTCCAATCTGCGCTAGGAACTCGCTTGGACATGAGTACGGCATATCATCCTCAGACTGACGGTCAGTCTGAGCGAACCATTCAAACTCTTGAGGATATGCTCCGATCTTGTGTTCTTGATTTTGGAGGTAATTGGGATTCGCACCTGCCTTTGATCGAGTTCTCTTATAATAACAGCTATCATTCCAGTATCGGTATGGCCCCATTTGAAGCACTTTACGGTCGTAAGTGCCGCTCCCCGATTTGTTGGAGCGAAGTGGGAGAAGCTCAAATCACAGGACCCGAACTTGTTCAAGAGACAACCGATAAAATCGCCAAGATCCGTGATCATCTGCTGACTGCCAGAAGCCGACAGAAGAGTTACGCAGATCGTAGGCGGAAGCCTCTCGAATTTCAAGTTGGTGATCTTGTTCTCCTCAAAGTGTCGCCTTGGAAAGGTGTTGTCCGCTTTGGGAAGAAAGGTAAGCTTGCTCCTCGTTATGTTGGTCCATTCAAGATTCTCGCGCGTGTAGGAAAAGTTGCCTACAGACTTGACCTGCCGCCCGCGCTCAGTAATGTGCATCCAACGTTCCATGTATCCAATCTCAAGAAGTGTTTAGCTGACGAGAACCTTCACATCCCACTTGATGAAGTTCAAGTTGATGAAACTATGCATTTCGTTGAGAAGCCTGTTGAGATTATGGATCGCGAGGTAAAGCAAACCAAGCGCAGTCGTATCCCTATCGTGAAAGTTCGCTGGGAGTCCAAGCGCGGAGCCGAGTTTACATGGGAAAGGGAAGATCAAATGAAGATCAAGTACCCGCACCTGTTCTCTGCGCAACCTACTTCGAGATAAATTTCGGGACGAAATTTCTTAAAGTAGGGGAGACTGTGACATCTGCCCCGATCCGACCCGACCCAGGTACCCGTTTTTCTGACCCGATCTCTTTCTTTTATGATTTAATATTTATTTATACTTATATTTTACTTTTAATAATAATAATGTTTTCCTTCCCGCCTCTTTCTCTCTCTTTCTTTCCGCCGTCCCGTCCCTCTCCTCCTCTCTTTCCGCCTTCTTTTCCCTCTTGTCGCCGTCCCGCCCTTACGCCTTGTTTCCCTCTTTTTCTTCTAACTCTTTGCTTGTCCTTTGTTCCTTCCCGCCTAAGGTTGTCTGCGCAGCTCCACGCGCCAGACTCCCTTACAAGGAATCCTGCGTGAAGACCACCTGTACAGCGATTCGCGAGACGAACTCTTCCCGCAGCGCGCTAAGAATTGTAATTCTTCTCGCAGCGCGCTAAGAACGGTAGTTCTTCCCGCGACGCGCTAAGGATTTGTAGTTCTTCTCGCAGCGCGCTAAGAATCGTAGTTCATCCCGCGGCGCGCTAGGAATTATAGTTCTTCCCGCGGCGCGCTAGGAATTTTAGTTCCTCCCGCGGCGCGCTAAGAAATGTGATTCTTCCCGCGGCGCGCTTAGAAATGTAGTTCTTTCCGCGACGCGTTAAGGTTGGTTCTGTCTGCCTTCGCGCTCGCGCTCTCTTGACCTTCTGTGTCTGCCTTCGCGCTCCAGCCTTCTCGCGCTAAACCCTTTGAGTTTTCTTCCGTTTAATCTAGCCGTTTGCTTTTGTGTTGTCTTATCTTTTGAGCTGTTGACCTAATCTGCTTTATGTCTGAAAAGTTACTTTCGGCGCAGCATGCGCACCAACCCCATTGGTTGACAGAAAAAGTGACTGACATTATCTTTGGAGATCTGCTTTTTCCATGCTTGACCTGTACCTTTATCTGATCCGCCCATGCTTTTTACTGTTCCCTGACAGCTTTATCTTGCCTCTGCAGCTGCCATATCTTTCCATATCTTTTGCTTTTGGATCCTTATGCTTTTTGATATCTTTTGCTTGATCCTGTTAAAGATCCTTTCCCCTTTTCTAGGGATTATGTCTCCTAGGGTTTTCCTATAAATAATAATAATATTTTCATAACACTACACACACAAAACACTTAATCTCTCCTGTTCTCTTGCTCCTTGCTCTCTCTGCCGTCTTCCTCTCTGCCTCCGTCTTCCTCCCTGTTCTGCCCTGCTTTTCCGGTAATATATATATATTATATATAATAATTTACTTATTAATTATGCTAACTTATAATCAAGACTTAAAACAAATCATTAAAACAATAATCTTATTTATAGGTTAACTTGTGCTTGTTTAAAGTTGGTTCTTGCTTTATCTTACACCGCATCGTTTATCAAGTGAGTAATCTCGTACCTAATCCCTTTTTGCTTTTAATATTTTGGGATGTTCATGTGTTCATACAAACTTAGAGTCTTAAACTGTTTATGAACTTTAGTCGCGCAGTATCCCATGTGTTGAGGACGTAGACTTGGCTGTTTATTTGTATGTGTGGATCATTAACCGTCTTGTCGGTCTATTCCGCAGTTTTCATGGTACCATTAGATGAACACGGGAGAACTATCGTTTATGATTTTCTCTTTTGTTTACACATGCACAGTTAGTCTTGTTTGTGAGCTCAATTGTGAGCACTGGCAGTCTTATGAATCTTAGAGTTGGTCCCGATCAGATTACACCCTTGTTGAAAACCAGACATACACATGTTGCGCGCAGATTTATTGTTATCTATGTATTGTATTAAACTTGATTTCTCACCAACACGCAAGTGTTTGACGTTTATTTTAACACATGTTCAGGTTTGCAGTAGCTGTTTTGGAGCTTGTGGACACATAGGACGTTTTCTTTATTTTGGACCTAGATTAAAATGTATCAAGACAAGTTATTACTGTTTTATTATTATGATTTATAATATATTGATTTATGATGATTTATGTTGTCTTGTGTTTACTTTGCGCGTGCGCGAATGAATGTATTTATTAAATATTGACACCCAATAGTGTCACGAGTAATGAAACAATATGTGGCGCCCCGATGTATAATCCGCCTTTGGTCGGGGTGTTACAGACGGTGGTGGTGGCGGACGGTGGGTGGTGGTGGTGGTGATGGACGGTGATGGTGGTGGGTGGTGGACGGTGTTGGTGGCGGATGGTAGGTGGTGGTGGTGGGCGGTGGTGGCGGACGATGGTTGTGGTCGACGGGTGGGTGGCGGTGGTATTAGATGGTGGTGGTGGTGACGGATGATGGTGGTGGGTGGCGGATGGTGTTGGTGGCGGATGGTAGGTGGTGATGGTGGGTGGTGGTGGCGGACGGTGGATGGTGGTAGTGGACAATGGTTGTGGCCGACGAGTGGTGGTGGTGGTGATGGACGGTGGTGGTGGTGGTGGGTGGCGGTGATGGACGGTGGCGGTGGCGAACGGTGGATGGTGGTGGCGGATGGTAGGTGGTGATGGTGGGTGGTGGTGGCGGACGGTGGATGGTGGTGGACGGTGGTGGTGGTGGCGACGCATGATGGGTGGTGGTGGTGTTGGACATTGAGTGTTGGTACTTGGTAGGATGTTAAGAAGTGTGAAGATGTGTGAAGAAGTTAAACAATAGCTTCTTTTTTAAGACTATAAAAGCAGTTTGCAGATCTTATTAAAAAAATAAATAAACAGTCTTCAGAAGCTTATTTCTGTGCGCCCGCAAACATAAGCCTCCTGCAGATGTTTTAAGCAAAAAAAAAACACCACCTAAGTTAGAATTCGATTTGTACCTGGTTTTTACCATAGAGGCCTTCGAGAGGCGGGTTTTTCCTAGAACATAAGGTGGTAAGTTTGGGCTATCCAGCGCTGTTTGCCATCGCAGGCGTACGAGGTCGTCTTTTATTATTAGATTTCTCCAGATAGCCAGACTCTTATTCGCAATAGTTAAAAAGCTTATAGTAATATTTTGATTGGCTAGATTGTTATGGTAGCATTAAAACAACCATTTCTTAAAATCATGGCACCATCCTCCGTTCTTATTATAAACATCAATTAATGCTAATTAATATAGATAGGAACGGGCGACCTATAATAAACGAAACACTTTCATATAGAAAGCAATTCATATTTATGATAACAGATTTGAGTTTTATTATATAAGAAACTAGTTTTAAAACCCGTGTTACACACGGATAATTCAAATTATAAAATTATAAGTAAACAAATAATTACATAACGTATATGAAAAAAATGTATTAATCTATGCTTGTATCTATACAATGTGTACATAAATTGATTTTATTTATCTCACAAAATGATTTTTTTAAATGAACTTAATAAAAAAAATGTCCGTGCAAAATCATATCCGAGAATGCTTCTTTCTATTGAAAAATTCATTCTCGGTGTCATATATGTATAATTGAAAGAAATTTTGGTTATGAACCAATTTTGAAAATAAGACTTCTCATACGATATTAGTTCTAATCACTCAGCCTAAATACAAAAGAGACATTACCTTTATTGATATATTTATTAATTTACCACTCATCAAAGGAAATTAGGATATTAAATTGTAGCAATGGATGTTCTTTAAAAACTTTGTTTTTCTGAGCTACACCATAAAAAGATTTTTGATAACTTTCAGATGGCTTCTCGACTTTGTCATAATGACAACATATAAAATAACATAACATGTTAACCCATTCAATTTTGTGAATATTTTGTTTCATTTGAGCATAGTTTTGCATGACATGCTTCCATACAACGTTCTGATCATCATTGAAGGAATTCATGTTGACATAAATATTTCAAATTTGATAAAAGTTAGAAGCATTGATAGGCATGGGGGTGGTATGTTGAAAGTGTTCTCTTAAATTTTAATAGTTGAGGGAAAAATAGTCAATTTGCCAAATCCCGAACCTTTTGATTATTTCAAAAAATACCCTTAAAATAAACTTGAAACCCAAATCATGTTAAAATTATAACTTTCATACTTTTGACATTTTAAAGCCAACACTTTGAACCCATAACAAATTTGACGATAAATCTATTTTGCATTTTCAAACTTTTAAGAATACTCAAAATTTTCATTTTTGAACCGTAACAAATTTTGACCTAAATGTAGGTAACTTGTACAAAACAATCTATTTACCAACTTTTGACCCATAAAATCAAATTTAACTTCAAAAAAAACATGAAACAATTTTCATTTGAGAAACATGATTTGTTGTTGATTTTTGAAATTAATCAAGTATTTTGAAATATATAGTAACATAATATGTTAATATTTATATTTATAAAAATATATAGATATTATATAAATATAGTGTAAAAGGAAAGTGAATAATTATTGATTTATCTACCTATTCTAATAAAGTAAAATAAATGTGGACACTTGTCATGTTTTGGTTAATTCTCACAATTTTTTCCCTCCAAAACTAATATATTCTAATATATGTAAGAAATCAATAGTTATTCACTTTCCCTTTATACTATATTTATATAATATCTATATATTTTTATAAATATAAATATTAACATATTATTTTACTATATATTTCAAAATACTTAGTGAATTCCAAAAATCAACAACAAATCATGTTTCTCAAATGAAAATTGTTTCAGTTTTTTAAGTGGAATTTAAATTTCATTTTATGGGTCAAAAGTTGATAAATAGATTGTTTGGCACAAGTTAACTACATTTGGGTCAAAATTTGTTACGGGTCAAAAATGAAAATTTTGAGTATTTTTAAAAGTTTGAGAATGCAAAATAGATTTATCGTCAAATTTGTTATGGGTTGAAAGTGTTAACTTTAAAATGTCAAAAGTATGAAAGTTAGAATTTTAAACATGATTCGGGTTTCAAATTTATTTTTAAGGGCATTTTTTGAAATAATCAAAAGGTTCGGGATTTGGCAAACTGACTATTTTTCCCTCAGCTATTAAAATTTAAGAAAAGATTGCAAATACTTTCAACATGCCACCTCCATGCTTATCAATGCTTAAATTTTATCAAATTTGAAATATTTATGTCAACACTAATTTTTCCTTCAATGGTGATCAGAACGTTGTGTGGGAAACTTGTCATGCAAAACTATGCTCAAATGAAACAAAATATTTACAAAATTGAATCGGTTAACATGTTATTTTTTATTTTGTCATTATGACAAAGTCGAGAAGCCCTCTGAAACTTATCAAAATCTTTTTCATGGTGTAGTTCCGAAAAACATAGTTCTTGAATAACATCCATTGTTACAATTTAATATTATACTTTCCTTTGATGGGTGGTAAATTGATAAATATATCAATAAATAAACGCTCATTTTGTATTTAGGCTGAGTGTTTATAACTACTATCGTATGAAAAGTCTTATTTCTGAAATTGGTTCATAACTAAAATTCTTTCAATTATACATATATGACACAGAGAATGAAATTTTCAATAGAAAGAAGCATTCTCGTAAACGTTTTTGCACGGTCATTTTTTTTATTAAGTTCATTTAAAAAAATCATTTTGCGATATAAATAAAATCAATTTATGTATACATTCTATAGATACAAACATATATGTAATACAATTTTTTCATATACGCTATGTAATTATTTACTTTACTTACAATTTTATAATTTGAATTATCCCGTGTGTGACACGGGCTCTAAAACTAGTTACATATATTAGGGTATATTAGTTTTGGAGGGAAAAAAATTGTAAAAATTAACCAAAACATGACAAATGTCCACATTTATTTTACTTTATTAGAATAGGTGGACTAGATTTTATCTCCCGTATTACGGGGTTGTTTTCATTTTTTGTTTTTATATTTATATATTTTTTTGGATTTTAATTTTATTTACTGTAAGAAAGTTAACAATATACTTAAGGTTTGATGATAAAAAAGATTTAACAAATAAATAAGATGTTATAACCCGTTTAAAATCTATCTGGGTTTAGTGTGACCTATAACCCGCTTATTTTTTTTACTATAAAATTGTTTCTTAATTATAAATAATATATATTTTTTAAAAAAAATTGGATATTAATTTTTTGTATATCTCTATTTTATAGGATTTTCATATTAAATATTTGGTGAGATTAATTTTTAATATAATGAGTTGTTATAACCTGTTTAAGAGTTATCTGGGTTTGGTGAGACCCATACTTGTGTATATGGGTCAAATGCATGAGAAATCTCCATTTACAAATAATGCAATCCCAACCAGAGAGTTTTTAAAAATTTCGTTTATATATATTTAAGATATAGCTTAGACCCGTGTACATCTTTGTATGAGTCACTCCTTTTCACTATAATAAGATTTTACCACTTCAAACAAGTAGGACCTTAAACCAAGTAAGATCTGACACACCCGGACCCATGACACTCGCTTATACTTTTATAGGGTCAGTTCTAGGGTATAGCATATGGAGTTAATCGGTTCTCGAGTTGTGTCTATGTCCAACAACGGGTTTGAAGGAAGACCCGTGAACTCGTTTACATTTCATATCACTTATACAAACTCGAGTTGATTTTATTGTTTGATTTTGTTATTTTTTTTATGACTTGATTTATTTTATTAGTTTGAATTTGTTTTTTTAAGTCAAGTTTTATGAAAAATTATCATTTGAAGCATGCCCTTGTATACGTATTATGAAAAGAAACTTTGATTTGCACAAAATATATATTTGTTGATACCAGTTAACAAGAGTTATAATTCTTATGTTGTCGGTTACACTTGTGTTTTTGTTTTTTTACAAACTGTAATGCAGGCCTAGTAATTTCCCAATTAAAACCATCTCATATCAAACAAGGGGGTCCAATACTAACAATCTTGGTTTAAAAAAGCGTGAGGCGAACAAAAGCGAAGAGGTTCTCATCCGAGACGAAAAGCGAAAAGCGCAAAAGTGAACGTTTTTTGAATACGAGGCGACCGTATTTTAAAAAATATGTAATTATTTATAAGCAACATATTATAGACAAACCACATCATAATATATATTAAACGTCTGAAACATCAACATAAATATATCCCAAATTTCCAAACGTAGTGTAGTATAATTTTTCGAGTACCGCATTACTCGCCCAAAATATCAAAGTAGCATAAAAACAAGTTATCGAGTACCAAATTACTCATAAGTGTTTCCAAAAGAGCATTACTCAAAAGTGTTTCAACTTTCAAAAGTTTATTGCCAAATGTGAAAAGTCTAGAAATGACTAATTATAAAGCTTAAGTTGAAAATGGATTAACTGGTTGCTTTTTGTACACAAAGCCTTCGCCTCCTCGCTTTTTCGCCTCGCACAAAAGCGCAAAAAGCGTTCGCTTTTTTAACAAGCTTCGCCTTGGGTAGGCAAAAGCGTTGAGGTGTTCGCCTTAGGTCACTTCTCGCCTTACCTCGTCTCGAGCGCGCTTTTTTAAACCAAGCTAACAATCGGTTCTAAGACCTAAAAAACCCATCGAGAACCCCAACGGATTATTAACATTAGGGTCGGTTTTCGAGTCTCGTCTCCACTATTTACAGGGTCTGGTAGGTAAGAACCATTTGATCACCTTTACCGTAAACAACTTTTTTAATTAAAAATAATTTATACTTTTAAAAACACAATTAAAACTAAACTTTTATTAAGATTAAAACATTATATAATTCAAATAAAAACATCAAAATACAAAAAACATAAAAAAAACATACATACATATAAAATTAAACCACTCTTCATCAGGATATCAATCTCGTTCTCAGTCGGTTAAATTGTGGGAAATCAAATTCTACGAAACCCAATTAATTTATGAAGTCAAGATATATGCCCAAAAAGTGATGCCTGGCAATATTTTCTAATATATTAATTTATACATATTTTAAACCGATTATGTCCCATTGGTGCTTTTATAAGACAATTCAACCCTCATGGCACATGACCAACCGACCCCATAGATGATAGATCTTTTAAGTTTGAAATTTGTATAACCGGACATATTTAATTATTATAAATTAAACTAAAACTGGAAATTTAATTTAATTATATAAAACAAGTAGTTTTTAAAAACCATCAAACTAAAGAACCTTGCAAAACTTGTTGGCCAACCTTTTCAAGAAACTTGTGGGCTAATACAAAATTTTCCAAACTCATTCGGCACTTAGAACGATTCATCTATGAACGAGAAACATTCGTCAATAGACAAACTCAATGGAAATGAACAATTCCCCTACTAAATTTGTATGTGATCACACTACTTAAACGAGCCTCCTTACGTTTATAGTTTATACAAATATAATAACTTATGTATTTGTTAAAATTTAAATGAACGTAAATAACGAACATAAATGAATATATATGAAAGAACATAAACGGACGTTCATGAACATAAATTCACGAGCAAAACGCGTGTTCATGTTCAACTAGATGAACAAAATATTGGTTCATGTTCTACGTCTATTAAATAAACAAACTTTTTATGTGCAATTCACGAATATTTGATTCATTTGCTGGCCTGTTCTTCAACTTGAAGGATGTATCTAGTAGTATTACAAGACTGACCCTAGATACAAAAACCCATCTTTCGTGTACATTTGTCTATCGATTACTGAAACTTTGGTTGATTTTATGCGTTGCAACAATTTCATGTGAATCTTACAAAAAAGCCATAAAATCACAAAACAATTTCAAAGGGTTTTCATGATATAAGTATATTTAAAACAATTATCATAAAAAAAATTTAAACATATATCATGTAAATATGTAGGACACTATGTTAGTAGGTTCATATGATGATATAATTTTATGACTTTATGTGTACTTTTTGCATAATTTATCGTTAACAATATAGTGTAGGTGAAATGTCTTTGTAGCAAATTGTTTTTATATGACCGACATTTTTCACATTCTTAATAGAAACAAAAGTAATCTAATCTAGGAATTAAATATACACCACATACTACTCGAAATTTGTTAACAGTATATTTAAGGAAACAAATGCAGTTGGTTCGAAGAATGACACAAATACTTACGTAAGTCCAACAATATATATTCCTTTTGTCTCCGATGCCAAGAAGACAAAAACAAATATTTAAAACCAAAGAAACAAATAAACTGTCGACATTATGATTCTAGTATGCATCCTCTCATATTAAACTTGATCTAAATCTAGTAGTGATTCGTGTTGGGATTAAACTATTGTTTAGGTCGAGTTTGATTTTATTAATAAAAAATGATACGTGTTAACGTATATGTAAATATTATAATGAAACGAAATTTGATTTAGAGAAAACTGAAGGTAACCTTTAATCCGTAGAGAAGTGTTTTCATCGACTGCTTTAGACATGAACCATCAACGAGTCCCATGAAATAACCACCATAACCCAACATCGGTTTGAGTAGGCTTATCAAGTCACGAGTGAGCTTGATTGAGCAAGTTATAAGCAGGTCGAGTTTAAACTCATCTGATGTGGGAGAATCGGAATTTTAAATTATTTTTATTTTGATTATCTTTTGTTTAAATTCGTTTTGAGTTATTGGTTTTGTTTGGTTTTATCTCTTTGTTGGTTAGTGTTTATATCTTAGTTATTTATTGGGGTCTCTTAGTTGAAATGTCTTATAAACACTTCCCATTTTGGAATTTTAGCAGAAGATTTTTATTTTTTATTTTTGATACACAAGTACTTATTCTATTCTATTTCTCTCTAATGATCCAATCATTACGAGCATATCCGATCAATTCATATGATCTGGTATTAGAGCTTAAGGTTACCAAATAGCCGCTCAAGAAGAAGATCGACGAACTGCCAATCTAGACGTTAGGTTAGCTGCCAAGATATCAGACTCTGCAGATAAAATCATATTCGTTTTAAAGTAATTAAATTAGTTTTCAAATAAAGGTCTATAATAGTATAATACACATAAAATCATATTCGTTTTAAAGTAATTAAATTAGTTTTCAAATCAAACTTCTTAGGTATACGTATTTCGTTTTGGTATAAAAACAGATGTTTCATTTCTAGTATAACATGAAAAATAATTATACCAACACATCACTAGAATTCGATAAACTTATTACATTGTAAAATAGCACATTTTTTTATCTGGTTAAAAGTTAAAACTAAATTATTTTTCTTTCATTATTTTATTACAACTATTTATTAAAAATACTTTAGCTCACAGTTATATTTGTAACTCCAAATATATTATACTAGATTTTATCCCCAGTATTACGGGTGTTGTTTTACATTTTGTTTTTAATATTTATATATATATATATATATATATTGGGATTTTAATTTTGAACTCTGCTTTGTTTTTTTTCTCTCTGTACAGCCGTACAACCCCAACGGTCACCACCAACTTCACCAGCCATTTTCCGGCCAAAAGTAAAATTTAGGTTCTTCTCCGGCCAAGTCTGGTTTGTCCGGCCAAACGCTCACCAAAAATCTACCACAAACTCCACCGATACTACGGATTTCACCCAAAAACTTTGATTTTCGGTTTGCCCGGCCAACCACTCACCAACTACCGTCTCTTCGACAAACGATATGTACAAAGGGAAGGAAGGTTTGCTCTTGTTTTGCAGGCCTAGAAGACCGTTTCTCCGGCGATACGCTCAGTTGTGTTACCGTTTCTCCGGTGAATCACCGAGCGACGACACGTACAAAGGGTTGAAGTCCTAAACACCTGAAAACCATCTCGACACAGCGACTCTTTTTTTGTCTATGTTTTTGCACTAAATCTTGAGCTCCGGAAAATCGAGCCGAGATCTAGTGTTTACCGGAGAGCGTCGAACTACACCGCAAGGTGAAAAGGTGTAACTTCCTCCGGCCAAAAGGAGGGTTTGCTCTTGTTTTGCAGGTCCAGACGACCGGCCAACCAAAGCTTCACACCGAAAAGACATCCCCGGAAATATTTTTAGTTGGGCTCCTTCCCGGATTCAGGCGTTTGGGGGGGAGTCGGTTTCTTTTCTCAGAATCCGACGACTGATTGTTGGCAGCTTCTTGGTTAGTGAGTCTGCCTTCAACCTACGTCATCAACGGAAATCTTGCAACAAACCACCCTGTACTCATTCCTAAATTTTTAATATCTATATAAACACGAGTTTTAATATAGTAAAAGACTTTTAGCAATTAAATAGTAAGTATTAAATAATCTGTTTAACATACACTCTTTTTTTTCAAATTTAAAATATTACCCGGTATACTAAAATCAAATATTAATCCTAAACAATATTTTATTAACACACCTTGGGCTTTTGTTGAGTACTTTTGGGTGCGTAGTTGTGGTGTGTTTTGTGTGACCGGGTGTTATTTGACTTGCAATACGTGGTATTACATATATAGATTGGGTGTTTCTATTGCTTGGGTTTGTGTGATTAGCTACAATCATAGACCTTAGGAGCCATGACCATTATTTGAGACCATGTCCTGAAGCGAGGGGTGTAGGAAAGGGTAAAGATAGTGAGCATATATTGTGTTTGGCTTCTTGGAATGTAGGAACACTAAATAGTAAGTTGCTAGAATTGGTAGATGTGCTTAAAAGACGTAAGGTCCAGATAGCATGCCTTCAGGAGACTAAGTGGAAAGGGCATAGAGTGGTTGAGTGTAATGGGTATAAGTTGTGGTACTCGGGATATGATGGAGCTAGGAATGGAGTGGGGGTTCTAATGGCTAAGGAACTACACGCTAGTGTGGTGGAGGTGATAAGACATAATGATAGAATTATGGTGTTAAGATTAGTACTAGGGGAGGAAGTAGTGGCAGTAGTTTGTGCCTACGCGCCTCATGTAGGCTTAGGGGATCAGGAAAAGAGAGAATTTTGGGATTGCCTAGACGCAGTGGTAGGGGACGTACCACGTCCCTAAGGGTGATATGATTTGTATAGGAGGTGATTTTAATGGACACATTGGTAAGGTTAACGATGGTTTCCAAGCCGTACATGGGGGTTTCGGTTTTGGTGATAGGAATGAGACCGGCACAGATCTTCTAGAGTTTGCGGTGGCCCATGACCTAGGTATTATAAACTCGTACTTTAAGAAAAGCGAATCTCATTTGATTACTTTTAGCAGTGGGGGACTCAACACACAAATTGACTATCTTTTGATGAGGCAAAGAGACCGACATTGGTGGAAGGACTGCAAAGTCATACCTGGGGAGACAGTTGTGGCTTAGCATCATTTGCTGGTAGCAGATATAGGCTTTAGAAATAAGCTGACTAAGCGAGAGAGGAAATGTACACCTAAAATTAGATGGGGAAATTTGAAGGACGAAAATCTCCCACTGTTTAAGGACAACCTCATGTTGCAGACAGTGACTCGACTAGATGGGAACCCAACTCAGATATGGGAAGCTATGGCGACAAAGATCATTCAAGTAGCAAATGAGACTCTCGGGGTCACAACAGGAAAGGCAGGTGGGCATAAGGAGTCTTGGTGGTGGAATGATGTCGTACAAGACAAGATAAGGACAAACAACGAAGTTTTAGGGAGCTGATGAGGTGCATGAATGAGGAGGACCGAGTGGGTTTGAGGGAGACTTACAAAACGGCTAAGAGAGAAGCGAAGAAGGCAGTGTCAGATGCAAAGAACACGGCATATAAACGGATGTATGAACGTTTAGAAACAAAAGAGGGGGAACACGCTATGTTTAAAATTGCCAAAGCCAGGGAGCGTAGAAAGCAAGATCTAGGGCCTATATGGATGGGCATGTACTGGTTAAGGAGCAAGACATCAAGCTAAGATGGCAAAACTATTTCCACAGCCTTTTTAACAATGGGAGAGCTTCCCAAGAAGAGTATGACCACACAACCTCTCAAAGACAACAACCGAATAATTGCTACTGCTGACGAATCATAAGGGAAGAGGTGCAGACTGCACTAAGGAGGATGGGAAGGGATAAGGCGGTCGGCCCAGACAACATACCCATCGAGGTGTGGAAGTGTATGGGAGAAGAAGGAGCCATGTGGTTAACTACTTTGTTTAATATTATCCTCAAATCTGGTAAGATGCCAGACCAGTGGAGGAGCAGCATCGTAGTCCCTATCTATAAGAACAAAGGAGACGCCCAATGTTGTGGTAACTACCGAGGAATCAAGCTCCTAAGCCATACTATGAAGCTATGGGAAAGAGTGATTGAGGTTAGACTTAGAAGGGAAACTCAGGTTACGGTGAACCAATTTGGCTTCATGCCAGGGCGTTCCACCACAGAGGCAATACACATCATAAGAAGATTGATGGAAAAGTATAGGGAGAAGAAGCGCGACCTCCATATGGTGTTTATTGACCTAGAAAAGGCGTACGATAGTGTGCCACACCAAGCGCTTTGGGATTGCCTGGAGGGTAGAGGGGTCCCGAGGAAATATATAGAGATAATTATGGATATGTATGCCAGGAGTTCTATAAGTGTTCGTGCGCCCATGGGGGATACTGACCCCTTCCTCATGGAGGTAGGCCTTCACTAGGGGTCTGCATTGAGCCCGTTTCTTTTTGTTTTAGTCTTGGATGAGTTGGCAAAGTCGATTCAAGATCCACTCCCGTGGTGCATGATGTTCGCAGACGATATAGTGCTAGTTGCTGAGAGAAAACAAGATCTTAACATGAGGCTAGAGGAATGGCGATCAGCCTTAGAGGGAAAAGGTTTATGGATTAGTCGCTCTGAAACGGAGTACCATCACTGTGATTGGTGGAGTAAATGACAATGAGGACATCCAGATCACCATTGAAGGGCAAGTGGTTCCGCAGGTAACGAAGTTCAAGTATCTAGGATCGTTTGTCCAGAGCGATGGGGAGTTAGACAGTGATGTGGCCCATAGAGTTCAGGTATGATGGTGTAAATAGATAGCAGCCACAGGTGTACTGTGCGACAGGAGATTCCCAACTAAACTATAGGGAAAGTTTTATAGGGTCGCAGTTAGGCCTGCAATGTTATATGGAACAGATTGTTGGGCCATAAAGAAGGCATAAGAGCGGGAGATGGAGGTAGCAGAGATGAGAATTCTACGATGGATGTGTGGGCACACAAGGTTAGACCGAATAAAAAATGGTGTGTTTCGAGAGAGATTAGGGGTAGCTAACATATCAGACAAAATAAGAGAGTGGAGATTGAGATGGTTTGGACATGTGAAGAGAAGACAAACAACGAATCCCGTTAGATCCGTAGAAAACATTACTATAGAGGGGAGGAGGGGTAGAGGCCGACCTAAATTGACTTGGGATGAGAGGATTAGGCATGATTTGCGAGACTTAAACCTCTCTGAGGACATGGTTGAGGATATAAATTCTTGGAGACGTAGAATTAAGGCTATTGACTTTTAGGGAGAAAGTAATACTCTAGGGGCTTCTCTTTACCTTATTCTTGGTCACATGGCATTATGTTATTTTCTTTTCATATATATTGCGTAGTCTCTTCTTTACATTTTACTCATAGTATTTCAATATATCTATATTATTATTATTATTATTATTATTATTATTATTATTATTATTATTATTATTATTATTACTAAGCGCTATTATTAATTATATTACTGTTAAACTTTGATTGCCTTTTATATTTTCCTATACATGCGATTTTTTAGAGCTGGGGGTCTCTTTGGAAGCCACCTCCTTATTCTATTGGATAGGGGTATGGTATGCCTACATCCCACTCTCCCCAGACCATACTTATAGCTTTGCTATTGGTGGGATTGCTACTGGGTATGATTGATTGATTGATTTGGATTTTAATTTTATTTATTGTAAGAAAGTTAATAATTAATATACTTGAGGTTTGATGATGAAATGGTTTCATAAATAAATGATATGTTATAACCCGGTTTAAAAACTATCTGGTTTGGTGATACCTATTACCCGTTTATTTTTCTTTATTATAAAATTGTTTCTTAATCATAAATAATATTTTTTTAAAAATAAAATAGGATATTAATTTTTAGTATATCCTTATTTTATAGGATTTTCATATCAAATATTTGATGAGATTATTTTTTAATATAATAACCCGTTTAAGAGCTATATGGGTTTGGTGAGACTTTTACCCGTGAATTTGAGTCAAATGCGTGAGAAACCTTCATTTACAAATATAGCAATCTGATAGATTGAGAGAATGGTTGTTTTTCGTTTTTTAGTATTTATTTTTTGGATTTTAATTTTCTTTATTGTAAGAAGGTTAATAGTATACTTACGGTTTGATGATGAAAGGGTTTCATAAATAAATGATATGTTATAACCCGTTTAAAAGCTATCTGGATTTGGTGACCCATGACCTGCTTATGTTTTTTACTATAAAATTGTTTATTAATTATAAATAATATATTTTTCTTTTTAATTTGGATATTAAATTTTAGTATACCCCTATTTTATAGGATTTTCATATCAAATAATTGGTAAGATTGATTTTTAATTTAATGAGATGTTATAATCCGTTTAAGAGCTATCTGGTTTTTGTAAGACTGATACCCATGAATTTGGGTTAAATCAATGAGAGACCTCCATTTAAAAATCAAATAATCTGGTGGCTTTCATAAAAAGAGAAAACGATCACATCGTGACACGTAGGATTTTAGGGGTTTCTTTATATATATTATAGATATAGATAGATTATATATTTATCCTTTCTATTATTTTATTTTTGTTTATGCTAAACACATGAATTGACTGAACTACACGCCGACGAACACATGAAGTGACCCCTATTTATATTACCTTTGCAAATTGCAACATTGAAGAAACACTAAGTGAACCCTGGACAGATTATAGATAATATGGGGGTTAAGTAATGTTTCCCACGGGGATGAGGTCCAGCTGAGAAGGTTGTTCTTCTAGAGACCTGCAAAACAGACACCGTAAGCTCGTCACTGAGAAGGGGGGGTTCCTCCTTGTGACCACCCTCCGGCGTAAGAATCAGACTAGATTGCTCTGAATATAAGTGTATATTAAGAGATTGCTAGATAAGATTGAGATATCAGATGATGTCCTTACCATTCCAAGGTGTTGGAGTATTTATAGCCGAAGGTAGGTTTCCAAGCAGGTACAGCCGGCTGAATAGTATTCCTGTTCTACCAACAGTGGACTATGCACAGGCCATGCTGGTTGGTGGATAGGTTACGGCCAACAGTAATAAGGTCGGCTGTATACTGTTCCTTTACTGCCGGCTACGCACTGTTCCACCAACTGTAGGCTGCGCACGTCCCCTCGTAAGGGTTGGTGAGTAGGCAGCGGCTAATAGTGACAAACAGTACTAGAGGGTGCTCCTCCTCGTATTGTTGTCGGTGAGCTGTCACCCTGTGATTGGTTCATGGGCTGCTCTGGTCAATTTGTCTGTTCCGCCCATACCTTAGTAGGTATAGTACGAAAGACCTTCCAGAAGCATACGGACTGGCTCACTTGGGCGGGAGTATTCCCGCCTTGCTCATTCCTTTAATTTTCATAGCTTTATCATTTAACACTTTTCTTCTTTACGCAGGCGTGGATGTTGACGCATTCCAGGGTGACGCGCCGAGTAGTACCTCTCCGCCAATGAC
The DNA here is from genome assembly GCF_021521415.1 of Bidens hawaiensis. NCBI lineage: Eukaryota > Viridiplantae > Streptophyta > Magnoliopsida > Asterales > Asteraceae > Bidens > Bidens hawaiensis. Next base: position 667,089 of record NW_027491273.1, read on the forward strand.
GGTAGGCTTGGTCAGCCTACCTGAGGCGTCGACCCAGGCGCCTGCGCCTGCTTCCGCTGGTTCAGTTGCTCACTCCTTTGAGCCGACTGTTCCAGCCGAGATGACGTCACCGCCGGCAGTGAGTGCGATTTTTACAGCATCTTTCACTGAGCCGGCGGTTACAATTGCTGCGGATTCCGCGGCGGTGACTGCGGCGGCCACCGCGGCGGCTGCTACGATGCCCCCGCCATCGGCAACGACTGCCGATCCATCAGGTACGCATGGGGCTTCTCGCCAATCTTTGCCACCTTCCCATCTGCCTGACCTCTTGGATGGATTTCCTTTGGGTTCAGGTGATGGGTTCGGCGGCTATCGGCCTGTTATTGACCCTACAGGTGCGTAGGGTTCCTTTGGCCCTTTTATATATATTCTCTTTATCATCTTTTCCTAACTGCTTTGTGTTTTTTGCAGTGTCGGATTCCAATGAAGTGTATGTTCCACGATGGAACATTCGCCGAGGAACAACCCTTCGCACCCCTGTGGAGTGCGTGGAATGGGCTCGTCACGCTGCTCCTAGTGGTGCGTTGGGGGAAGCCATGGCTAGCTACCAGGAGGGTAGGCTAACCAATGAGCTTCGGGTTCTCCTAGCTCGGATGCAGCCGCGCGTCGAGCTGCTTTGTCGTGAAAACGACAAGTTAAAAGCAGCTCGCCTTAAAGAAGTTGCTCAAGCGCGGGCCATCCGGGAGGAGAACCAAAGGCTTTCCGCTGTAGCTGCGGAAAAGGAGAAGGCCTTCAAGGCCCTTGAGGTTGAAGTTCAGGCACGACTCGAGGCCCGTTCCAAGGCTGCCCAAGCTGTTAATGAACAGCTTCGGCTGGCTAAGGAGACTGCGAGGAACGCAACCGAGAGGGCCACCAAGGCTGAAGCTGTTGCCGAGCCTCTACGCGTGGAGAATGAAGAGCTTAAAGCCAAATTAGAGGCTCTCCAGCAGGCTCATGATGCCTTGGCGATGGAGGACGCGAAGAAGCTTCAAGAGATCCTGGACCAGAGGGGCGTGCTTGACCATACTGAGCGGAAGCTAAAGGGCGTCGAAGAGGCTGCTGCAAAGGAAGTGTTGCTTGCCAACCTTAATAAAAGTGAAGCCGAACGCGCCTGTACCCAAGCTCAAGCCGCCCTCCAAGAAGCTCTGGTTGCCAAGGAATGGCTTCTTCGAGAAGCGTTGTCTCAGGTAAGTCTAACTTGATGTCTTCACGCTTTTCCTTATAAATAGAAAAGGTTCCGACACTAGTATTTTTCTTTGTAGGTTGTGCATCGGGTCTTCTCAGAGACATCTTACGACGATGCTATGAGCGCAGCCCTCAACGCTTCTCACGAGGATGGGGAAAAGGCCGGCTTCCTGCTTGGTCTAGGGTTCGTTGAGAAAGGCGTCCCGCCTTCCAACTTCCCTTTGTATAATGTGGATACTGAAGCTATTTACGACCAAGCAGTGAACCAGTATGCTGCCTTCCCGCATCCGGTGGTGGAGAAGGTGAATGAAGTTGCTGCTGCTGATGATGGGCTAGCTATCCTTAAGGCTTTCCTTGAACCGCCACGCTCAACTGACGGCGCTGGTCCAAGTGGAAGTGGCCCTGAAGCCTGATCCTGAAGATCCCTTCCCGCTGCTAGGATAGATTTAGTTTGTATAGATTTACTTTCTTGTAGGCGGGTAGTTACCCGGCCATTCTTGTAACGAATATTTATGAAATATAAATCTTTGTGCGGCTAAGACCGCTTCTTCCATTGGATTCCTTGCTTTATAAACGTTATATGACTTGCATACTTTAGTTTGAATTAGCAATTTTCCAAGTGTTTTAGAATAAGTTAACCTTTGAACGTGGTAGATAATAGGTGTGAAGTTTTGCCTCCTCTTTCGTGATTGTGCGGGTAGGACCGTCACTTGCACTTAGTAGGATGGCTAAACTTTACCCATACCTGACCTGCGTGTAGGTTTTCCTCATCCTTTTTTAGGATAACCTTTGAACGTGGTAGATAAGTTGAAGTTTTGCTTCCTTGTTCGTGATTGTGCGGGTAAGACCGTCACTTGCACTTACAAGGATGGCTAAACTTTACTTACATCTGACCTGCGTGTAGGTTTTCCTTATTCTTTAGCGTTGTGTTTATGCGGGTTTTGCCGCCTTCCACACGTAACGACTTATTTCTTCCCCATTTATGCGGTGAATACCGGCACCAGTGTGGGAAGTTCATAAGTATAAAGGTAAAGTTTAACACATTATGAAAGGAGAATCATTTCCATTAGAAGTGGCTCTAGGCCTTTTCTTTACAAGTTTGGAATTGATCTACATATAACATTTGCGTAATTGAGCTCCATTCCATGTTCTTGGGATAGGAGTGCCATCGAGCCTTTCGAGCCGGTATGCGCCCTTTCCCAGGACTTCTTTGACAATGTATGGCCCTTCCCAGACCGGGGCCAGCTTTCCTGGGCGTTCTTGGTTCGAAGCCTCGTTGTTACGCAGTATGTAGTCTCCTTCATTGAAGTTGCAGAGTTTTACCCGCGTGTTGTAGTACTTTTGCATTTGTCGCTTGTAGTTCTCTTCACGCACTGCGGCTAAGTCTCTGCGTTCCTCGGTCAGCATAAGATCCAACCGTCTTTCCGCATCATTGTCTTCTGGCTGAATCAAGACCCTTGGTGAGGGTAAACCAATCTCGACTGGGACCATGGCTTCAGTGCCATAAGTGAGGCTGAACGGGGTTTCTCCCGTACTGGCTTTCTTCAGCGTTCTGTTTGCCCAATGGACGTGCGGAAGCTCGTCCACCCAGCCGGATCTGTGTTCCAAGAGTCTTTTCTTGATGCCTTCGACGATGCTCTTGTTTGCTCTTTCCACCTCACCATTACCTTGCGGGTGTGCCACTGAGGTAAAGGTGTGGGTGATTTGAAGTTCTTTCAGCCACTGTTGTAGCTTCTTGTCAGCAAAGTTGGTGCCGTTATCGCTCACCAAATTCTGTGGAAGTCCAAAACGACAAACAATAAATTCCCAAATAAATTTTTTGATATGTTTTGCGGTTGTTTGGGCTAGAGGTTTTGCTTCTATCCACTTGGTGAAGTAGTCGATGGCTACCACAAGGAACTGAACATTTCCTGCTGCTGTAGGAAATGGGCCTGTCACATCGATGGCCCACTTCTGAAATGGCCATGAAGAAGTGACTGGAACAAGTTCATTCTTCGGGCGGTGCTTGTTGGGTGCGTAAAGCTGGCAAGACCTGCATTTTCTGATGTATGCCAGTGCATCCGTATGCATCCCCGGCCAAAAGTATCCCGCGTTGTTTAGCTTGGCTACAACAGCGCGGGGACCTGCGTGTACTCCACAGATGCCTTCGTGTACTTCCCTTAGGAGGTAGTCAGCATCTTGGTTGTCCACGCATCTTAAGAGTGGGCCAAGAAAGTTACGTCTGTAAAGGATGTCATCGATGAGTTGATAATTCAGTGCTTTACAGTGTAGTTTTCTTGCCTGTGCTTTGGACTCCGGTAGTGTACCTGCCGCAAGGTATTTTATTATTGGTGTCATCCACGTTTCCGTGCCTGTTTGGATGACACAAATTTCCTTGTGCGGGACCGAGGGTGTCTCGAGGAGTTCAATGCGGATATCCTTTCCCAAGTGGGTGAAGGCTAATGATGCAAGCTTGCTTAACGCATCCGCAGATTTGTTTTCACTTCGCTTGACGTGTATGACTTTGCAGTCATTGAAATCGCGCATAAGGGATTTTGCTTGTGCGAGGTACAGGGCCATTGTGTCGTTCACGGCCGTGTACGTCCCGTTGATTTGATTGGCTACCAACATGGAATCCACGTGAGCTTCCAAGTTTTTCACCCCCATCTTACGCGCAATTCTCAGCCCAGCCAAGAATGCCTCATATTCGGCTTCGTTATTCGTACTTGGAAAATCCAGTCGAATAGCGTAAGTGTATTCTTGGCCTTCTGGGTTGGTTAGCTTTAGCCCTACGCCTGAACCCTCGTTACTGGCTGCTCCATCAGTGTAGAGTCGCCAGACATCATTGATGTCTTGTGCTGGAGAGGGTTGAGCCTCTTCCTGGCACTCTTTTTCCCGCGATGCGGGCACTTCTGCAATAAAGTCGGCCAGAACCTGGCCTTTTATGGCTGGTCTTGGCTTATACTTTATCGCGTATTCCCCCAACTCAATTGCCCATTTGGCTAGGCGTCCCGATAACTCGGGTTTGCCTAGAACGTTTGCAAGTTTGAAGTTGGAGAGAATGGTGATTGGGTGACCCTGGAAATATCGTCTTAGCCTGCGTGAAGCGTGTATCAGTGCTAAGACTAATTTTTCTAGGGTAGAGTACCGGGTTTCTACGTCTGTTAGGACACGGCTAACATAGTAGATTGGCATCTGGATGCCTTTTCGTTCTACTAGCAGGACTGCCCCGGTTGCTCTATCAGTTGCGGAAAGGTATAGGATTAATTCCTCTCCCGCTTTTGGTGCTGTCAGCGTTGGGAGTTCGATCAAGCGTGACCGAATCTCCTGAAAAGCTGCTTCCGCTTCTGGTGTCCAGCGGAAGTGCGTTTTCTTTAAACAGTTTCTCAATGTTGACACGAATGGAAACGACTTATCCGCGTGGTTTGCCAAAAAGCGATTAAGTGCCACTAGTCGTCCATTCAGTGTCTGAGCCTGTTTGATGGTAGTAGGTGATTCCATTTTGATAATGGCTTTGACCTTTTCAGGGTTCGCTCTGAAGCCATCTTTAGTGACGATGACCCCCAAGAACTTCCCTTCTTCCATTCCAAAGGCACACTTGCTCGGGTTGAGCTTCATGTTTATCTTCCTGAGCGTGTTGAAAGTTTCTTCGATGTCTTTCAACATCGCTTCTGGGTCAGGGCTTTTGATGACCAAGTCATCCATGTAGACTTCCAAGTTCCTCCCAATTTGGGAATGAAACTCTTTGTCCATCAGGCGTTGGTATGTGGACCCGGCATTCTTAAGTCCGAATGGCATCATTTGATAACAAAATGTGCCATCGGGCGTCCGAAAAGCGGTTTTGTCCTGATCATCAACGGCCATGTGGATTTGATGGTACCCCTTATACGCGTCCAGGAAGCATTTAAGGCGGAATGGTGCCAACGAATCCACCTTAAGATCAATTTCAGGTAACGGATAACAATCTTTGGGGCATGCTTTGTTCAAATCCTTGAAATCTATGCACATGCGCCATTGTTTGTCATTCTTCGGTACCATAACGGGATTTGCAACCCAAGTTTGATATCTACTAACGCGTACGATGCCTGCGTCAAGGAGTTCCTTGACTTGGGTTCTACACGCGTTAGTTTGTTCTGGCCCCATTACTCTGCGCTTTTGTACGATCGGCGTGACAGCCGGATCGCATTTGAGCTTATGCTCTGCCTTACTCCGGGGTACACCAGTCATGTCAGCTGGTGTCCACGCGAAGATGTCGGCGTTCCTCTGTAATAAGCGCTTAAGTAAGGTGCGTGTGGGATCAACAATTGTTGGGCCAATGGTGACGGCCTGGTCCGGGTACTTGCCGTTGAAGGCCCATCTTTCTGGTTCGGTGATGGTTGGTTTAGCCATCTTTGGTTTGGGTTTAGATGAGACAGATGCGATGCATACCTGGGGAATGCCGGTGATCATCGCTACACCCTCAGCTGTTGGCCATCCCATCATGCCGTGGACTGAGGATACCACGGCGTTGAATCTTGCCATCCCGTCTCTCCCGAAGAGAATGTCATATGTGTGGTGTGGCTTCCTCATCACGACAAAGTCCACATCTTCTGTGCGGGAGTGTTTCCCATCCGTAAGAGTGACGGGGAAAGATAGGATGCCCAGGGGGGTGTTTGTGCTGCCATCAAACCCTTCCATCGATGCGCAGATCGTTTCCAGGCGCTCCTTGTCTTCGTCATCTAGCTTGTCGAAGAACTGCCTGTACATCACCGTTGACGAGGCGCCGTTGTCAGCAAGAGTGCGGGAGGTGATGTAGTGCCCCAGCTGGCTTTTGATGATGATAGGGCCTTCTTTGCTGGGTCCTCCTGGCACTCGCGGGAAGCGCACCTCAGCTTCCTTCCACGCACATGGTTCTATCGTTCGCCTTTTTCTTCCTCTAATATTACCATGAACCATGTTGATGCTGATGTCAACGGGCTTTCGTCCGTTGCCTCGGTACCGGTTGTCGTTCCGTCCTCCCTTCTTGATTGATGCCACCAGGTGTGCCAGTCTTCCATCCTTGACGAATGCTTCAACAATATCTTTCAAGGATGTACACTCTTCCGTACCATGACCTTTTGTCCCGTGGAAGTCACAGGATTTGCTCTGATCCGCATTAGGTCTTTGCCGGATCATTGGAGCTTTTGGCCATGGTAGCTTTTCAGTAGCAAATATCTCCGTGACGCTTTTAGTGAGTGGCGTCCACCGGTGCTTTTGGCTTGAAGGGTGTGTGTGATTTCTTCCGCCAACAAGAGGGTGAGAGCTGGATGAGGTGTCAAAGTTTACCCTTGACTGCCAGATACCTAGCTTCCTCTTTTTGTTTTGCCGTGCGATCCGAACATTGTTCTCTCTTGTCCTCTGCGTGTAGAGGTGTGTACTCTGGGGAAGATCCCTTCCCAGTTGCTTTTCCGTCTCCGCAAAGCGCTTTGCCGCCGTCATGATGGCATCCCATGTTGATGGCATGCCATCCTTACCCGTCAATGTGCGGATAAGCTCTGGGTATTCGGCGCCTTGGATGAAAGCGGCGCGAACCAGATCTTCACTTATGTTGCCGAGACTTAGCTTTTTGGAGTTGAAGCGGGTGATGAAGTCTAGTAAAGATTCATCCTCCTCTCTAACGCAGTTGAGGATCGTCCACTGTTCTTCAGTGTATTTCCTCTGTTGGCTGAAGTGCTGGCTGAACTTATTCTGAAAGTCCGCCCAGTCATATATGTGGTGGACCGGTAAACGATCGAACCATGCCCTGGCCGCTCCGACCAGAGTCATCTGGAACATGTAACACCACGTGGGTTCCGTCCAGTTGCTGACGGTAGCCCCCGCAATGAACCTGTTCAAATGGTCGTCTGGGTCGGATAGACCATCGTAAGTGCCAATGTTTGACATTTGTTTGGCACTCCTCGGGGCGATTGCTTCCGCAATGTCCCTTGCGAATTTTGACTCTCCTGCATTTGTAGCAGTTGGTCTAAAGGTTTTGGAGAAGTCACGCGGGTTTCTCTCCGCATTTGTTAGTTTAAAAGCTTCCCCAAAATTCCTTTTTGGTTGGAAGTCCGTTCCTTACGCTTCCCTTTCGCCTTATGGCGAGGGTTTGCGTCGGTATCGGATTCCTCCCTCTCGTCGTCTGAGTACTCGCACTCACTGTTCATATTGAGGTGTTGGCGAGTACTGCCGAATTCGTCAGCCTGTTGAACTGAACGCAAGCGTTCATCCAATTCAGCTTGGAACTCTCTTTGACGTGCTTCGGCCCACGCCTTCACTTGATCTAGTGTTTGGCGAGGGACCCATGTTCGTCTTTCCAACTGGGCATCAGTGAACCCCAGTGGAATATTTACTGCACTTGCCCCGGCTTGGGTAGTCGGGGTAGTGTTCGTAAGATTTGTATAACCGCCGGTGTTCCCCCCCGTTGCTGGGGTTGTAGTTACCGGGGTTTCTTGGTCGGTTACTGGCCTTGGGACCGGAGTAACGTTAACCATTTCTTCAGAAATTTTGAAAAACTAAATTAGTTCTAGCTTTTATGCACGGATGGCGCCAATGAAGAAACACTAAGTGAACCCTGGACAGATTATAGATAATCTGGGGGTTAAGTAATGTTTCCCACGGGGATGAGGTCCAGCTGAGAAGGTTGTTCTTCTAGAGACCTGCAAAACAGACACCGTAAGCTCGTCACTGAGAAGGGGGGGGGGGGGTTCCTCCTTGTGACCACCCTCCGGCGTGAGAATCAGACTAGATTGCTCTGAATATAAGTGTATATTAAGAGATTGCTAGATAAGATTGGGATATCAGATGATGTCCTTACCATTCCAAGGTGTTGGAGTATTTATAGCCGAAGGTAGGTTTCCAAGCAGGTACAGCCGGCTGAATAGTATTCCTGTTCTACCAACAGTGGACTATGCACAGGCCATGCTGGTTGGTGGATAGGTTACGGCCAACAGTAATAAGGTCGGCTGTATACTGTTCCTTTACTGCCGGCTACGCACTGTTCCACCAACTGTAGGCTGCGCACGTCCCCTCGTAAGGGTTGGTGAGTAGGCAGCGGCTAATAGTGACAAACAGTACTAGAGGGTGCTCCTCCTCGTATTGTTGTCGGTGAGCTGTCACCCTGTGATTGGTTCATGGGCTGCTCTGGTCAATTTTTCTGTTCCGCCCATACCTTAGTAGGTATAGTACGAAAGACCTTCCAGAAGCATACGGACTGGCTCACTTGGGCGGGAGTATTCCCGCCTTGCTCATTCCTTCATGTGACTACTGAAGTAGCTAACGCCTTGTGCGTGTAGCCTTGCTGTTAGTGCGGGTAGCCTTCCCTGATGGCTTGTATCCGCAGCTGCGGGAACAGGCGGGGTACTTCACCATTGGGAGGCTTTCCCTGCGGGAACAGCTGGCGTACTGCGCGTAAGGTTCTTTGAGCATGGTGGGTCCTGCTGGAGCAGTTGGTCATTGCGCAGACGTCCCTGTTCAAGGTTAGTCTTGCGGGTCCAACTGGGCTCTGCTGGGACCTACCTCTTCAAACATACAAATACAAACATCCTTCTTTTGTTTGCCGACACTATATATATGGGGATTACCTATGTTGACAAATATATGCATTTATGGGGAATTCTCTTTTGGTTTACCGACACAATGCTAAACCACATGCCATCAAATGGAGACTTGGTCGTACATAAGCAAGCCATCACATCTCATTGTTGAGCTATGCATGTGCTAATTTATTTGTATTTTTGAGCGGAGAATTTATTAAAACCAATTCAAGCCAAACGTACAAAAGAAACGCGAAACATAATTATAAATGTAAGTTTATGGAATTAAACTTGCACCCTCTCTCTTAATCTAAGGATTTGATTGTTAAAATTAGTTATCTCATCTTATTAAACCAAAATCATAAGCGATTTACCCAATAACTAATTATCAAACATTGGGGTTTACTATAATTGCCAGAGGGGGAGATTATAGAGACGTAATGAATGAATGGGCAGTTATTACACATCATTTGGTATATGCATTAACAAACGCCGTCGAGTAAAAATGACCATCTAACCCTTCCGTTTCCAAAATTATCAGATCATCTTTAAGGTTGCTCACGATGGAGGGGCTCTAATGCCCCCTCCACGTCACCGCCACATAGGAAACGAAGCTTCGAAGCCCTTCTCCGTAACACCCCGCTGTGGTTTAAAGCTCCTTTACCACCACAATATAGTGTGTGTGTGTGTGTATGTGTGTGTGTGAGAGAGAGAGAAACATGATGGCCCACCCATAATGCCCCTTTAATGCTGATCTTCACATTAGGCTGTTCACAATGGAGGGGTTTTAAAGCCCCTCCACGTCATCACCACATAGGAAACGGGGCTTCGAAGTCATTCTCTATAACGCCCTGTTGTGGTTTAAAGGTCCTTTGCCACCATAAAATATATATACATATATGTGTGTGGGTGTATGAGAGAGAGATTGAAAAGCATGATGGTCCCACCAAAACAAACCTTTACGGCCAGTCTTCGTGAGCCCCCCCCCCCCCCCTCCGCCCCTTCAATACCGCCCATCGGCGGTGTTACCTTCCAATACTGCCCCAAATTCGCCTCCTTACCGCCCATGGCGTCAAGCCTTACCACATAACCCCTATACCGTCTCCCCATAATGCCCCTCTACGGTGTTTAGGGCTTTAAAACCCACTTACCGCCCACTTAAAGCCCATAGAGAACAGTCTAAGTAGCCCAAACGAATAGGCCTAGCTTCCTTTTATAACCTGGCTAGCTTGTTGTTCAAGTCCATCATCTACTAGACCACTCCAAGCCCGCTTGTCAATCATCCAACCTTTATTAACAAAACAATAACAAAGAATTAGAACTAAAAAGCATATAATATCGTGATCATAAGAATTGAAGTTAGATATATTTCAACGGGGATGTTTGCTCGTTATTACACCCAATTACAATGTGTGTTTTGTATTGACTTGTTTCTGCTATACTTTGCTTAAATCTAAATGTTTACCTTATATCATACGCACAATGACTTCAGTTTTCTTATCCTCCTATTGGTTAATCATAAAATCATTTATTAAATGCAATTTTTTCAAACTTAAATAACTCTTTTAGGCTTAGTAAAATTTTTAAAAGTATATAAAAAAAATCGATGAGTTTTATTATCTTAAATTTGAGTATAGCAGTATCATCTAGCATGTTAAAAACTGTTTAAGCACCATGATTATAACAGTACGACTATACTACTTGCTGGTGTGCCTAAGTTATATGCTACAATGGATGTGTTAAAACTAGTTGCAACGGTGCGTCTAATATATAATTTGTAGTTATTTTAGTTTACGAGAATTTTTTATGTTAATTAGGCAGTGAGAAGATGTTGAGTACACACTCATTCAATCTTATTATAACTTCAGTACTGAGAAACCTCTACCTTAGCTACGGGGTTCCAGTGAGTCCGAGGTAGCATCGTTGCAGAGTCAAGGGAATGACCCTTTGTGGGGTCCTATGGGTAACGTCCATGCTGGTATGACGAAAAGGTGCATAGAGCTAATCTTTAAAACTATTAGACTTAATATAGTAGTAAGTTGCTGCTACTTGATAGCAACTTGGCCATTGAAGGTCAATAGCGACTTGTAGTTCGGTAGCAACTTTGAACCTTGATAGAAACCTCGTGTTGCGGTAGCTACTGAGATGCGGTAGCATTTTCTAATTCGATAGAATCTTAAAACTTCGTTAGCTACTAAGTTTGCTTTAAAAGGCATTGAGTTTTCACATAACTCTTGGTGTTATTGAATTGTTAATTTTGTGTATAAGGGAAATACTTTAATATAAAAGTGATATTCCACAATTAAGAAATCTATCTAGGATACCTGAAGTATCAAATTCTTATAAATTATGCCTCTATGATAAGTTTGGAAGCATGGAAGTGCACCAAAACATTTCAACAGTGCGTCTAAAATTACCGTATTCTTAAAATACATGTGTAACATCTCGAAAATACCCCATTCAAGTATTAGGCTAAAAATGACAATTCTGAAACTTAAAGGGGTTAAAATGAAAAATTTGAGTTTCCAGACCCATCGTGCTACGCGATGGGTGGACAGATTTGATCATCGCGCTACGCGATGCCATTCCCTTGAAATTATGAAAAAGGGGGTGCCGCGCTACGCGATGGTCCAGGATCAAAAGGGCATCGCGCTACGCGATGACCCCATTAAGCAATCTGAGACACGTGGCCAACCACGTGTCAACACGTGGCAGCCTCTCATGGATTGCAGCGTCGCGCTACGCGATGGCCGTAGGGAAAGCCCCATCGCGCTATGCGATGGTGGCCAAAACTCGCCTATAAAAGGGCAGCTACGGGTTCAACCCATTTCATCCCATTTTCACATTAACAAACACACACTTAGTATTGGGAAGCGTGCTAGCTTTTCCGAGAAGTTCCGAGGTCCGTTTTCTTGAAGTTCTTGCGAGAATCGGAGTTCTGACGCGTCGTAGATCAGTTAAACGAATAGGAAAAAAGGTTTTGCCAATCAAGCCATTATTCTGTATTAGTATTAACATTCTCGAGTACTTATTAAGGTAGGGGTTCTGCCTAAATATTAATTTATTATTTTATATGGCTTAGACCATAGTCAGGGGTATAGCCTAAAACCTTGATCATCATTATTATGATTATAAATGCAAAGGTTATAGTTAAAATTATGTTTCTTCATGATTAAGAAACATAAGCTTTTATATACAAGCAGATATAATAGTTTCTTCACAACTAAGAAACGTAAGATTTTACATACCAGGGTTATAGTCAATTCAATGTTTCTTCTTGACGAAGAAACCTATCAATAGATGTTTCTTCATGAAGAAGAAACTCAACACATGAATTTAAACAAATGAAAAGACTACGAGTCTAAATATTTTATTCAAACAAATGATTAGTCAAGGTTTCTAGCTATCAAAACCAGACTAAAGGTCTGTAGCTGGATTAAGAGACAATCCGGGTATTTATGTAAACTTATTTTATTAATAGATCAATCATCATTCATTCACAAGGATTTTCAAACGAGATCACCGCACCATTCAGAAAAGACAATCACAATCACAGGTGAATACGTTAAACCTTTTACAGTCAGATAAACGGGTTGTTTATCTTAAACAGTCAGTCAAATATGAGATTACGTGATCTCTACATTTTAAAGGATTACGTGATCCCTAAGTTACAAGGTAGATAATAAAAGCAACTCAGACCGAGTACACATGTGTCTGGATCCAAACATATCTGTTAACCTATCAATCAAGGCTACATGGCCGCAGGCTAACAGACATAACGAAAGTTCTCCAATGAGCATCAGTTATTGGAAAACCATAATTGTGGGTGTATGGCAGTGGCACAAGTTTCCAAAATTAAGAGACGTTTCTGCTGAGTTTGTTCCCAAACTATCTTGTCAGTCAAATGTTTTCAAAGTCAACGATTCACCAGCATATCGCTGACGTATTTTTCCCCTCATTACAGGAAAGTAAGAATAGCACAGGTAGCAAGGCATTTGAGTCACTCTTGGAGATAGATGCTCGCAGATAGAGATGACTCAGTTTTTAATAAATAAAATATTGTAAACGAGAGTAAACAAAGGTTTGTAAAACAAATACTTGAATATTTATTATTCAAGAGGTTTTCAAAATAAATTAATATTTTATTACAACCAAAGACTTCCGCTAGTAACCTGCAACTCTGATATATTTTCAAAACAGGTACCAACTACGGGTGTCGCACCTAGGCCCTAAGTCGGGGTGTGACAGGTTGGTATCAGAAACAGGTTCTTAGCGAATTAGGTACTAAACTATACCTAGGCTTTGAGCAGAAATAAGGTTATGCTAAAAATATTAATATTCTATTAAGAATATTAATTGATATAGTCATTAAATGATTAGATATAAGATTCAATCTTATCATAGCGATATTGATAGGTACTTGAATAAAAGTATTTGAAGCATAAATAAACTATTACGGATAAGATAGGAACACGATCCTATTCCCAATCTAACATCGTACAGATGTCTGATCGTTAATCCAGCCAAGGATCATTTTATCCTCCGTCAGGTAAAAGAAAAGGGCCTATAGGGACAGCTTTGCTTCCAATCCCTATATATAGTAGTGAAGACTCGTATCAGACCTCAATGGAAGAAAATTCTAATTCCTTCAAATTCCAGTATCCCACTAGCCCACATCATTAGAAGACAAGGTGTGCGAGGAACAGGATCAAGTGGATCAAGTAGATCCCAGGAATCAATAAAGTCAAAGGGAAAAGAAATAATGACTGATCCAGAAGTAAATTCTCAAGGGCGGAAATATTTCAATTACCCAATAAATCAAGATCCTTACTTTGTTCATCCTCAAAATGAACATTGGAGTACAAGATATGAAGGAATGTACCATTTCATAGATGATCCAACATACTATGGAGTAGATGTTTCAAAAGTAGCTGAATCAATGCTTAACGAGATATAAATAGAAGAAGAGAAGGAAAAAGAACGAGAAAAAGGAAAAGAAAAGGAGACAGCTGAGAATATCAAAAAGGATAGCAAGATCAAGAAATTGATCATCCACTGAAAGAAATAAATAGAATAGTAGCTATAAACAAATATAGCTATAATAAATTTTGTGCACTCTTGTAACTACAATAAGATGAATAAAAGATATGTTTTAAATTTCCCCGAATATTGAACTTGTCTTTAAAATTTTATTGTAGTATGTCAAGAATAGAAAGTATAATTCTCCAAGTAATTGGAAGTAAAAGAAAATTCATCAATGAGATTGACGAAAGGTCCAGGTGGACAGATTTCAAAAGATAATTTGCTCCAAGACAATGACATATAAAATATTAAGAGAAATTCTCAAAAGACTGTTGATTTAAGAACAAAGATAATCAAAAAATCACAAAGTGGTGACGAGAAACATGAATTTGTTATTCACACGATTATCCTAACGTCATTCTTCAATCAAAGAAAAAGCATCGAGGTTGTGCCTTATGATAGATAAAAAGAGATATTTGAGGAAAGAAAAGGAAAGGTCAACAAGAGATCTTCTACAAATCCTCTCGAAATACACAAAATCATTAAACGTAGTATAAATAGATATTTCATACTTATATATCGTATCATGCAATTATTTGTGAACATTTATTATCAATAGTATATTTCTTTCATACTAAATAAATTATGTTTACAGAAATGTCAAATCCAATCAATCAAGAGAAAAATGATGAAGCTTCAAATTAAAGAAGCAACAAAGTATCTGAGCATGCCCAGGAGATTCCTGAGCTATTTATGGACAAAGTACAAGAAATGATTAATAATGCAATCAGTCCTCTCGTCAATGCAATGAAAGGAGGATCACATAAAAGTAAATCTTTGCATTCAAACAAAACTGTTAGAACTCATCCATACAAAAATCCTGCTGACCATGAAGAAAGCGTTCATAGTTCTAGTGCTAATAACAGTCTCAATCGTGATTTTAAAAAGAAGTTAGTAATTCAAGGTTGTAATTTCAAGAATTTTCAAGTTTATGGACCAAAAGAATTCTATGGCGATCAAGGTGCCATATCAGCATTATGAAGGCTTGAGGAACTCGAGTCTATCGTCATTATAAGTCAATGTACTGAGATTCAAAAGATTCAGTACGCGTCTCAACCATTCAAAGGTGAAGCCCTAGAATGGTGGAATGACCTAATTATGACAAAGGGTAAAGAAATCTTGTACCAAATGGAATGGGAAGCATTCAAAGAACTTGTGATACGAAGGTTCTGTCCCATGCACGAAAGAGATCTTATTCAAACCAAGTTTTTGAATCACAAAGTGGAAGGCACAAATCACAGAGAATACAATACTAAGTTTCATGAGTATTGTAGACTGGTACCACACATGGTAACACCCGAATACAACAAAGTGACCCGATATATTTGGGGATTGCCTCGGGAGATTAGAGATATGGTAAGATCCAATCTACCACAAACTGTTGACTCAGCCATGGAATTGGCTAGTTATCTCATGAATGGTCTAATCAGAAATCAAGAAGAAGACAGAAATGATAAGAAAAAGGGGAAAGAAACTAAGGAAAAAGGAACAAATAAAAATAAAGAAAAAGAAGAAGGGTCATTCAAATTTACAAGACCAATCTGCTCAAACTGTGGAAGGAGACACAATGGGAGATGTTTGAGATCAAATAACATTCCCAAAACCAATCCATTTGTCACATGCACCTTCTACAAGAAAATTGGTCATTCAGAAGATGATTGCAGAAGAAAGACAGTGGTGTGCTTTAATTATGGAGTGATGACTCGTGGGCGCGCATGCACTGCGGTGGATTCTTCTGCACAAAACCAATGGTATGGAGTTATCTTCCAACCCACATGGTGGTTTCCACGGGCGCATATGCATGGTGGCGAAGTAGTGACTCGCGGGCGCATGCATGGTGGCGGAGTCTTCTGTACAAAACTAAGGGCATGGAGTCGTCTTCCGACCCACATGGTGGTTTCCGCGGGCACGCATGCATGGTGGCGGAGTAGTGAGTCGCGGGCGCATGCATGGTGGCGGAGTCTTCTGTACAAAACCAAGTGCATGTAGTCGTCTTCCGACCTGCATGGTGGTTTCCGCGGGCGCACATGCATAGAGGCGGAGTGATGACTCGCGGGCGCGCATGCACGGCGGCGGATTCTTCTACACAAAACCAATGGTATGGAGTCATCTTCCGACCCACATGGTGGTTTCCGCGGGCACGCATGCATGGCGCCGGAGTCTTCTGTACAAAACTAAGGGCATGGAGTCGTCTTCCGACCCACATGGTGGTTTCCGCGGGTGCACATGCATGGCGGCGGAGTGATGACTCGCGGGCGCGCATGCACGGCGGCAGATTCTTCTGCACAAAACCAATGGTATGGAGTCATCTTCCGACCCACATGGTGGTTTCCGCGGACGCGCATGCATGGCGGCGAACTAGTGACTCGGGGGCGCATGCATGGCGGCGGAGTGTTTGTAGACGACACGACGGTGGAGCTGAATTGCTGGGAGCCTACATGCTTCTGTGGTGGCGTAGAAGAATCACCGGGAGCACTCATGCGGCCCGTGATGGCGTAGAAGAATCTTCAGGAGCGTGCATAAGGCCCGCGATGGTGTATGTTGATCTGCTAAGCTTCTCTCGCGACTTGTAGTGATAGTTGTTTGATGATGTCGGACGTTGAATATGACGCGATAGTTGTCATGCGGAGCTCCGTTGGTGGAGTTAAATCTAACGTGCGAGGGTTCCAACATCGTAAAGAAGGGGTGTCGTAAACTGGTTCCTCGGTAATGGTTTGATCCGACGAGAGTGATGCGTGTCACCGTGTAAACTTTCTCGTGGAAGGGATCTCGATCCATCTTGTGTCATGATTTTGTGGGTTGTCTCCCATATCCAGACAAAGATGTGTACCTACCAAAAGTTGTATTATTATTAGGCTGAGGGGTGTGGGGGCTCTAATGGGGGCTTTAGTGGGGGCTCCAGCCAATAATATTATGACGTGTGGCAGAGAGAGAAACTGGATAAGGGGGGGTGTTGGAGCCCCCGTTGGAGCCCCTGGCCCTGGTGTGGAGGGGCTCCAGCAGGGGCTCCAGCGAATTTTTTTTTTATTTTTTTATAAAAATAAACGATGAATGCATAATAAACCTGTGCTCGAATTATGCTGAATTATGATTAATTAAAGAGTTAACTCAAACCGACTAACCAACGATGATTAATGGAGTTTTGACTACTCAATCAAAATAACTAAATTCAATTTTGCCGACTAATTAACACTTAAAAAGGTAAAACTTAAGTTAAAACACACACATTATCTGATTATTATTATCAACCTATACCTCGTATCCAAAACACCAACACTTTTTTCTATTGTCTACTTCTTATTTCCGCCTTAACCTCGCCGTCAATCACCACCGCACTCAACGATGGCTTCATCGGAAGACATCGACTCCACCACCACCATGCCCCAACCGTACAAACTCCGTCACACCCTAACCGGCCACAAACGCGCCATCTCCAGCGTCAAATTCTCCGACGACGGAACCCTCATCGCCACCGCCTCCGCCGACAAAACCGCCCGCACGTGGTCCACATCCACCGGTTCCTTCCTCCACGAATTCGTCGGCCACGACCAAGGCATCTCCGACGTCGCATTCTCCTCCGACGCCCGTTACATCGCCACCGCCTCCGACGACAAAACCGTACGCATCTGGGACGTCTCCAACGGCACACTAGGGAAAAAACGTTTTTTTTTAATTAAATAAGAGCCAACGGCTCTTTGTCCCTTCCCAAGGCCACTTTACGCTCACTTCTGCCGCTAACCCCATCACGCCTGCTTTGTTTTTCGTGCTCGCGCCCCGCTAGCGCCCCTCTCGCGCCCCGGTGGTGTGGTGCTAGCGCCTGGGGGCGCGAGCGGAGGGGCTCTAGCGCCCCTGTTGAAGCCCCACACCCCTCAGCCTTATTATTTCTTTTGAGAAGAATTTAATATTAATGAAAGCTGGCATATGAGGATGTGACCAGCTGTCATCTTTGTCTTATTTCACACAAAAGTCTTCTGTCACTTTGTTGATCTGGAAATTGTGAAAATATGTGTATGGATCTGGGTATAATCTTCTTTTTAGAGATTTTTACCTTCAAAATACAGTAGATCTGGACATCGTAGTCTATCTAGTTAAAACCATCACAGATTCGGAGGCTTGACCGTCCGAATCAGGTAGCTTTCTGGATCTACAAATATTTTTTAGCTTCATTTTGGCATATATCTGGAAGCATTTTTTAGATATGTGGATCTTTTTGAGCTTTAATGGAACAGATCTTGAAGCTTTTTGTAAACTTCCAGGTCTGGATTTCCCTTGGAAGAAAAAATCATAGATCTAGAAGTTTGATGAACAGATCTGAGAACCGAGACGAAAATCAAAGAGTAGCTCGTTGCCGGTCCCACGGATGGCGCCAATGAAGAAACATGAAATGAATCTGACCTGATCCAAGATGATGTTCCCCGGTTTTCGAGATGAACGAACCACGATTTTGTCTTCTTCTCCGGTTGCTCGAGATCTGCCATGGAAATATGGGGGTGTGAAGGTGACTGCTAAGAGTTTCCTCTAGTTTACAGACACAAAAAAGTATGTGGAGGCCAAGTGTTAAAGAAGGGATCCTCCAAATGAAAGATGAAGACCCCTTATATAGGAACTCCATGGCTACCATCATGAAACCCTAATCATATTGGGCCAGGCCCGGTTAGGGGTTACCTCCACAACCCCCCAGCCCATTGGGATTTAGTTAGTAAACAATAATAATATAACAAATATAATATAAAACACAATAAGTAAAAGGTCGTACCGGGTATTTAGGACCCTACCTCCACAGTGATATTGTCGTTGACTCGTTGCTAAGAGTATCTCCACCGATGTTTGTGTGGAGGTTTTTGTTGACGTGGAATGGTGCAAACAAAAGTTTACGGGTGGAGACAAACGTTTGTGGAGGTGTTTGTTTGTATTCTCAAACGTTTGAAATGTGGGTTTGTAGTGGCCCCACCACAACTACTACACACAAATCATATTTTATATATATATATATATATATATAAAAGCTAAGTACAAAATAAAACCCACTTGAGTTGTGAACACTCTAAAAACTCATTTTCAATCACATGTTTTTAATTCATGTTTAAATCTTGTGGTCCAGAATTAAAGTGAATAAAAAATGTAAATATATATATAACATTTTCTCTCTCCTGAAAACATATATAAAAATTAGTAAAAAATATTAAAAAATAGCAAAATATTTTTTTTTGATGCTTCGATGTTTTGTATTAAATGTTACAACATATATTACATCTAAAAAAATAAATAAATAAATAAAAAAATAAAACGATGTTACATAGTGTTTTCGCGGGTTTTCACAACTCAAGTGGGTTTTCATTTTAACCTTACCCTATATATATATATATATATATATATATATATATATATATATAGACACACACACACACACACATATATATACATATTTATTATATAGGTAGTAAAAGTATATAGTGATGTGGAGGTTTTTATTGGTTTATGAGTGAAGTAAAAAGTGGGGTTTTTTAAAGAAAATGGTTAGAATATGATGTGACGATGAGGTGAGAGTTTGAATTGGTTTATTGGTGTGGATGCTCTAAGTGCTGGGATGCCGAATATATATAATTTTTAAAATTCTTTGGGGCCGAAGTCAAAAAGTTTTCTTTTTCTTAAGTGGGCCGGCGCCCACAAGGCCACAAGCAAGTAACCAACTGCAGTTTGTACTCTGTGATGATAAGTTCATGCAACAAAAAGGAATGCACTAGGATGGAGCTATGGACATCTTAGTATCATGTGACGTCACATTATTATACACCTTTTTTGCAAAAAAAAAAAAAGAATGAAGAAGAAGAAAATGGTAGTTGATGAAGCCATTTCAATCATTATTTTTTTTCTATTTTTCTAATTTCTATTATAATATATATATATATATATATATATATATATATATATATTTCATCGTTTCAACCTAAATGTGTTGATACACCCAAATGCAATTAACCACGCTTCCGTATACAAGAAATAAAACTTAAAACTATAAAAGATAAATTTTTGAGTAAAGTTTTAATTAGTTATAAATATAAAGGTCAAAAATGTGTCTAATGCAGAATTACAAAACCGTCTTTTATGAGAAAAGAAAAACAATGAAAAAAAATCTTTTACTTAATTTAAAAAAAAAATAAACATACAAAAAAAGGGTTATAACTTATAATATAATGTTTGATCATCGATTTAACATTCTAGAAAATACACTACATACACAAATCGAACCTATAAATAAGTTATATTTGTTACACATACCAATACATGTGTTTGATGAAAGGTTTATAACATAGTGTTGTGTCACAGTGTGTCATGAAATCACTTAAGGTGAGGACCACGGCATTGGTTAGAAACAAATGGCAGAAGTGTAGGTGGTGGTACAACCGTACAAAGATGCATGAGCAAGGGATGGGAAGACACATGTTGAGAACCAAATGCCACTTCACACTTGACTTTGCCCCTTGGGCTGCTCCTCTCTTAACATAATTTTATTTTATTTTTTGTACTGACTGGCTCTCTAGCCTTAAGTTAACATCATACATGTGCAAGTGCAACTTGTAATGCTTAGGCTATCCGTTGTCTTAATGAGCTATTTAACGGATGGAATGTGGGGCCAACGACTAACAACTAATCAAACTTTTACCTTTTTTTTTCTTGCTAGTTAAAGCTAGTTAGCACACAACGCGTCAACGCCCAGGTCAATAGATGAGCTAGTCAATACCCCTCTGCCTATGTGACAGTGAGATGACATTTTAACTAGTCATTGTTGGTTAAACCACAACACATAGCCTTAACATACATCTATTGCAGTCTATACTAATCATTGAAGCGTCGTTGGATGATATTTTTAGTTTTTTTTAATCTTTTTATTTGAACATTGCTTTATACTAAGCTATAGCATATTGATATTATACGACCATTAACCAAAAATATATGATCAAGCAATGGCCATTACAAAAGATTATACTAGTTGTAAGTTGTAATGCACAACATACATTACTATTTTAGTATTTGTGATGCACAACTCATTTCTATATTAACTTGTTTTAATCTTAATTTTAATTTTATATAAAAATGATATGATAGAATTATGGAAATGAATTTGATCCTCAAAGCATTAACACTGCACTCTTTGATATGTCAATGTCATACCTACCTCGATTTCAATATTTATGCATTAAAGCAAAAAACTATGTGCTTGAATAGGCATTTTCATAAATATAATCTCCATACAGTAAATTAGGCTTTTACACGGCTCATTCTTTTCTTGAAAAAGAGGAAGAATTAGAAAAAGAAGGTATCTAAAATTTGCAAATAGTAGGTTAAGAAAAAGAAGGCACGTATATATTAAACTAGTGTTTTACACGACTCGTTCTACTACTGAGTCATCTAAAATATATATACATCTATTTTTGAAAAGCTCATAAACTTTTAAAAATGTGTGTAAACTCACACACGCTAGATACACCCAAATATTTCACTACTATTTTCCCATTTCTAATCATTGTCTCTTATATTTATTTTTAGGCAAACTAGAAATAAATAATTCCATCTTTTGATTATTGGTCGATAATAATCATATTTTTAAAAATCATTACTAACGGTTCAACCTTTCAATTATTTTTTGTTTCAATGGACCTCCGTTAAAATTAACGTCGTTAAGTTTTTTTCTGAGTTTAAACCGATGTTTTAGGGCTTTTGATCGAAGCGTCTCCAAGTTATCTCTAGTTCCGAGAAAACCATACCCCCCCCCCCCCCACCGAAGGCCCATAAATGGTAAAACCTAGATGTCCTCCTCAAAGTGTTGTTTTTGAGGATCGAACCTGAATCGATCTCCATTGAAAACCCCATACTTCATATAACTACACCACATTGAAAAAGAAAAGACATTTTTAGTTTTTGGTAAATTGAAATTAAATAATCCCACATTTTGTATACTGGTCGATAATAATCTCACCTTTTGTATATTGGTCGATAAGAATCCCTCCTTTAAAAATCTTTGTCAATGGTCCAACTTTTCGACTATTTTTTTCCCTTAACGGACCTCCGTTAAAAAACACTTAACGTCGTTAAGTTTTTTTTTTTCAAATTTCAAACAGATGTTTTAGGGCTTTTAATCGGAAGAACGGTACAAGTCGACTGATATAAAACTTATCTCGAAACTGTGATTCAAACGACGAAACAGTATTTCAATGCAATTGTTTGAATTTCCATTTTTCAATTAACAAATATTAAATCATTTAAATCATCTTTTGAAGATAATTTTTACATCAGTCGACTCATATCATTCTTCCGTTCAAAAACCCTAAAAAATCGGTTTGAAATTCGGAAAAACACTTAACGACATTAAGTGCTTTTTAACGGGGGTCCACTGAGAGAATAATAGTCGAAATGTTGGACCATTGACAACGGTTTTTAAATGTGAGATTATTATCAACCAATACACAAATCACGAGATTATTTCTTTCCAATTTGCCTTAGTTCTTTTTAGATATTTATTATTATAAAAAAAACAAGCAAAGAATTGGATGTAATTGATAATCACATAAAACTCCAAGGGTCATAAATCAAACTAACCACAAACTCATCTACAAGTCTCCGTGACACGCATTCAAACACAAACACAAAGCAATGGACCCGTCCTTCGATAACTCGGTTAGTTAGTTTTTGTTTGTTACAGATCTCATAATCATACAAATAACAAATTCCTTTAGATCTGCATATGCTCCGTTTGATCGTTAGGTTTCTCTTGCTTTAATTTAATCTAGGGTTCTTATTCTGTTTCACTCGATTATTATGCTATGTTTTCTGTGTTGTGTAATTGGTTACAATTGAGCTGAATTAGTTTAATTTGATTTTGTAATATATGTGTTTAAGCAAATGCATGATCCACATTGTACCTGGAAATTGATTGTTGTTTTTATGTTTATATATATGAAACAATATAGGTATTGAATTAATGGTGTGCATGGTTCGGTTTGGGCTAAAACCATAGTTATCAATAGGGGTGCACCTGAGCCGAGCTACTCGAGATCGGCTCGTTAAAAAAAGCTTGATCGAGCCGAGCTTAATTGAGCCCGAGCCTAAAAATTAGATCGTTTTGATAAACGAGCCTGAGCCCGAACTTCACTTATCGAGCTCGAGCCGGCTCGCGAGCCTAAACGAGCCTGTCGTTTATATATTTTTTAAAATATAATATATATTTAATAATTATTAATTAATATATATAATGTTATGAAAAAATAAATAAAAATAACTATATAATATATATTGTTTTATACATAAAGTTATAATAGAAAAAAATATATAAAAATAATTATAATTACATAAAAAAATAGTTGATAGATAGTAAACGAGCCGAGCTCGAGCTTTGAAAATAGAGCTCGAAACGAGCCGAGCTCGAGCCTAGTCGAGCCCGGGCTCGGCTTGTTTGCACCCCTAGTTTTCAAATACGGCAGGCGCACTCAAGGTGCATAGGCCTTGCCTGGGGCCTAGGCGCAAGGCGCAAAAAAAGCGGACAATGAAAAATAAATACAAAATATATTTATGTATTCCAAAACTTAAATCACATAGTTTCAATGCCAAAAGTTATCCAATATCAAAAGTTCAAAAACTTTAAAATTATCCGATACCAAAAGCTAAAGTTTAATAGCATCAACAGCCAACAAAAATTTGCAGTCACCAACTAATTATGCTCTGCAATTTCTAGAACAAAAAATAATATTCAAGATTAAAAAGTCCACCTTTAAATTTTAGTTTTAAAGTGTAAATCATATAATGGGAATTTAGCAAATCAAATTAAACTAAAAGAGACATTATCTAGAATGGTCGATGATCATATAGGAAGATTGGATTAAATTAAGTACATTTGACTTTATTTTAGGTAACTTTGTTAATGAAAAATCAAAAGAAATCATAAAAAAATAAAAAAAAAATAAAAAAAAAACGGAAATTGCTCTTAGAATTGCGCCTTTCCTATTTGGAAGCGCAAAATCAGCGTCTCGCCTAAAAATAGCGCCTAGGCGCATCAGCGGTCGCATAACTATGGCTAAAACCGAACAAAAAACCGAGATTTTGGCTTTTGAATTTTGAAAACCGTTCGGTTTCGGTTTTTGTGGTTTTCAGTTTGGATTCGGTTAGGTTTCGGTTTTGCATTTGAGCTTGAAAATTTTGGATTCGATTCTGTTTCAAGTTTGGATTTGATTCTGTTTCAGTCGATTATTATGTTCATGTTTTCCGTGTTGTGAAAATTGTTTACAATTGAGAAATTGAGCTGAATTAGTTTAATTAGGTTTTGTAATATATGTGTGTAAGCAAATGTAAAGCTTCAATATACATGATTGAGGAACCACATTGTGCGTGTAAACTGATGATTATGTTCCTGTTTATGTATATGAAATAATTTAATTATAAACTTTTAATCACAATTTTTGATAGGGGTGTGCATGGTTTGGTTTGTGTTGGTTTTGGCGAACCAAAAACCGAGACTTTGGTTTTTGAGTTTTGAAAACTGTTTGGTTGTGGTTTTTACTTTTTTGGTTTTCAGTTTGGATTTGGTTCTGTTTCGTTTTTGGTCAAAAGTAATGAATTTGGGATTAAATCATTTTGTTAATTAAAACTAATTGATCATTAATTCATTATGCATTCGGGCTAAAATATTTGAGTTGCATTTTTTTATTAAATTCTTGGAAATTACTTCAAATAAGAAAAAATAAATAATGAAAATCTATAAACTTGGTTCGGTTTTTGTTACATGCAAACCAAAATTGAACCGTCAGATCGGTTTTTTCAAAAACATAAAACAAACCCTCGGTTTTAGCGTTGGTTCGTTTTTTTTGGTTTCATGCACACTCCTAAATTGTTTGATGTAATTTCTGCATCCTCTAAACTCTGCTATGGTAAATAGTGTCTTATTTCAACTTTAATGTGTTTCTGTTAATAACAAATATTTATCTTAAAACTAGTCATTTTGGTGGTTTGGAAGTTATATTATATGTATCTACTTGCTGCCCATTTGGTTAAAAAGGCGCACCTCATGTAGTTCTTGGTAAAAATTGGTCAATTAGGGCCAGTAGGAGGTGGTTTATATGTAAAAACAACCTAAGGTTTGAAGAAATTATGTAGCGTTTACTTGATAATTAGGTTTATATGTAAAATAGATGAGAGATATGCAGCTTTTGGACCAGTGTGCAAAATTGGTTCCAAGCGGCAATTAATCGCCAATTACTCGCTAATCACTGGCGCTGGGCTACCGGTGCGATTTCAACGAATCTGCCCCAACATGCAATCGGTCAAATTTCAGTCAATATTGGTCAAAATCTTTGAAGTATTTGAAAATTGTACCTATTAATCCAATCTGGTTAATAAGTTTGAAAAATTATATATAAAATTTTGAAAATTTTTGTATATATAAAAATTTGAAAATTTTTGTATATATAAAAATTTGAAAAATTACATATAAAATTATAATGCGATTAAACGCTTGCCTGTAATCCACCGTCCGATAGCGCCTAGCGAGTTTTACAACCGGAAGTTCAGTTGAATATAAAGAAAGTTTATTTGGTTGCACATTGACGTGTGTGGTTTGTTTTGTTTATACTTAAACGTATGATTGGACGCATAATATAACAAAGTCTTTCAACTGGAAGCTCTGGTTGAATAAAAGCTTATTTGGTTGTCTGTAATCCACCGTTTGACTAGCGCTTAGCGAGTTTTACAATTGGAAGCTCTGGTTGAATAAAAAGCTTATTTTGTTGTACATTGACGCGTGTGGTTCGTTTTGTTTTTACTCAAACATATGATTGGAAGCATAATATAACAAAGTCTTTCAACCAGTGATCAAATATCTAAAACCTGCATCTTGTTTTCTATGCTAATTATTTTAATTGAGCTCTAATTCATGCAACATCAGCAGCAATTTGTGAACGAGAATGTTGAAGCCACAGGATTGAACCCGGGATTGATTGTGTTGCTGGTTGTCGGCGGGCTGCTGATTACATTCCTCGTTGGCAACTATGCATTGTACATGTATGCCCAGAAGACCCTGCCACCGCGAAAAAAGAAGCCGGTTTCCAAGAAGAAGTTGAAGAGGGAGAAATTGAAGCAAGGTGTTGCAGTACCCGGAGAATAGACCAACATCATCCGAAAGATCGAGGTTAAGTTTCTGTTAGTGTTTTGAGTACCTACTTGTCTTGTTGTGAGATGTTTGCACTGATGCTAGTTTTGTTTATCTAATGGTGAGATGTTTAATTTTGTTAGTTTGGTTGATTAATTGTTTTTGTTTGTTCATTTCTCTTTCCCAATTTTGAACTTGGGGTTATATATATAAGAATAAAAATAGTAAACTTCAATTATGAACATTTTTTTATCTTTGAAATTTAAAAACGAACTTTAAAAAAAAAATTAAAACAGATTGATAGGTTAACACACTTGTTAAGTGGGGTCTTGTTCAGCTTAACATATTTATTAAATATATTGTGTTCAGGTTGACTTGTTTAATAAAACCGGTCGTGTTAGTGGTCCTATAATCTTTTTCCTTTTTTTTTTCGTGTCATGTCGGTAATTGTTACCTATAGTCGTAACTAATTCATGAGGGTTTGGTTTCGTGTCGTGTCAGTTCTAACAACCATCCTAAAGACAACTCCATTCTAACTTCAGTTTCCTATAACGTTTTTGCACTAGTACTAGTGTGTCATCGACAGAAAGATGATTTCTCACAGGCACCACATGGAAAATATATTTGGTTCCTTGAACACCAATAAAACAAGCCATCATCAATTTAGGCGTTAGATCAAACACAACAAAAATGAATTTGAAACCATGTCACACTTACAACCATCCTAAATACACAACTCCATTGCCTCTTAAAATCCCACCCTCCCCTTAAATAGCACCATCACTTATGCATGAGATTGCACGGTTCATGTGTTGAATTTGAAACCATGTCACACTTACAAGCATCCTAGAGACACAACTCCATTGCCTCTTAAAATCCCACCATCCACGGAAATAGCACCATCACTTATGCATGAGATTGCAAGGTTCATGTGTTGAATTTGAAACCATGTCACACTTACGAGCATCCTAGAGACACAACTCCATTGCCTCTTAAAATCCAACCATCCATTGAAATCACTTATGAATGAGATTGCATGGTTCATGTGTAGGTTTCATAAACTTGAGTTTCACCAAAAGGACGATAAAATAAAGTTTCTCGAAGGTCACAACCAGAATTTGTTACGATGACCAAGTGATCAAAGTCTCTATCTATCAATTTTTAGAGAAGTTGATCTGCACCGTTTAAATTTGCATGACTAGTCATCTCCACATGAACAAACACCAACATTAACAATATGATGGAACCGGTTTTTATCCCTCATAAACACTTCTCTTTCACATACTTGAGACGCAACCTTAGCAAAACTATGACAATCAACACACACTCGAAGGTTTTTCATTATCCTAATAGCCTTTCGTTCACGACTATAAATTAACCCAAAACATAATGCCAACTTTTCACTATGACCTAACACATCCATATCATACAAAACACCACTAAGATTAGGACAATATCCATATTCCTTAAGGTTTACTAAAAGTTCTTTCATTTTACCATAAACCTCATTAATTTTTGGATGCAACCGATCACCTGCATGAAAAGTGTGAAGAATTTGATCAATTTAAATCCAACTTTTTCCTGGATCCTTTGCAACCGCTTTCTCTTCCATCAAACTTCTTATGCTTCTAACATTATCCCATCTTCCTTTAGAAGCAAACAAATTAGAAAGAATCACATAATTCCCCGGGTATTCTGGTTCTATTTGTAAAAGCCTATGACCCGCAATTTCCCCAATTTCAACATTTGAGTTCACTAAACAAGCCCCTAATAGAGGAGATCCCTAAATAGCAGCATTTGGCTCAAAAGGCATCTTTTTGATAAAGTCCAATGCTTTTTCCGCTTGACCCACACGACCTAACAAGTCAACTACACATCCATAATGTACAATGTCGGGTACCACGTCGTCTTTTCCACTCACCATCTCATCAAAAACTTCCCTAAATTCTCCATCTCTCCATGACTGCAGCCTGATAATATAGCCAAGAAAGTTACTTTATCAGGTTTGACTCGGTTTTCTTTTCTCATTAGTTCAAAAAGGTCAGCCATCTCTCTACCCATCCCGTGTTTATCGTATCCCACAAGCATTGCGTTCCATAAAATAACGGTTTTCTCTGGCATTTTATCAAACACCCTTCGTGTATAACTTAACTGGCCATATTTTGTGTACATATCAATGAGCGAATTTTGAAGTTTGGATCAAAGTTTATACAACTTTAAACTACAAGTGAAGTTGACCTTGTTACAGCTTGAGAGCTTGTTATAACAAAAGGATTTGGGTTTCAAAACGATTAGTTTTATTCTCCCAATTCTCTCAATCGTTTACTGTAATTCTTGTTTCTTTCGTTTCGTTCTTGTAATAGAATAAAACCCCTAATCCTTTGGCTATTAGTTTGTTGTATTTCATTTCAATCTTGGTTCAAGAGATTTATCAAGTTTTCGTTGATAAATCTTCGACCCAAAACATCCACCGCCAGCTCTTCTTTTTGGTCGAAGAATAGTGATGGTATGGGAATTTCGATCCTTGATTGAATGTGTAAGTGTTTCCATTTATGTTGGTAGTTCTAAAACGTGTTGTTCCAGACACGCAAACTAGCCCACACCATTTTTTAAAGATAACTCATTGCACCATTCATTAAATGTATCTTTGAAGCCTCCAAGATAAGTTTCCAATAGTTGGTAATTATGGAAAGGAAATGTCTACTTGGCTCCCAACTCGATGATAAAGCTGTTTTGCCAAAGTTTATATCCTTAGACACCCCTTTTTTGAACTTTTCAAGTATCATATTAACCACATTTCTCTTTGGCAATCGCAAAACCTTTGTTTTCTTTGATCCACGCCCCTAATGAATCGTTGGCTCTAATACCACTTGTCACAAACTAAACTTCCGACTCTCATGTGGCGTCTTAGAAGCGCTCTAAGAAAAGTCTTACGGAATGTGCAAACTTTATGAACCAATGGCTTTATATTACCACAAAGAGAGAATTGCATGATACAAGTACAAGTGTGAGAACTTGTGTGAATGCTTGAATGAAATGCATATGAGGCAACCACCTCCTTTTTAATACTTGCCCTAATGTTTCTAACAATTTGGATACATCTTTACAATATTTGATATAGAAATCTAGAAGTCCCTTGTCTTACAGAATTTGGCATGATATTTGCATCATTTCTAGAACAGATCTTTGATCCTTCTTGGCTACAACATTGGGATGCACCAGATTTTGCGAATTGCGACTTTCGTTTACACGGACGTAACATTTAGTCCCTTTAGGTTATGAGTCCAATTAAGAGCCATGAATTCACTTCTTACATGTCGTCAGCAATCTAATGAATAACCAAATATAGATACAATACGAGTAAACGATTGGTATTGGCCCCTATTTATTTAGCAGACTAAATCAGTGGCTTCATATCAAAGGAGTAGACAACTCGGTTTTAATTTTATTGTAGTCCCTTTATGTTTTTTTCTTTGGGAACGAAATTTGTAACCTTAATATGTAATTATAAATAAGCATTTTGTACTTGTAATTATCATCACAAGTAGTGAGGGGGGGGGGGGGGGGGGGCGTTCACGGTTGCAACCGTGGACGTGGTTTCTCGTTCGAATTGAACCGTGCAAAATCCTTGTGTTATGGCATTTGCTAATTTATTTTTTGTTTGATCACTGATTGTGTGTTGTTGCTTCCGCGTGCATATACCCTAACACGAAATCCACTTCAATGGCTGCCAGAAGGTCTTCAATTCTTCAATATCGCAATGAACTAATGTCTGGAGATAAACATCATGTAGAACATCACATACTTTAATTAAACATACGTAAAACTGGTTTGATACAGTTAAATCAGTCATGGCACACATCAAAACCAAAACCAAACTGCAGTTTCGGTTAATCAATTACCATCAGTTAATTGTTCAGTTCAGTTAAGCTGGTTATTTCGGTCAAGTTCAGTTACTGCAGTCATTTGCTCACCCCTAGCAGACTTTTTTTCCGGAATACACACACACACACACACAGTCCTCATGTAGCATATTCATCAGCTAAAGATAAAAGAACATATTCATCATAAAAAAAAAACATCTCCACAACATAACAAAAATCAGAGTCACAGCATCCTGGTTCATACTTATTTACGCACGTATTAGCATATAAAGTATGTTTCACAAAACATTATAACATTCCTTCACACTCAACTTCAACACACTTTCAAGCTCCATGGTGGCCCATGATCTGACTGCCAGGCGCGACCATGACCGCCACGGCCTGGGCCCCAAACCCAGGATGAGGAATCCTACGACGCACCTCACGGCCTTCTTGGCAAAGCGCACACGGGTGGCAGCAAACATGAGTTGCAAAATCACACGCCAACTCAGCCTGTTCCAGCTGTTCTTCCTCCATGTCACAACATCCACCACATGATTTGCTCATTCCTTCCCAGTTACCCTGTCAAATTCAATCATTTGCCAAATTTATGTAACAATGATTTGAAAGAATAATCTTATTATAATAAATAAGTAATTTGGGTTGCTGAATTTTATATTTTTGTTTCCCATCTCTCTCTCTCTCCTATTAAATACTAACGATTTTAAAAAATTAAATATCTAAAATTTATTCTAATGATTTATTAAAACTTACTAAATCATAAAAAGATTTTAACATTTTATCTTAAAAACAAGTATATAGTTTATAAATTCTCATTAATTGTTATCTATAATTCTTAAATCTTTATTATTATTATTATTATTATTATTATTTTTGAACGACTAATTTGGATCACTCATGGACCACTGGAGTATCATCGTGGTACCACGCGATCGATCATATCCACCACCAAGCCACCAATTCAGGAGGAAACTCAATATTTGAGAAAAACCCCTCTTGTGAGATTCGAACCCAGGACCTTATGGTCACTAAGTCTTATCCCACCACCAAGATACCATTGGACTAGAAGTCCTTTGGTCTTAAATCTTCATTATTGACATCCAACCCGTGTAATACATAGGTTTCTAACCTAGTTAATAATATATTCGATTACTGCATTAATGAAAGAAAAACATGCCTGAAGGTTGAACTTCTTGCGAATTGCAGTGCGGGTCGGATATGAAAACCAAGGGGCCATGCAGTTCCATCCAAACAAGGAGTTTCCAATAAGATATAAACCAGTGTAAGGTAAGCAATGATTTGCAAAGGTTCCAGGTGCGGATCCAAGTCTTTCAACATTGCTTCCATACACCACACAAGGAGCCACACTTCCAAGAAGACCTGTTTAATTCATGATTATTATATTTGTATTATGTAACATTATGTAGCATTAAGACAATAGTTGTACTGTTTAGGTAATCATCATAGGTATTAACGGCTGTTAATCGGTTTATAACCTAGGTTACAGTTGTTGGTAGTTTTAAGATATGCTACCGTTACATAATTACCTTTGTATGTGTATTTAAATATCTGTTTGTATCCGTTTTTATTTACCATGTTATTAGAAATCTTTGCTTAGCCATGATATCAGACTATCGAAATCGTTTTTCCTCTTGATATCCCAACAGTTTACACCCATAGCACGGTTAGATCGGAATAGCTTTGAGCATTATTTGAATTTTACTCACAAAGTTTTAGAGCAATTTAATTGTGTTTTCCTTATCCAGATTAGGGATTTCACATTAAGTAATCATGGTAAACATTCTAGAATTGATCTGTGTTTCGCTTGATTTAATGATGATGATTATTATCATCATCATCATCATCGTACTCAGTATATCCCACCAATAGCAATGCTATGGTAGGGTCTGAGGAGGGTAAGATGTAGACAGCCTTACCTCTATCCCATAGGGATAGAGAGGCTGCTTCCGGTGAGACCCCCCGCTCGATAGTAGTTTTGCATCAAGCCTTGGACATAAGGCACATAGCACTCAATCATCGGGACACCGGCTGATCGGTGCATGTGCCCTTGTCTTTCGGCTATCAACGCCACCACATGATGCCTGATTAACCTTCCGCCACTTTTAACGTTATTTTCACGAGATTAGTAAAATAACGTCAAAATTAGTGCAATTTTACTTTTGCCCACCCGAGGGTTCACACATATATACATTATATGCGCGCACCGCAAGCAGGGAATGCAACTTAAATCGATTAAGTAGATGCCAATTGACAAAAACAGTCAAAGAACCAATCAAAGTTATGCAGTTTTGAATCAAACGAAACACAAATCAATTCAAGAACGTTTACCATGATTACTAAATGTGAAATCCCTAATCTGGATAAGGAAAACACAATGAAATTGCTCTAAAATTTTGTGAGTTAAATTCATATAACGCTTTCGAAACTACTCCGATCTAACTGCGCTATGGGTGTAAACAGTTGGGATATCAAGAGGAAAGATGAATTCAGTAGCGATATAATGGTTAACAAAGATTTTGAATAACTTAGTAAATAAATACGAATACAAACAAATGTTTAATAACACATACAACGGTAGTTATGTAAAATGTTTAACGGTAACATAACTTAAACTACCAACAACTAATGTCGTTAATAAACCAATTAACAGTCGTTAATACCTATGATAATTACCTAAATAATACAACTAACGTCTTAGTGTTATGTTATACAAATAATATAATACTTAAGTTTATATATCAACATAAACGAGCCGATCCAAGCTCGAACAGGCTTGAGCTCGGATCATTTTGATTTACCAATTACCAGAGCTCAAGCTTGGCTCGGGAATCATTTTTACAATCTCGAGCTTGACTCGTGTATTATTCATTAATTATTTCTATACACATTTTTAATTATATTTACATATTTTGAGAAAAGAACTTAACAAGCCTAAGCTGGGCTCAAGCTCATGTGCAGTACCTTAAACAACCCAAAGCTCGAGCTCGAGCTCGGCTGTGTAATGTGAAATTAATGCATAGAAGTACATAAGCCTAAAAACTTAAAAATACATTAAATGTTTGGAATTGAGTTTGAAAAATGCTTATTGGCTTTTTCGAAAAGCCAAGATTTAGGGCTTTTAGAAAACGGCTTTTTAACCATTTCAAAAAGCTAAAATAAAAAGAATTTTTGTGATTGCCAAACACTTTTTAGCTTATTGGCTTTTTTAAAACACCAATAAGCCAATAAGAATTTTCAAACTCTGGGAATGTTTGGGATTCCTTATTTTAGCTCCTTATAGCTTATAACTTATGGGCTATAAGTTATATGGTGCTTGGAAAAGTTAGATTTTGTGAGATAAGGTATAAGTTACAACTTTGTAATAAAATAAAGAATCCCAAACGCCTCAATCCCAAACATGCTAGGCGCGATAAAGCTCGAGCTCAGGCTCGATAACTAAACCAGCTTTATTTGAGGCTCGGGCTCGATAAGATCTTTACATCAACACAAGATCTCTAGATCAAAAAATTATTTGATATACCAATAAAAAAACCCGAATTATCAAATTAACCCAGATCTAGACAGCAAACCCATTCGTTTAAAACAAATAATAATAATAATAATAATTTACTCACAAACTTCAATATCACTGCTGCAAAACTCATCGTTGTGACCGAGACAGGCGAACAACCCGGATTCCCATTGAGCCCTGGGTAGCGGCTCACCTATCACCGGCAACCCATCAGCAGTCCAGCCGTACTGGTGGTGGAGATTGCTTTGTGTCATCTGAGGTTTTGGTGGTGGGTTTGTTGTTGTTTTCATTGATGACGGATTGTGAATTGGTGGTGGGTTGATTTGATAACAGAGGGCTTGATTCCTCGGAATTGGCCATTATTATTATTTGATTTGATTGATTTGGGGATTTGTGGAATGAGATGAAGAAGCTGCAGGTGACAAGATTTTGTTGTTTACTTTTTTACCTTTTCCTACGTTTTTGGATTGAGTCGTAGCTTTATTGCACAAGACCCGACATTTTACGTCACGTGACGCCTATTTAGTTTTTTAACATTTTATAAAAAACAACGCCTCTTTCTCTCCTCTTTATCTCTCTTTCACAAAAGCCTCAACATTCAAGTCAGCCTAGCTTTTTTTTTTTTAAAGGGGGAGGGGGTTCTTTCATGGCATTTTTGGCTAAAGCGTTGACCCAAAATGTCCGACTACGGATGGTCTTATTATTATTTTTTAGAACCATGAGAGTATATATGTAAACGAACTGAAGATTTAGTGAACTATTTATGAATCGTTCAGGGGAAAGTTCGTTTATGTTCGTTTGCGTATTAATAGAATTATTTAAATATTATCTGGATGAGTCATCTGATTAATGCTTTTATATTTATTAATTTGTGTTTATTTATGTTTGTTTTTGTTCATTTACATTTTTTCATTTATGTTTGTTCATCTTCAGTTATGTTGGTTTCCATTTTAAACACGTGAACATAAACAAACACGAACATTTTCATTTTTTAAATAAGCGAACATGAACACAAAATATGAGTTCAGTTAATTAAGTGTTTGTGTTCGCGTTCGTTTAAAATTAAATGAATGAACACGAATATGCCCTTGTTCGTGTTCGTTCGGTTCGCATACAGGCCTACACGATAGTCTACGGTATGATTGGATAGTTTTAGGTTTGCTTATGGCCCACCCCGGTTTGGAACCCCTATAAAGTTTCTCTCAAAGGGTAGAACCCCTGGTTCCCAGGTCCTCCCCGCGTCCTTAGAGAAACTTTCTCCCCTAATGCAACTTGATACCAGTCACGCCGCCCCAAGAGTCGAAACCATATGGTATAATACATACAAGATAAAACCCCTGTTTTTGCTCGGGTTCGAATTGGTATGAGATCCCGATTATTGATTCTTTATTATTCATTTTTTTATTTTTTTTAACTGTGTTCGGAACTACCTTAATTACTCAAGTTAGTTTTTTCGAAACAAGATGTCAGTCGTGTATGTTGATTTTAATGTTTCACATCCGACTCATCTGTAACATTTCAGTTTTCTGTTTCATGTTTTGTACCTGACCCTATTTGTAGTCGGTTAAAATTATTAATAAAAGATTTCTTTTATTTAATTATTCCTTTTATATTTTATTAAACTATCAAGATTGTGCAATAAACCCCCTTTAAACTTACAATTTGCCATTGTTGCACCTTGAACAAAGATGAAGGGCCAATCTACAAATGTTATTCAAATTATAATAATAAAATATTTCTTTCCTTTTCTCCCTCTCTTCTCGACAGCCGTATACCCCCCCCCCCCCCAATTTTTCTCGAGCCTTAATTCTAGGGTATTATCAAGAATTGATCTCACCAAATCGTTTATTACCAAAAATCGCTTCATACCG
The DNA here is from genome assembly GCF_021521415.1 of Bidens hawaiensis. NCBI lineage: Eukaryota > Viridiplantae > Streptophyta > Magnoliopsida > Asterales > Asteraceae > Bidens > Bidens hawaiensis. The sequence continues at coordinate 702,305 of NW_027491273.1, forward strand.
ACATATTAAACTTGGAAAACGAATCAAAAATCACAGCTATTTCGGCCCAAACGAACCGCGGCTTAACCAACCTCTAAACTACTATATAAACACAATGATAATTCAATTAAACGTGCACACACATTCCTCTCAATCTCTCGAATCAAAACCCTAACCCAATTACAGTATACGAAGTCGTCATTACCAGTAACGGACTCAAGCTCAGTCGCGACCTACTGTTGACCGTTAACCATCAATCCGCACTAGTATACGGTAATTAATATATGGCTTGCAATCGTTTTTAATACAGAAACAAAACCCCTACATCAAATTTTAACAAACATCGATCAATAAAGCGAAATTGGAATCTAGGGTTTGTAAGATTGAATATGAACATGTAAGATGTGTATATATTTAACTAATTTGATAACTTGACTAAGTTACCTGCCATTATGGCAGGTGCATATCGGGTAACCATCGAACCGGCCTAGAGGCGCGGGTTCGAACCCCTCTAGGCCCGGTTTTGCGTTTTTTTATTCTCTTCTTTTATTTACATTTTAATCAATATATGAGTTTAAATAAACATTATTTTAGCGAAACCGAACCTCGAAAGGGTTAGTTTGGCCATGGCTTTGCGTCATAAGTATGTATACGCATATACACATAAACATACATATATATACTTATAATACTACAAAACAAATATTATTTTATTTATATATTTATTCTTATTTATTTATTTATAGTACTAAACCGATCTAGCTTAAAGGTCCGAATAAATGCTCCCATGATTTATATATATATATATATATATATATATATATTTGTTTTTAAATTAATATATAATGTTATTAATACTTAATATCGGGTGGTTATTAATAAAATTCAATTACTTGAAAATATAAATATGGATAAAATATATCGCTATTACTAATTACCAAATAATAATATTAACACTAATAGCTATAATAATAATAATAATAATAATAATAATAATAATAAATATGCTAAAATTAGTTAATAAGTAATTAACAACTAAAATAATCTAAACCCTACAAGACTCCAAATTTATGTTAAACGCAAACCACCATCAAGATCAAATCGTTATGTCTTATTAATTCTTTTCCTCATTTATTAATTATAATATCGTTAACAATCATGGCATCTTTGTTGACGTACCTCGAAGGCTTGAACGTGTTCATCTTCATTTTCTTTTATCATTATCTCATCCTCACTAATGCACTCACTAAAGGTAAGTAATTTACATCCCCCTTTTTACCGTTTTATATTTTGGGGGTGTTATGCGTTAATCATTTTTCACTACAATTCCACTATTTGCGTTCTATGATATTGCTCAATTAGTTATACGTATAAATGTGACCGCGTGTTTATTTTATGTTTTGGTGGTTGGTATCTCATCCTCATTAGTATGAACATACGCCGTCGGAGTAGCTCGTTATCCATAGGATTCGCGTGAAAAGACAACTTTTATATTATTGTTATGCTAGTTGTAGTATTACATACTATCACAAGGAATTATAATTTTTATACTATATGTATTCAAAAACCGTGATTACTTGCTCAACTTTATGTTGACAAACTATGTATTTTCCCGCATGGCGCATGTATCTATATTGGATGAAGAAACAAGGGATTAAAGAGTAGTTGGACCTTAGGATGCATAATGAATTAAAGATTATTTTTTTCTTTTTATTTAATTGTTATGTTTATTTCTATGAGACAATGTTTGTGCTTTTGCGTACTGGAATAATATTAAATGAATAATTTAGATATTGACACGTGTATTTACTTTAGTGTCTTTTGAGCTATGATACAATAGTGTCTTTTGAGCTATGATACAATTATGTCACGCCCCGCCATATTTCATTGTAAATTAGGGTGTGACACATCCAATAGCACCATAAAAAGGAAAAAAACTACCGATATAGGAAATGAGTCAAATGGAACAGCCACAAAACTTTGGTTGTGATTAAATTACATTATTCATGTTTCGCAATAATTGTTAGGCAATTTAGAACTTTAAATATTAAGTGACGATTAGAAAAGAACCTTTTAGCAACTTTTATATTTTAAAGAGTTGAAACACTCATTAGGTTTGTAAAATAATATATTCTAAGTCTTTAGCATTAAAAAGTTATAGCTTGGAGATCGTTAGTTTTATTTTTTTAACAATTTTAGAGTTTAATATTAGCTTTTATTAAAAAGAGAAAGAACGAAAGAAAGACTCTTATAATTTTCTACTAATTGTCCGTGGTGTAGTGGTAGGATGTTTTGAGTTTTTCAAAGTACACCCAAGTTCAATTTTCACTTACAAACTTTGAGGACAATGAAGGAAAACCGGGATCTTTGTGATCTCTGGTTCGATCCTGAGGGCGTCCGGATTTTACTACCAGTGGACCTTCGAATGGGTGGGTTTTCCCCGGAATTGAAGATAACTTGGAGGCGCTTACGGGCTCCGTATGACTGGGCTGGGCCAGCCGACGGTGGTCCTTTGCCAATGGATCACTCCGTACAGAATACCTAGACATTTTTATATTTGTTGGTCGTTAAAAAAAATCTACATTTCCATCTAGATTGTTTTATGATTTCACCTCAAAAAACTGTAATTTCAATAATTTGTAGGTTATTTAAACAAATCGTTAATTTAACATTGGAAATCTTAAACAAAGAAAAACGAATGGGTGATGACACAAATCCTTGGTTAACATATAGATTCAGTCCTTTTTTTTAACAACAAATTTTTTCATCGAAAATTCTTTAATCTTGTACATGTAAGGATTTAAATCCATTACCTTATTTTTAAAGAAACAAACACCTTATCACTAAACCACGCAATGGATATACAAATTCAGTGTTATATGTGTAAAACCCATTAGACATTTAGACTTGATAACTGATATGAACGAGACAGCATCTTTTTATTATAATGAGTAAATTACGGTTTTTATCCCTATGGTTTGTCAAAATCTGTGGTTTTAGTCATATAGTTTCAAAGTTGTGATTTTCATCTCTGTGATTTCACTTCACTTGCAATTAAACCCGACCCCACTGACTCCGTTAGTCTGGTCGTTAAAACCCATCAACGTGCACCTCACGTGATGGGCAGTTTTGTCCCCTTTCTCCCCAAATAATCCCCAGCCTTAATTCGCAAGCTGGGGATTAATTTGGGGAGAAAAATGACAAAACTGTCCCTCACGTGAGGTGCACGTTGACGGGTTTAATGATAAGACTTAACAGGGTTAGTGGAGTCGGGTTTAATTGCAAGTGAAATGAAACCACAGGGACAAAAATCACAAATTTGAAACTATTAGACTAAAACCGCAGATTTCGACAAACCATAGAGACGAAAACCGCAGTTTACTCTATTATATTTATTAAAACGAATTGAAAAAAATAAGAGAAAAAAAATCATTTTGTCGGTGATAAACTTGAGGTTTGAGTTGTGCTTTCATGTTGTCGCTGACAAACTTTGAGATGTAACCAGTAAACAAACTTAAAAGAAATAATAATACAAATAATATAATAGATGGTGAACTAGACATGTAGTTGTAAAGATGGTTTAATTTATTTTTCAAAACATATGTATTATAACAACATTAATCGCCACACACTATTTCAGAACATATTTTCAAACAAATATTATAACTACACTACTCATGAATGCATATTACAAAACCAATTTAGGCCCAAACAAGTGTAAACCTTGTGATCCACAATCAATCTAATGTACACTGTTAGATATTTGTCATCCATGAACCTTCTTTACCTAATCATCAAATAACCATCCATTAGATTAATGCACAAGGCGTTACGATACACTCTAATTGTATGTCGCTTAATGAATCTTACCTTCTTTCTTGCATTTTCAAATGATGGCCTTGTGGATCTGTTTGGCGGAGGCCTGTAAAAGTGAGTTTCCGGTCCCCTGTAATCGATCTCGTAAATCTCAGTATTCGGTTTTGCAGTTTTCAGTTTCATTCGACCTACACATATTGGATTCAACCATAAAAAAATCAAAGTATGCTTTCCGGTATAACTGATCAGTGGTGAAACTTCTTTTAAATCGGGACAGAAATTATTAGAAAAATTTTTACACATAAAAGAAACCAAATATTTTTAACTAAATAAAGACCATAAATTGCAAAAATAAAAAATAAAATAAACAAAAACCAATTTATTTAGTTGGTTTGAACCATCAAAAATCATATATATTACCATTTTAGAACCCATGTAAATGATCATTTTATTTTATTTTATTTTTGAACGTAGATTAGTTTACTCCTATAAACCACCTATACCTGCATATACAACTATGCAAATGATCAATTTATTTTATTTATAATAAACTTACTCCTATAAACCACCTATACCTGCATATACAACTTATAATTGTGCAAAATGTCTATGCGTGAAGTTTCATGAAACCGAAAAAACTTGTGGATAGAGCGGGCATGGCGAGGAGAATGAAGATGATGAAGAGAGTTGTGAAGTAATTCTTTAGCTCCATCTCCATAGTATGAGTGACTCAGGCAATGGGCTTTTAAATGTATAGGGATGGTGACGGTGGTTCAGCATTTGAAACCATCAACATCTACACAGCCTTTTGGGTGGTGAGATGTATTTCATTGCAAAGTGGTCCAGCCACCCAAACTTGATCAACAATGTTGGAATTTTGGAGGACACTCTTTAAATGCTGTATACATTTACTCTTTTATTTTATTTTATTTTATTTATTTATTTTAGTAAATAGCTATTTTTCGGGAAGCATCCAATGCACCGGAGAGGGACTTGCTTTTGTAGTGAAGAGTGCTTGAATAGCGCAGCCAATCACAAAGGCCTGAGGGAGGAGCAGTCCATCTTGCTAAAAACATTTAACAAACCATCTAAAACACAAAGGATACTTGTGACGGCCCGTCTAAAAAGCAAAAATGAATAATTATATGTTTTCGTTTATAAGGTTTTGAACTTGTTAATGAACCCAACATTTTACAAGACTTTACCTTTAAAAATAGACAATGTAAAGGTCTAAAGCTAGATCCTATGAGGATCTAGATAATTAACACAAACCTATGGTTTAACTAAATGCTAAAGAACATATTCATCGACAAAGAACTGATTTTCAAGATCATTTACAAAGGTAAATACGTTTACTCTCTTTCAAAAGTCTAAAAATGTCTTTCATATTTCAAAAAGGTTTGAATAATCTTTAAATCACTGTATAGTTTAATGAGACAACACCCGGACTATGAGTAGACGTAGAGTTGGATCCAATCTATACACGTGTCAAAGATGGAACGTTGTAACCATGCTAGAAATAACTTTGTTGTAGGCATACGTAAAACTAGTGATGGATTGCTCATAGCATACAACTGGTCGTACATTTAAGGCGTTGTGGTCCTACCATGTGTTGTGAACCATCACTCAAATATGTCCAAACTAGCTTTTGAACCCGTGTATTACACGAGATTTATCAAACGATAAAAATAAAAAAAGGTCTTTTATTTCAATAGTGATTCTCAAAATACTTATGAATTAATTTAATGTAGACTTAAAAGAAAAACAAATGGGTTAACGAAAATTACTAAAATAGTATGGTTTTGGAAATGTCGGGTGCGGATTTGCAAGAAATTTAAAAAATGTTCTAAAGTTGCGTAGTTGGTTAAACTTCAGGTATGAAAATGACACTATGTTATAAAGTCCACACTATGTTATAACCCGCTTGACAAAATGATTTTGACCCATAACCCATGGATAGCTAGAATGAATGAGATGAGAGATTAGAAATTAGGAGAAATGTAGGATTGACACCTAAGCTTCAATATTTTCTTTTATTAGTATTGTAAGATAAAATAAGATGTAAGATAAGACGCTTGATTACTTATTCATGCCAATCATAACACTATTTTGAGCCTGTTAACGCTATTCACCAACATATGTTGACATATTTTCCAAAGCATTTTTCAAGTAATCAAGAATAGGGGGTTGACACGTATAGAATGCCGAAAGGATAACAACCCTTTGGACAATAAAGAGAAACTAATGACTTAAGAACTCTGAAAATCATTTAAATGTGCTGTGAAAAGATTATAAATACTTAAATGATATTTTGTAATTGATCAAAGGTATTTAACTCCCCTTTAAAATAAAGTAATATTCAAATCACGTATTAAATTGTTTTACAATGAAATGTTAATCCGCTATAAAATAACGGAAAATAGGTACTAACTATCGGTCATACGTCCAGACCCTCAAGGCCGGCTGTGACAGTTAAAGCCTTGCATGTCTTGTTTCCAAACAAATCGTGGCAGTAAAGGTAAGATCTCAGTATCTCACAAACTCATTTGTTGTTTCGGCTATTTAGTACCTAATAACCACCGATATGTTGTGGGGTTGTCCAACAGTGGTTTTTGATGTTTAAACAACCGGTGCCATGGCTCTGGCGATAGTGACTCAAAGCTTGATTATCCCTTCTGGTGTCTTTATCCTTGTTTACAGGGATGACCAGTAATGATCTTGTGTGAACGTGTATTTTTGTATCCTCATAAGTAACCGTTTGTATACTCTTAGGGCGAGTTCGTTTCACAGAATTCTTGGGAATTCAAAGGAAATAAAATTAAAATATCATGACATGGCGTGTTCGTTTCGTGGGAATTGGGATCTTAATTCCATTTTGGTGTGTTCGGTTGTCAAAGAATTGGAATTGGAACTCAATTCCTTCATAGGGCGTATCTACTCGGAAGCATGATTCATAAGCCACAAACCTAGTTCATGAGTGTTGGCTTAATGGCTTTTAATGGTGTAAGTGTATTAACACTCTATATTGGTTAGAAGAGTCAAAACTTGATTTATAAGGTTATAATTAAAACATACTGGCTTCTTACTTATAATCCACTCCATTATTCGTTAAGACACATGTGTGAGTTTAATATGTTTCCTTCTTTCAAGTTTCTTATCAAACTCATACACTTGGTACTTTAAGAATCAGTATTATGTTCAACTTATCTCCAAATTGGACACATTTAGCTCTTTCTGTAGCTCTCAACTTATCTCCAAATAGCCCATAAGTTATTAATAATATAGCTCATATATAAATATGTCTATGTGTTTAACTTAGTGAAGAACCATATTTTAACAAAAAGAACTTGCTTAAATCAACCACATTAATGGAGTCTAACCAAGAACATACCAATTTCCAAATGAAACCTTGGCGGTGGAAACTTACATATCATAGATAGGTGCCAATGTTGAAGCTTTCTACTGAAAAAATGTACTTAGGATGCTCTCGCTTCATATAATTGAATAGAATTGTAATTGGAATTTGCATAGGATTTGGAATCTGAACATTCCAATAGGAATTGGAATTGGAATTGGAATGAATTGAAATCCCATTCCATTCTTGGTACGTTCGTTTGACAATTGAATTGGAATCGTTTTTTACAAGGATAACAACGGAAACATTTTAGTTTTTCTAGATTTTTTGTTTATTTAAATTTTGCGTTATGATTTTTTTGTTATCTTTTTTGATTTTTTTTTGGGGGGAGGGGGGGGGGGTCTATAAAATCAAAAACCCGTCAAAAAATATTCAAAATAAAAAATCCATAACTCAAAATATAAATCAAAAACAAAAAAAGTAAATAAAACTAAAATGTTTTATTCGTTTTCCTCGTTCATAAAAAAAATCCTGAGAAAAGATTCCAATAAATTTACTTGAATTACTCCATATTTTGGAAGGATTTGAAATTCCTTTATTTAAAGGAATTTGAACCCTTGGCTAAATATGCTAGCTCATAAGTCTCTCATTCAATTCCTCAAAGTTTATGGGCTTCTAAATTTACTTCGTCCGTTGAGTTTTCGGAGTTTAGAGGTTTTCGAATTGTCGATTAGAAGTCCATGAACTCTTTTGAGGTTGCCGGTTAGAAGTCTATGAACTCAATAGAGGTTCTTAGAGTTTATGGACTTCTAAATTGGTTATTACCACACCTCGTTTCATTACCATCGTGATTGCTTAGCGCCCAATAAGATAAATTCGTGTTTGGACGCCACATCACATCAAGTGTAATGGATTTTTACTTTTTTATATTAAAGTCAGAAAAAATGGCAGGGAGTGACGGCCTAGAGACCAAAAAACCAAAACTGAACCGATTGTGTAGAAACCAGTTTGGAACCGATTAAAACCGCAGGCTCCGAACCGGTTTGAAATGTAGAAACTAGTTTAGAACCGATTGAAATGTGAAAAAACCAGTTTGGGACCGAACTAAAACTGGTCAAAACCAGGTAAAAAACTGTCGAACCCGAACCAAAACCGATCATAACCAAGTCAAGAAACCGGTTTTAACCCAAACCAAAACCGATCATAAACATGCTTTAACTTTCATTAACTAAACCGAACCGGTTTCAACCCAACTAGCTTTTACACATCCATGACTGCCCACCCCTCCAGAACACTAACACTTGCCAACTAGTCTATGCACAAGTGGTAAATGGTAATATAATTCTCCCAGCAATTATGACATCATATATATTGGGTCATAAAAAAGCGACAGAATTACAGAAATTGTCCTTTATCTTTCACCCAAATTTCACTCGTTGTCCTTCATCTTCAAAATTGATCCTTTTTGTCCTTTACGTTTCAAAATCCGACAGCCGTTGTCCTTTTCACCTAACCCGGTTAGATTATGTCGTTAAGTCATGTCAGCTGCTACTCACGTGAGGGCATTTCGGTCTTTTCAGCTACCCTTCAAATTTCCCCCAATATATAAACGACCCTAACCCCTGACCGTTCAATAATTCATCTTCTTCATCCTCGCTCTTCGATAAGTTAGGGTTCAGGCACAAAAAGACCGATCATAAACTCCAATGGGTGATTCGGGCTGGGTCGTACGCGACACAACTGAAGAATATGACCTCGATGCTCTACATGGTAATGTTGCGTCTTCCGCTGATTAACTTAACAATTTGTAACCCTAGGTGCAATTAACCGTTGATTAACTTAAATTTTTTTTTTTTGCATTCTTATATCCTAGTTATTTCAGTTTGTGCTTGCATACTGGTGGTAGGTTATCAACACCTCCAAACCGTACCTATGTTGGAGGTAAGGTAAAGTTTGTGGACTTGATAGATATAGACAAGATTTCAATTCATGAGCTTGATATGATGTTGGATATGTTAGGCTACAACGGGACAATGCCAATGTACTACCAGTTCTTGCATCTTGAAAAGAACTTAGACAATGTCCTTGAACACCTAAGTAGTGACAGAGATTGTTTGGAGTTAGCTAGACATGTGGAAGAGCATAAGCTCATCCATGTTTATACCATTCATGGTGTTAAAAACATAAACAAATTGTTTACCTCACCAACTAAGTCTAAGTCCATCACTATTGAAAAAATGGATGAACCTGGACCATTTGCTATTGTGCCTTTAAAGTTAAATGAAGATGTTGGGCAATCTAGTGGGGCTGACAATGAGGATATAGATATTGGTCATTCTAGTGGGTTTGGGAATAATCAAGAGGATGTAGACATTAGTGAGCAAAGTAGGCATCAGGATATAGATATTGGTCATTCTAGTGGGTTTGGGAATTATCAAGAGGATGTAGACATTAGTGAGCAAAGTAGGCTTGGGAATGAGAAAGAGGATATACAGGAGAATAGGGTTGACAATGAGGATGATGATGATACGTATACTGTGGATGAGGAGAATAACATGACAGACCCTGAAGTGGACATGAGTGATTACAGATTGAATGTTGATACAGATGTTGAAGATGGGGATGATTTAGAACCACTAGATTTTGGTGAGGATTTAATAGACAATGACAAGTTTCTTAGTGGGTCAGAATCAGATGAGAATGAGACCAGCAATAGGAAAAACATTCTTCACAGTATAAGAAGATCCAATGAAAACATGTCAAACTTTTATCTTGGCCAGGTATTTGGAAGAAAAGAAGAGGCTAAGAAGTTGATTAGACAACATGCCGTTGAAAGCAGAAGGTTAATTAAAATTAAACAAGATGATCACATAAGAGTAAGGGCAGTTTGCACTGGTTCTAAGCCAGACTTTGAGGTTGATGACTGTGGGGTGCATGTTGCTAGCCAATAGAAATCTAAAAACAAAAAAGAGAAAGGCAAAGGGGCTGAAAAGGAAAAAGGAAAAAGTAAAGGGGCTAGTGGGAACAAAAAGAGAAAGGGGAAGGGGCTAGTGGGAACAAGAGCCGAACTACATGATGGTGGTAGGGTCAAAAAGACAAACTCACATGCTTATCAATGTCCATGGGTCTTGTTTCTCTCCAAAGTAAAAGATTCTCAAAGTTGGGTTGTTAGGACATTAAATACCAACCACACATGCATTCAATCAAGGAATATATATGCTTGCACATCCACTTTTCTATCTGAACAGATGTTAGAACAGATTGAAGAAAACCCTAACATCCCTGTTAAAGCAGTTCAAGATCAATTTAGAAGGAAGTATAGTGTTAGTGTTCATAAGATGAAAGCATACAGGGCCAAGATGAAAGCAAAGAGAAAAGTTGAAGGGGACTATAAGCAATAGTATTCTTTTCTTAGGGATTATGCTGCTGAGTTGGTTGATAAAAATCCAGGTAGCACTGTTAAGATTGAGGTTGAAATACCATCAGCTCATGAAGCTACAACCAGATAGTTCAAAAGGATATATGTTTGTTTGGCTGCTTTAAAACAGGGGTTTAAAGCATTAGACAGGAATTTGATTGGTCTAGATGGCGCATTTATGAAAGGCATCTTTGCTGGTCAAATGCTTACTGTAGTGGGTCTTTATACCAACAATGGAATCTACCCTGTCTTCTATGCAATTGTGGAGTCAGAAAGTTTTAGCTCATAGACTTGGTTTTTAGAGCTTATGGCAGATGATCTGGAAATAGGAAGCAATTCAAAGTTTACTTTCATGAGTGACAGGCAAAAAGTAAGGAATTAAAGGTTCACTTGCTATTTGTCATTTTGTTATTTGTTAACCTTTGTTTATGTTGAACAGGGGCTTCTTCAAGCCATTCAAACTTTGTTTCCTCATGCTGGGCACAGATACTGTCTTAGGCACATCCATGAGAATATGAAGCTTGCAGGATATAGAGGTGTGCTGTACAAAAACATGTTATACAAATGTGCTACCTCAACAACCAAACCTGAGTTTCTTACTGCAATTAATGAGTTAAAGGAGTTCAACAAGGAAGCACACTTGTGGTTGTCAAAAATAGCACCTCAATCCTGGTCCAGGTCACACTACTCTGGTTAGTATTTAAAGACTTTAGCAATAGTTTGTATGCTTGTGATACTTACTAGACTGTCTGCTTATTATCTTGTGTAATCCTTTAACAGGATTGGCAATTTCTGATGTAATGATTAACAACATGTGTGAGGTATACAATGGCAAGATTGTGGAAGCCAGGGATAGACCCATCATATCTGCACTTGAGTATGTAAGGGAGTATTTAATGAGGAGGATTGTGACTGTGCTTGGGATTATTGATAAATGTGAAGGCCTGCTTACACCTAGGGCCACACAACTGTTTGAAGCAATCCAGAAACAAGCAAATCATTACAGTGTGCAGTGGAATGGAGGGGATCTATATGAGGTGAGTGGAAAACCTATTGATCCACGTGTTGCCAACTTGGCAATGAGGACTTGTAGTTGCAAGGGCTGGGAAATTACAGGTATGTTGATTACATTTGGTTTGAATTAATTGTAGCAAGTTGCCTTGTTTATATGAAGACTTGTATTTGGTACAGGTATGCTCTGCAGACATGCTGTGGCTGCACTTTGGTTTATGGCTACTAATAGAGGAAGGGTGGGGGCATTAGAAAGTTTGGTTCACCCGGTGCACGCAATGGACATGTGGAAGTTGGTTTACTCCTTTAAAGTAAATTCAATAAATGGGATGACTTTGTGGACAAAATGTGAGGCTCCTACAACCATTGTAGCACCCAAGCACCACACCATGGCAGGCAGACCTAAGAAGGCAAGAAAGAGGTCAGTTGTGGAAAATGATGATATACCAGCAACTGGCAAATTGACAAGGAAGAACACCTTTGGAGCATGTAGCAGGTGTGGGAGCACTTGCCATAATGTGAGGACTTGCACAGGCCCACTAAAGAAGAAGGGAAAAAAGGGCAGCTTAATGGGATCCTGCTTCACTAGATCTTCATTTGGTTATCTTGCTTTAGTAATGTCTTTTGGTTGTGTACTTTGAACCCTCTAATGATTTTGTGTATTTTAAAGTTTGTGGCAGCACTTGACTTTATTAGGTGTGGTAACTGGTTATGGTTATGTATTGTGAACAACTTATGTTATGTGAATTATGAGGTTTATGTTGATTTGGTTATGTTTGAGGTTGTGTTAAACACTTTGACTTCAATAAGTTTGACTTGATTAAGTTTGACATGAATAATTTTGACTTTGTGTATTGCAATTGTGCACCAGAGTATGACAAATGGTTGTGGTACAAACTTGTGCATTGTAGCACTTTCATTAATCTACAAACTGTACATCATGTTGCTTGGACATACAAAAGAGATACAAAAGACATGCACTTTGCACCTAAAACCAACCTAAACAAACCCCAAAAGACGATAGCATCCAAAAGACAACTTAACTATCAACAGCCAACCCCACATCCAAAAGACTAACTATCAACAGCCAAACCCACAACATTACTTGTCTGCACCTTGAACCAAAAGAAGATACAAAATAAACCCTATCCAACTAACAATCAGCAACTTCTTAAGCTTCATTGCGTCGGATTCACTTGCTTTCAGTTTCCCCACAAGCCTTTCATTCCCAACTTCAAGGTTGTCCTTCACCCTAAGCAAGCCCGGAATGATGTCAGCACATCTTTGACACTTACGATCGTACCAACCAACGAAACCACATCTTGAATTCTGGATTTTCACATAAAAACAAGATTTTAGACAAAGAATGTAAAAAACCCTAATTATCGTCAATTACCTGGTCAGGACATGAATAGAAACGCCGACCAGGATTCCTGTCGGTCCACGACGTGAGGATGATCACCGTTTTCCCACAATTGTAGAGAACCATGGTCAGAACGTTTCTGGAATGCAAAGAGAACCTAGGGATTGTTGAAGGTGAGTAAATGATCGGTTTAGGGGTTAGGGTGGGTATATACTGGGGGAAATTGGAAGGGTAGCTGAAATGACCTAATTGCCCTCACGTGAGTAGCAGCTGAATGAGTTAACAAGAAAATCTAACCAGGTTAGGCGAAAAGGACAAAGGGTGTCGGATTTTGAAATGTAAAGGACAAAAAGGATCAATTTTGAAGACGAGGGACAACGCGTGAAATTTGGGTGAAAGATAAAGAACAATTTCTGTAATTCTGTCTAAAAAAGCCATATTTATTTAATATTTATCATCATCTCAAAGAGGGCCATTTTTGACCATCCATCAAACCCACTAACCAAAAACATAAGTTATAATAATAAGGTTAAACTTGAACCCAATTCAAAAACTCTTTCTTTCTTTCTTTCTTTCTTTCTTTTCCATCCTGGACAACAACAAAATCTGGGTATATATACATATATGTATATGTATGTATACACGCACACAAAATGAATAATAATAACAATAACAATCCTTAATCATTCAACTGTAGAGTTGGGTTTAACGCGCCTAAATCACCACCCATTTTCAAATAGTGTAGTTGGAACCATGGCCGGTGAATCCCCAGCTTCTCATCGCAGAGACCCCATTAAACATTCAGGCATGCTTTCTCTTTTTATTATTATTAATTAATACTTCCATTTTTATTTCTTATTTGAATCAGTTTTAGGTTTTCTTTTGTCTTTATTTGAATTTTTGAAAGTTTAATTTGGGGGAAATTAATATCTGACGGACTTATTAGTGAATCTGGTCATACTGTGATTCTGTGGCTGCAAACGAGTCAAACCGAACCGAAGCCGGCTCGTTTTGACTTACAAGAGCTCGGTTGGTTTCGAGCTCAGCTCGTGAGTGTTTTGTTAAGCACGGGTTTGGCTTGCTTATTATTTATTAATTAATTAGTTCATATACATTGTTAATATTTTTATATATTTTGAGGAAAACGTTAAACGAGCCTAAGCTCGGCTGATTTTGAGCTCAGCTCGTGAGTGCTTTTTTTTAAGCTCGGGTTTGGCTTGTTTATTATTTATTAATTAATTAGTTTATATACATTTTGAATTGGTTTTTATCTATTTTGAGGAAAACGTTAAACGAGCCTAAGCTCGGCTTGGGCTTGTGCAGTATGTTAAACAAGCCAAAGCTCGGCTCGAGTTCAGCTGTGTAGTGTGAAATTAATACTTTTTTTTTTGTTTCGATCTTAAAAAAAAGGTAAAACTTAAAATTACACACGGCTTGATAAGGCCCAACGAGCTTCCCATACAAGGCTCGAGATTGGGCTCAATAACTAAACAAGCTTTATTTCAGGCACGGTTCGCGCTCGAAAAAGCTCGGCTCGTTTCGAGCTTTTTGTTGATGTGACCTCGAGTAGCTCACAAGTGGCTCGGCTCGTTTGCATTCCTATTTATGATGTATTGAGCAAATATTTGATTGGTAATAATATGCTAATTTGATTAATTTTTAACATTATAGTTGGGAATGCTGCTGTGCAAAGGAGACGACAGCTGGCGGTTTCGGTGGCGAAGGAACGAAGGGAAGCGATGTTTTGATCCAAACGGTTGTGTAGAGAGGGGTTTAATGTTAATAATCTTGATGAACAAACTAATAGTGAAATGATGATCGATGAAGAGCCACCGGTTATAGAAGCTCAAACTATTAAAGCTGTCGAAGAATTAAAGCTTGCAATTTTTTTCAAGTAATCATAATTTTTAAACGTGTGATACGCGTTCAAGTTCTTTGCTTTGATCATTAATGGTTAATTTTCTTTAGGGGGGTAGACGCGGGTCAAAAGAAAGTGAATGCGCTTCGTGAGTTAAGACGGTTGTTATCTAGGTCTGGTTTTCCTTTTGTTGAAGTTGCTCTTAAAGCGGGAGCTATACCTTCACTTGCTCAATGTCTTTCGCTTGGCTCTGAAGACGAACAGGTTATTATAATCTTTATCTTGTGTTATTTCATTAATTACAATATAAAATAGTGGCTTACTTGCAAGAAACATGTAACAAAATAATATCATGGAATTATGTTTGTGATATGATTTATGCATAAGTGACCTTCAATGAACTCAACAGAAGATAATTTTATGGAGTTCTGTTTGTGATCTGATTTTTTTGTATAAGTGACATGCCAACTCTAGGTTGGGGTGTTACCGTGTTACAAAATGTGTCGGAGTCTATATAAGGGACCCGTCAGCTAAAGCCTAATAATTTATGTTCATAATGCAGGTGCTTGAAGCCGCTTGGTGTCTTACAAACATAGCTGCTGGCGAGCCCGAACAAACCAAAGCTTTATTACCAACATTGCCATTACTTATTGCTCATCTTGGAGGTTAGTGACCAGGCCTGTAAATGAACCGAACGCTCAGTGAGCCGTTCGATGGGATATTTGTTTTTTATAAACAAATGAATATGAACAATTTTTTTTTCATTTAGTTAAATGAACGAACATGAACACATGTCTTGTTTGTTCATTTATGTTTGTGAATGTTCGTTCATTTACGCTCGTTTATGTTCATTCATTTACGTTTTTAAGTTCATTTGTTTATATTTTATTCATTAAAACTTTTGAGGGGGTATTTTTAGTAAAAGTCTCATTTGATATAGATTTCATACGCTCCACTTGACTTTTTCCGTCATTGTAAATGACACAATTATCAAAAAACATCAAAAATTGTTGTAACATTTCAATACTAGCTTTACCTTTTTTGCTTTTGGATATGATATGTGTATCTAGCATGCTTCCTTAAGTAACGCGGGACCATGATAATGATAAGCATCTTTATTTGCTCATTATCACGGGTTAATTTCAGAAAGTGGGGAGAGAATCTTTTCATACTAAGAAAAACCAAAACTTGATGTGGGATGCCTTAAAAAGGAAAAGACACATTATTGTAGGACATATTATGCACTTTAGCTTAAATCATTACCGACACCTGATGTTTTTCACATGTACTTGTAACTCTTTACTAACATTATTATATTAATTTATTTACTTTCAGAAAAAAGCTCTTTATCTGTTAACGAACAATGCGCGTGGGCGTTAGGAAACGTTGCAGGCGAAAGTGATGAACTAAGAGATCTTCTTATTTCACAAGGAGCTTTGAAACCGCTTGCAAAAATGATGCTTCCGGATAACGGGTCAACTGTCAGAACCGCTGCGTGGGCATTATCGAACTTAATCAAGGTTTTTATATTTATGTTTTTAGATAAAAATAGCATTGAGTAAATGGGGCCCACGGTCACATCAACTGGTTACTGGATCAATGGTTAATACTGAATAACTGAATATTCTTGATGGTCAAAAAAGATTCAGACATTAGTCTTTTGCAGTTTTCAGTCACATGTCTGTAAATAAAGGGGAACTTTCTGTAAAGAAACAGTTTTTATGAAATTATATTTATCTTTTTTTTTTAATCACATTTTTTTTTTGTTTGGGGATGCAGGGACCGGACCTGGATGCTGCAACAGAACTTATAAAGATTGATGGGGTGGTAGATGCCATTCTTCGACATTTGAAGAAATCGTAAGTTGTTGTATATAAAAAGAACATTTATTTATGGAATATCTGGAAACTAAAGTTATCTTTTTTATAGAAAATGTAACAAACCCTATTTGTATTGGTTTAGACTGTACTAAAGGCAACCAAGTCCAGAACCCTATTTAGGCCTTTAAACGAACCGAACGTTTAATGAACCGTTCGTGGACTTTTGTTTATGCTCTTTAATTTAATAAACGAACATGAACACATTTTTTCGTTCGTTTATGTTCGTTCACGTTCTTTTGTTAGTTTGCGTTTGTTTAAGTTTTTTCATTTATGCATTCATTTAAATTAATTTAATCTGGTTTTATTAAATTAAAATATTACCCCTTACAATTTAGTCTTGTTTTGTTCCTTTTTAGGCCCAATAGAACGTTTACTTTTAATCGGTGTTTTCTCAGTCATGTTTGTTTATATCCGTTTGTCTATGTTTAGTTATATTCGTTCGTTTATGTTCATTTATGTTCAGAACCGTTTGTTTATACTGTTAACTAACGAACATAAATGAACATGAACACACATATTTTGTTAAGGAACTAACATGAACTAAAAAAACCTGTTTCTCTAACTGTTCATGTTCGATTTGTTTGTTTAGATAAAATTAAACGAACGACCACCAACGTGCCACATTGGTGTTCGTTTAGTTCTTTTACAGGCCTAACCCTATATGTTACCATTTTTTTTTGTAATTTTTCTAAAATATAACACAAATTATGATATTGAACAGGGACATTGAATTAGCAATTGAAGTATCGTGGGTTGTTGTGTATTTATCGGCTCTTTCAGATGCTGCTACAAGTATGCTAATGAAGACTGATATTGTTCAAATTCTTGTGGACCGTTTAGCCGCCTCAAATAATTTGCAATCAATAATTCCGGTAATATAAATGAAAAATAACTCGTTATAAAAACGACACGTTTTCTGCCACTTTTGATGTCTTATGATTTATGATATACAGCTGCTAAGGAGCTTAGGTAATTTATTGTCCGGTGATGCTTACACCACAAATGTTGTTCTTGATCCTTAACATGAAATTACTGGTGAGTTCTATATGCTACTCGTTATAATTATTTCTTGTGTATAGTGTACAAAATTTTATCTTATTTATTATTTAAGGGAGCCCCACTGATTTGTTTTGTGATATTTGTAGAAAGTATAATACGCTCGTTGAGTAAATGTTTAAAGAGTGAGCACCGTTTCTTGAAAAAGGTATACTTTCTTTTAAGTTGGCAATTTTTGACCCTTTTACCTTTGAAGGGGTTGATTCTGGTTATGTTTTACTTTTATCTCAAACGGGTCGAATGGGTAAAAAATAGTTAAAAAGCGAAACGGGTCACATGAGTCGAAGATGGCTCACATTATATTTTTATGGGTTCAAAACTTCCTATATCATTTTATTAAAATATAAATTTTTTTTGAAGTAGATTAGGTTTTAAAGGCATAAAACCTCTTAAAAACATTTATAATTGACCCGTATGGACTATTTTGTCCCGCACAAAGTTATGTTTTATCTATAACGAGTCAAATGGGTAGAAAATTTTAACTAAAAACCAAAAGGGTACGGGTCGTCAAACGAGTCAAAAACTGATTAAAGTGTATTTTAAAGGCATAAAACCTTCTAAGTCAATTTATTAAAAAAGTTAAGGCAAAATTACATGACTGGTCCCTATGGTATGTTCATATTTCACTGCCCTTAAGCATGAGAATGTACATCACTGGTTCAAAATTATGTATGAACAAACATTACATGAATGAGCAGTTAAAAAAGTTTCTGTTAAGTGGTGTAAAATGACGAAAATACCCCTTAGTTTTAAAAAATACCAATTATTGTTATCTGAGAACCAAAAGTGAAAACTGAACACGTCGATGTTACTAAAATAATGTACTTTTTAAATGCATAAAATTTGAAAACTGAACACGTCGATGTTACTAAAATAATGTTACCAAAAGTGAAAACTGAACACCGCCCGACCCGACCCGACCAGATAAAATCCGTACACTTTTCCACATTTACCATTTTACAAGTTGAATAAAATTTGTTTTGTAGGAAGCGGCTTGGGTGCTATCAAACATAGCTGCAGGTTCGGTTGCACACAAGCAACTGATATTTAAAAGTGAAGCAGTCTCATTATTATTACAGCTTCTCGCTGGTGCATCATTTGACATTAAAAAAGAGGTGGCTTATGTTTTGGGCAACCTTTGTGTGGCTCCATCGGACGGCTTGGGCATGCCCACCTTATTGTTGGACCATTTGGTCTCGTTTGTTAGAAACGGGTGTCTTTGTGGTTTCATTGATCTCGTCAGGCCAGCTGACCTTGAAGCTGCCCGGACTGGACTTCACTTCATCGAGCTGGTAACGTTCAAAACAAGTTGTTAACGGTTATAAGTCGTAACATTAAAAAAGTTGAATGATTTTGCAAAAAGGGTATCCAAATTTTGTCTGATTTTTATTTAAAGTAACCAACTTTTCATCAAAAAATCGATCTTTTTACCGAAATTTGGTCTGATTTGTATTAAATTACCAAGTTTTTATCTAAAAATTTCGATCTTTTTACCCAAGTTTGGTCTCTAAAAACCGATCTTTTTCAGAGTTTGACTTTTGACTTTTTCAAAGTTGGTCAATTTGACAAATGATATTATTATTAATGTGTAGGTGTTAAGAGGGATGCCAAATGGTGAGGGTCAGAAGCTTGTTGAAAAAGCGGGTGGAATCGATGCACTAGAACGGTTTCAGTTTCATGAAAATGACGAACTTAGAATGATGGCCGGTTTGTTAGTTGACACTTATTTTGGAAAAACGTATGGGATCGACGAGTGAGTAGAAAAGGAATGAATACAGGAGTGAGTGCTTGCTTGTGTACTAACTAACTCATAGGTTAACCATTGGTGGTTGAATACAACATTTGGTATATATGTTCTATTTTGATCATTAATCCGAAATGGTTAAACCGCCTTTAATTTGAAATTTGTGTGAATATCTAAACAAGGAAGCACTTTATAAAACTAATCAAATGATATAAACAAATGCTGCAATTGTCTCATAGGGACATAATAGTCGCTATATGTTTAAGCGGAGTCGGCCTTTGCATATATGTTGACATTTGTCGTAGTCACTATCGGTATTACATTATTTACGGGTCCTAGTCTTTGTGTTTCAAGTCAACCAGAACATCAATCGGTATTAAGATGAATGTTTGCATGTTTCTTCTTTACAACATGTCCAACTTTCACACAAGTACGTGTGGAAGCTCGACATGTTGTGAGAGAAACCGTGCAAAGTTCATCTATATACCCATGGCTATTCTTATGGGTCAAAGTAATACCAACGATGAATATGACAAGATCCGATTTTTATAGAAAAAATAAAATTTGTTACAACTTCTAGTAATCCGTAATGTGTATGAGAAACAACATAACATAGTTAGGTTTTGTTTGTTTTTGCTTAAAAGGTCTGCAAGGGGCTTACGTCTGCAGGCGCTCAGACATAAGCTTCTGAAGATCGTTTGTTTTTTTTTAGGAAAAAAGATCTGAGAACTGCTTTTATGGTCTTAAAAAATAAGCTATTGTTCAACTTCTTCACACATCTTCACACTTCTTAACATCCTACCAACACCCAATGTCCAACACTACCACCACCACCACCACCACCCACCGTCGGCCACCGCCACCGTCCACACCCACCACAATCGTCCATCACCACCACCCCACCGTCCACCACCACCGTTCAGCTTATACAGACGATATCCATTTTATAGGTAACTAATTTTCAGCTTATGCAGAGGATATCCAGTTTATAAAACAAATAGTGTTATATTTTCAGATTGCAAACCTTCAGACCAGTTGTAGACATGAAATAGATGAAATAAGATTGCAGACAGTTTTGTCTTTAAAAACAAACAACACGTTAAACATTTGGCTAGTTTTGGTTCTTCGTTTTCGTAGCACCGGAAGAAATGCAAGTAATTAAGAGAGTCGGGATGAAGCTTAATCGGGCGAGAATTGAGATATTTTATTATTACATATTGCAATCTTTGAACACATAAACAGGAGATAAATCATAACTAAGTAATGTAAATGTCGATGACAAATGATGTTACAATTTACAGTGATATTAAGTAATATTAACGTGTTAAAAAAAAACATTGCTTAACACTTGGTTGGCTTATGAGTTATGACTTATGGTTCTCGCTTTTTCTTGAGAGACTTTCCACGTTTGCTAACTTTACCAATTTTTCTCTTAGCAAGTAGTTTATTATCAATATAAAAAGTGATAATAATGTATAAAAATAAAGATATGTGAATGATGAAGATTATGCTCACATTTCAAATGACACTGAAGCATGAGTTATGCATTACACATTTTCATATACTTTATACCAAAATTTTCTGGAAATGAATTTATGTTTTGTTAGTTTTAAGTTGTTTAATTAAAAGATACATATATTTATATTAAGATTAAAATATGATAATAATCATAAGATATTAATCAACGAATTTGGTTTTGTTGGTTGGCCATCAGACACATTTTTCCAAAATTAATTAAAGAAATAATATATTAATAGTTAGTTGTAAAATAATCAGAATGAAGAATAAATTATTCAATAATTTTAGAGAAGGCGAAAAAAAAAATGCTAAGCATACTCTTTTTTTTAAATAAAAAAAAATAGTCTTAAAAGCAATTGTAATAATCACAATTATTATTCACATATTGATAAATATACTGTTTTAGGAAAAAAATAATCATATCATACGAAACAAAATTAAATTCTATAATCGGAACAAAAAGTTGTTTATCCTGGCATTCCACATGCAATCATTCATTAGTAGGTATTTAATACATCTTAAATATCTTTACAAAAGCTGACAATCAAATTGAATTAATAATTCGTTATTATTTGAATTATAAAAATGCAAATAGTTAAAATTATAAGAAATGCGAGATTTAACTAAAACATATAGCATTTTGCTTAATGGTATATGGTTCAATAGGTGCTCTCTATTTTGGAGGTTGAGAATTCAAATCCTATAGTAGATATATTAGGTAAGAACTGAAATATAAAGTTGTAAGGAGAAATCGATAATAACCGAGTTTTATAATTATGTTATTGCTACATCTATATTACTAGTTTAAATAACATAACTGAATTCTCATCAAAATCTAACCATGTATTATTATTAAAATTATTATTATTATTATTGAAAAATAATGTATTATAGATAGAAAAGTTTTGTTACATTTGTTTAGAAGTACACATCAATTGGCCCATCATAACATCCTTGTCTTTCATCAAATAATGGTTTGTTGTTTTTTGTATTCTATCGACAACCGACAGTTAATCAAAACTAAACAAATGGTTTTACCTTATTACATACCAAATCATGTATAACCTCAGTTATTTGAAATCAAAGCATTCATCATATGTTTCATTCTCCCTATATTATTTTGCAATATTTACTCTATTAACACTTTTATACCATTCTTTATGGATTTGTTTTAATTGGTTCATAAGAGCGTTCTCAGCCCGCTCCCTATAAATATGTGAGGGAGATTTGTAAATTATATGGTATGGTTATGAGTGGTTGTGAGTAGATGAGAGAGAAAATGTTATAGGAAAAGTTAAATTTGGAGATTCACTGTTCATACCGTATAATTTTTTAATATTTTCTAAAAGTGGTTGTGAGTAGAGGAAAGAGAAAACATAATGATAATGGTATAAAAAGTATTATTTAATTAAACAGAAGAGAGAAAAAACAGTGACTTTTAGTGTAATCTACCTATTCTAATAAAGTAAAATAAATGTAGACACTTGTTATGTTTTGGTTAATGCTAATATACCCTAATATATATAATAAATCAATAATTATTCACTTTTCTTTTACACTATATTTATATCATATCTATATATTTTTATAAGTATAATTATTAACATATTATTTTACTATATATTCAAAATACTTGGTGAATTCCAAAAATCAACAACAAATCATGTTTCTCAAATGAAAATTGTTTTCAGGTTTTTTTGTGGAACTTAAATTTGATTTTATGGGTCAAAAGTTGGTAAATAGATTGTTTGGTACAAGTTAACTACATTTTGGTCAAAATTTGTTAGGGTTAAAAATGAAAATTTTGAGTATTTTTAAAAGTTTGAGAATACAAAATAGATTTATCGTCAAATTTGTTATGGGTTCAAAGTGTTGACTTTAAAATGTCAAAAGTATGAAAGTTAAAATTTTAAACATGATTCAGGTTTCAAATTTATTTTTAAGGGCATTTTTTGAAATAATAAAAGGTTTGGGATTTGCCAAACTGACTATTTTCCCCTCAACTATTAAAATTTAAGAAAACATTGCGAACACTTTCGACATGCCACACCTATGCCTATCAATGCTTAACTTTTATCAAATTTGAAATATTTATGTCAACATTAATTTTTTTCTCAATGGTGATCAGAACATTGTATGAGAATCATGACATGCTAAACTATGCTCAAATGAAACAAAATAATCACAAAATTGAATGGGTTAACATGTTTTTTATGTTGTCATTATGACAAAGTCGAAAGCCCTCTGAAACTTATCAAAATATTTTTCATGGTGTAGCTCAGAAAAACATAGTTCTTGAAGAATATCCATTGTTACAATTTAATGTTCTACTTTCCTTTGATGGGTGGTAAATTGATAAATATATCAATAAAGGTAACGCTCCTTCTGTATTTAGGCTGGATGGTTAGAACGACTATCGTATGAGAAGTCTTATTTCCGAAATTAGTTCATAACCAAAATTCTTTCAATTATACATATATGACACCGAGAATGAATTTTTCAATAGAAAAAAGCATTCTCCAGTACGTTTTTGCACGGACATTTTTTTATTAAGTTCATTTAAAAAAATTGTTTTGTGATATAAATAAAATCAATTTATGTACACATTGTATAGATACAAGCATAGATGTAATACATTTTTTTTCATATACGTTATGTAATTATTTGTTTTACTTATAATTTTATAATTTGAATTATCCCGTAAGTGACACGAGCTCTAAAACTAGTTATATGATATATATGGATATAGGGTAGGGAATGAGTTGGGAATGCTCTTAACATACCCAAGTCTTATGTCCCACCCTCATTATATTACATTTTCCTGTCTATTAGTTTTTATCAATTATTTGATTCATTAGAGCATTCTCAACACGCCCCTGTCTATATCTTTATATATTAAAAATTAATGCTCTTGTTTAATTAAATAATAATTTTTTATATCTTTATCAGTACAGTTTTCTCTCTCAAAATAGAGACAATCAATGTTTCCTCAAATTTACCAAAACTCATTAACCTTGCTCTCGTCTCTGCTAACAACCAATTAAAAACCTTATCATATAATTTGCAAAACTCACTCACAAAAATTAAATTTAAGGGGACCTGTTGGGAATGCTCTTATCGTCCCATTACCCTCTGTCTTATATAGATATAATCTGACATCAATTAATTATTAATGGCTGCTTTTTATGTATAAGAATTTTTTTTTACAAAGTAAATGGTGCTTGATAAAAGAACAGATAAATAAATCAATAAAGTTTTATAAAAAGTATTAATAATTATAATAATACCAGGTGGACGACGGTTTTACGCAGTTTTTTTTTTTTGAATTTTTTAAAGTTTAAGTTTGTTTGCATGAACATACATTGTGACCTTTTCAGGAGTTCTAAATTATGCCTTTGCGATGTGTTTTTTTTTTTTACTTTTCAATATTCAGAAACCGATCCTGGAACACAGAGACATATATAGATTTGCTAGTTTCAAACCGGTCCATCTTTACGCAATAATATTAGGGAAAATTCCCCAAGTGTCTATTTAAAAAGAGATCCATTAAATGTCCCCAAATTCCAAAACTCCTAAAAATGTCCCATCCAAACATGTTGCCGACGCTTTGTTTTTTCGCCGGACGACGAGTCTTTTTCTCAAGCTGGAAGACGACATTTGTCACCAAAGAAGTCGGCCCAACCAAAAATTTAGTCGGGGCCGTATATATATATATATATATATATATATATATATATATATATATATGTCTTCCCATATGTGATAGTGACACAGATTTTTCAAGTTTCAGACGCATAGATTTTTCAAATTCCTGTCAAGATACATTTATTTTTCAAATTTCCCGTTAAGTTGAGCCACCCTGTTTTTAATAACAGGTGCCATCTTCTTGTTGTACGAAAAAACTTATCGTAACTAAACGACATGTCGCCAGTGTAATGAGAGGACAAAACTGAAATTCGATTTCCGATAGAACAAAACAAGAATCCCTATATTTAAAAGGGACGTTTTGGTAATTTTGGCATAATATTAACATTTAACATTAACACCAGTAGTTGTACCAACGTTATATTTCCATGTCCGTTACACTTACTGTGACATACTGACATCTAAGATCTGAAAGTATAGTTACTTTAACAACATTAGATCTAAACAAAACATATGTGTGAACAAGGGCACCGACATACAATCCACGCGATTTATGCTAATTTTGCTAAAAAGATATTATTCAGAGATTGATTTCGCTTGTGGGGTCCTCCTCACATTTGTCTCCTTAATTCATTCACCATTTCCTCCACAAGATCTGGTTTTCATCCCAACAAAACACATACCAATTTCAACAATATCAAATAAATTCTTAGGTAATTTTTTTTTCATTATTTTTTGTAACTTCAAAAGCATAGTTTTGATGTTATGTGTTGAATTATCTCTGGTAACTATATTATATTATGCAATTTAAGTGATTTTATTAGACTTTATACAAGCTCTTATCCACTGGCATCTGTGTGTAACAAGAATTTATTGGATCCTGTTATCTTTTTTTTTTCTAACCAAAAAAAAAAAAAATTATACATTTATCTGAATTTTGAGTGTTACCTGTTTAATTTCTTGAAGTTTTTTTATTGATTAGCTTGTGGGTATGAAATTATTAATTAATTTGAGTTTCAATAATCTTTGTTTTTGATTTACTAGTATTTAGGAATTGCTTGAATTTTGGGTATCATACTGTTATTTAGGCCTGGTAAACGGGTCGGGTAGGCTCAGGTTACGGGTCAAAACGGGTCGATTCAAAAAAGGATTATTTTGGTTCAGGTAGAATGGGTTTCAGGTCAGAACTGGTTGGTTTTAACAATTGGCAAAAAAATCATAACCGGAGAAAATTCAAATAATTCAACTAAAATTCCTTCGTTTAAGGGTTTCGAAAATCCTTCCAAAATGATCAGTTCGGAACGGGGAACGTAACCAGCATCGTCGTGACACAACGTGGCACCGGACGCCAATTACCCAGCGCCAGTAACTCAACACTCAATGGGTAAGCAGCTCCACATGAGTAACTGGCGCCGGGTTGCACGCCGCATATCAACCCATTATGATCCATTTGAATATTAACACCAACCCGTTCTGACCCGTTTCATCGGAAAGGGTTGTAATTACAACCCACTCTAACCCGCTTTATGATAAACGGTCACCCATATCAACAAATTCTTGGGATGATGGGTTAAAATTGCTAGGCCTACTATTATTTATTGATTAATGGGTCTATATTAGAGGTGGCAAATGGGTTGGGTTGGGTCGAAACGAGTCATGGGTTGAAACGGGTTAGGGTCAGAATGGGTCAATTAAAAAAAGGGGTTGCTTTGGTTTGGTTAGGAGCAGGTTAGGGTCGGAACGGGTTTCGGGTTTTTTTTTGGACGAGGATAACTACGGAAACATTTTAGTTTTTTTTAGATTTTTTGTTTTTTATTTATATTTTGAGTTATGATTTTTTTATTGTTTTTTTTTAATTTTTTTCCGAGGGGTTTCAATAACGTATATAGACTCTATATACATTATTTTTAGATTCTGTATTCTTATGAATTTCGGGCTTTTAGAGTAATTCAACATTTTGCACCGACAAATCGACTAACTTATAACTCGGAATTGATATGAAATAGTTGAGTTATTTAGGATCTTATAAGTGCAGACCAAATTCTACATTTTAGGAATAATGGTCCCAGTTTTGTTATACATGTTTGACCTTGAATGTCAAAGTTTATTTGCTGTTATGAAACCGAAAAAATGGTGAAATCATGTTTAAAAAAACAGGCTAATTGTGGAATTAATGGTGAAGAAAGGAAATTGGTTATCTTCAATTAAGAAGACATTGAGTCCAAGCTCTAAGCAAAAGAAAAGCCAGGTTCTTTCACAACTTACGATTGCATAGTTTACATAAAATAATAATAATAATTTAGTTAACGATGATTTTGTTATGTAAACGACAGAAGTCAGAGAAGAAAGAGGAACATCCTTCGGTACCTAGTACATCGGTTGTAGAAAATGCTGGCGCTTCTGGTGGCTCTCACTCGTTTCCTCCACCAGAAGAGGTGACACCGCTTGTGGTGGAGGCTGAGTTGCCACAAGCGGCCGGTGCTGCCCCTGCTGCTGTCAGTGCAGCAGCAGGGGCAACCACCGAGGCTCAGTACTCAGGAATATCAAGGGAGGAAGTTGCAGCCGTTAGGATTCAAACGGTCTTTCGTGGTTACTTGGTATTTATTATTAACATTGAAATAAATCAAGAACTACATGGTAATAAATGCATAATATTGGTTGGTTGATTGGCTTTTTTTTTGGTAATAGGCTCGAAGGGCGTTATGGGGTTTGCGAAGGCTTGTTAGGTTGAAAGCTGTGATCGACGGGGCAAGTGTCAAGCGACAAACGGCTAACACTCTCAAATATACAAGAACTTTATCTCACTTGCAGTACCAAATAAGCTCTAGACGGATCCGGATGCTAGAGGAGAATCAAGCTCGTCAGAAACAACTGCAACTGACTAAAGAAATGGCCAACTTGCAGGTTAGTTTTTGTAACAACTCGTTCCCGAGTTAATATTATTTAGGCTCCCTATGAGTGTGCAGCCACCTTAAAAGCGGGCTTAAAGTTCCATACAGGCCATAACCATAGACATGCGCGGAGGTGCACAAATAAGGTTCTTGGCTCATATCGATTCGGGTTGAAACCGGGCTGGGGCTGGGTCAACAAAAGTCAAAACAGGGTTGGCTTGGAACTGGTTTCTAGCCAAAATCAGTTTACGTTTGACCGTTTTGAAACAGGACTTAATTTATCGGGTCGGGTTTGGCTGAGTCCAAACCAGTTTCAGAGTATAGGGTTACAACCCGACTTTAACCCTATGAGTCGGGTCGGTTCCAAACTGGTTCCTGTTCCCGTACCGATTTTTTTTGTGCACCTTTGGATATGCAGATAGAGGTGTCAATTACGACCCATTTACTTATAAATGAGTTGTTTTTCGTTATATTCCGTCTTTAACATGTGAAATGCTAAATAGTTACTTTAATAAATATTTTTTGTGCACCTATATGCTTGAAATGTTAAAAGTAAGCATGTCAAACAGGTGGAAAATTGTCCACAGTGCAAACGAACCGAGCCAAGCCCGAGCTCGACTAGGCTCGAGTTCAGCTCGTTTAACTTACACAGAGCTCGAGCTCGGCTCGTTTCAAGCTCTATTTACAAAGATCGAGCTCGGCTCGTTTACTATTTATCAATTATTTTTTATATAATTATAATTATTTTTATATATTTTTTCTATTATAATTTTATGTATAAAATAATATATATATTAGTTAGTTATTTTTATTTATTTTTTCATAGCATTATATACATTATAATTAATAATTATTAAATATATATTTTAAAAAATTATATAAATGATAGGCTAGTTTAGGCTCACGAGCTGGCACGAGCTCGATAAGTGAAGCTCGGGCTTGTTTATTAAACGAGCTTACTTTTAGGCTTGGGCTCGATTCAGCTCGGCTTGATTGAGCCTTTTAATGAGCCGATCTTGAGTAGCTCGGCTCGTTTGCACCCCTAGTACTAATGCATACAAGCTACTTTATATTATCTACCAAAAATATTCAGAAGGTGATCACTGATCAGATCAACCCAACCCGTTTCAACTTGTATCAAAAACCCAAATCTGTTTGATCGTGCGTTTTTCTCATATATATTTTGTAACAGAATGGGGATGATTGGAACGATAGCGTGCAGTCTAAAGAAGAGGTAGAAGCAAAGCTTCTTAGCAAGCATGAAGCTACTATGCGTAGAGAACGGGCCATGGCGTATTCTTTTTCTCATCAGGTAAACAAATATTCAACAATGTTGTTGTTGTTGTTATTATTATTATTATTATTATTATTATTGTTGTTGTTATTATTATCAGACTTAAAGCTGAATATGTAAACATCTAGTTTGATATCTTTCGCATGTTATATCGTAACAGCGACCTTGGAAGAAAGCAGCCGGGACAACAAACATGCTGTCATGGACCCTGCGAATCCTCAATGGGGATGGAGCTGGGCAGAGCGATATAATAAAGAGCCCGTAACCGATCATGCATCGGTTAAGATTGGTATCAACATTACCAAAAGCGAAATTGCTAAATCGTATGCGCGCCACCAACTTAGTTCCGCCCCAACAACTCCTCGGTCAAAAGGAGGTGGTAGCCCAGCTGCATCACGAAAACCAAAGCCCAAGCCTGGTCCGAGCCCACAGGCTTTTGGTTCGGGGCCTGAGGGTAACGCGGATGATGATGCGAAAAGTGTGACAAGTGTTAAATCCGAGAGGAATGGTTATAGGAGGCGTAGTGTGGGGTCTACGGTGGCTGCCAAGTCAGCAAAGGCGGAGAATGGTGGTGCGAAGAAACAACTTTCGTTTCAAGCTAAACCGGGGCGGCATTCGGGGCCACCGAAGGTTGAGACTACTGTTTTTAATGGATTGGAGCATACAGGTGCTGAGTGGTTTGTTCTTTGAGGATTTATCCAAGTGATACTTTAATGGTGCAATTTGGAGGTGAAGCTACTTTATATATGTGTTGTTAAACATCATATTTTTTAAATTATTGTATTAAAGGTTTATGTAATTATTGTTTATATACTGCACTTCTTTTGGGCATAGTTGTTTTGGCTTTTGTTGGTTTGAAGTATTTTGTTAAAACAATATAAGTTACTGAATATATAAAAAGGTTTGATGAATTAAGATGATTCATTACAATAGTATATTCAAATATCAAATAGGATGGGTATGGTAAAGTTGAAGCTTATGACCGAAATAAGTTCAAGCTAAATAGGCAGTGTTAAATGAATAAGTTTGCCTTCAAGTGTCATTTATTTGCTTTTCTGGCGTCTGGTGAGTGTGATAGAATACAACGCTGGTGGAGTGCACGAAACCAACGCTTTGGGCATTGTCTGACAGTGGTGTATGCAGCGATGATGGCGACGACTAGTAGGTGGCGGCTACACACAACGGTCAAATTAATATATTGTATGTAGCTGTTGGTTTAATGTTGACTGAATTCTCGGGGAGTAACCGTTGTGTTTGGTGACCAGGTAAGCAGGAGAAGAACGTGTCTATTTGTGATCGTTAGAGGTTCAGAAATAAAGGAGCAGTTATTTGCTAAGTTTGTTATTTTATTTCCAATTTTAACATTCCAGTATGCATGTTATTTTTATCACTTTTCAATTCCAATTAGTCGATAATTATTGTAATCATTTGGCTGTCATTATCTGTAAGCATTTGATTATTCAATAAAGAGATTACGTTCGACTATTATCATTTGTTTCTTGATCACACAGTAACTAAAACCCTGATCCAAATCTAACATTTGGTATCAGAGCATCCAAGTTCTGATCCTAATTCACACCAAAATTCCTCCAAGTCAACACCATGTCTGTTACAAACCCTAATTCCTCAAAAGAAACCTCAATCCCATTCCAGTTCCCTATCCTATTATAACACCTGGGCCATCAAGATGGAGGCCATAATGGATGCCCACGGGTTGTGGGATGCCATTGAGCCACAAGCCGGAGTGGTTGTGGATGAGCGAAAAAGCAAACAGGCTCGAGCCTTAGTCTTCCAGTCAATTCCTGAAGAGGTTCTGTCGCAAGAAGCGAAGAAAAAGACGGCCAAGGATGTTTGGGATTCTTTGAAATCTCGGTATGTTGGGGCTGAACGAGTTCAGAAAGCAAGGTTGCGGATTCTGAAAAGCGAATTTGAAGGGCTGCACATGAGGGATGGAGAATCTATTGACGAGTATGCTGGTAAATTGTCAGCTATGGTGTCAAAGTTTAATAGTGTTGGAACCGTGTTAGATGATAAGGAGCTGGTACGAAAGTTGTTTGACACAGTCCCTCAGTAGTTCATAAATCTTGTGGCTTCGATCGAGCAGAGTTCAGTTGTCGAAACTATGACATTCGAAGAAGCCATAGCACACCTAAAGGCTTACGAAGATAGAGTGAAGGTTCGTCAGTCACAACAACATGGTGAAAACGGGCTGTTATTCACAAAGGTTGAGGGTCAGTTGAACTCAAAGGGACAAAACAAGAATCTGCAATTTAGTAATCAGAAATCAGGTGGTCAAGGCTAGACCGAGTAAGAAACGTTGGATGTGTGGGCACACAAGAATCTCCACTCTCTTATCATGAGAATCTCCACTCTCTAATCAGAAACAAGAATCTCCACTCTCTTATCATGAGAATGCTACGTTGGATGTGTGGGCACACAAGGCTAGACCGAGTAAGAAACGTTGTGTTTCGCGAAAGATTAGGGGTGGCGAACATAGCAGACAAGATAAGAGAGTGGAGATTGAGATGGTTTGGACATGTAAAGAGAAGACAGACGACGAATCCTGTTAGATCCGTAGAAAACATTACTATAGAGGGGAGGAGGGGTAGAGGACGACCGAAATTGACTTGGGATGAGAGGATTAGACATGATTTGATAGACCTAAACCTCTCCGAGGACATGGTTGAGGATAGGAATTTGTGGAGAAGTAGAATTAAAGTTAAGGATTTTTAGAGAGAATTGAATACCTTAGGGCTTAGACTTAACTTATTTAGGTCACATACCATAATGGTATTTCCCTTACATATATTATTATTATTATTATTATTATTATTATTATTATTATTATTATTATTATTAGCTTTTATATAGCTGTTAAACTGTGATCTTATTATTAATATTATTATAATTAGTAGTAGTTTTTATATAACTGTTAAACTTTGATTTCCTTTATTTTGCTTCATACACATGTACTTAGAGCCGAGGGTCTCTCTGGAAGCAACCTCTTTATTTCTTTGGATAGAGGTACGGTGTGCCTACATCCCACCCTCCCCAGACCCTACTTATAGCTTTGCTGTCGGTGGGATTTTACTGGGCATGATTGATTGATTGATTGAAATCAGGTGGTCAAGGCACATTGAATGTTTCAATTGCCACGACCTCGGGCATTACACGTCTGAGTGTAAAGAACCAAAGGAGAAGAGGGAAGAGGCCAATTTAAACGAAGTCAAGGAGGATGAGCCCGCTCTTTACTTGATTGTACATGGTGAACACGCGACCTCTATGGTTTTGTTGAATGAAGATCGAGTCATTCCAAGAGCCGGTGACAGCAAGGATGTGTGGTATGTTGATAATGGTGCGAGCAATCATATGACAGGTATGAGGGAATCGTTTTTTGAACTAGATTGCAACATAACGGGCCAAGTTCGGTTTGGAGACGGGTCTACGGTTCAGATAGAAGGGAAAGGCCCGTTGGTGTTTGAAAGCAAAACTGGTGAGCACATACTCATCCCTGATGTATACTACATTCCGGCTCTCACAAGCAATATCCTAAGTTTGGGTCAACTAACCGAAGAGGGTTATGATGTTCACATGAGGGGCACCACGTTGAAGCTGTATGATGATCATGAACGACTCATAATGAAGATTCAAAGGTCAATTAATCGATTATATAAAATTAGTCTAATGTAACGTTTGGTATCAAGTAATGAGAGAGGGAATGGAATAATTCATTCCAAGGGAATGAAAAAAGGTATGTTTGGTTAAACATGGGAAAGCAATCAACCATTCCTTAAAGGAATCACATTCCTTCTAAACCTATTAAATCTATTCCCCCCCTACCCCCCAGTTTTTTTTTTGATTCCGTTCCTTGTCTAAATGTGTTTTCACAAATTTACCCTTGTGCCAATAATTTTCCCCTTGTGATTTTTTCTCCTTATCAATAGATGATTCTGGTATCCTCTAAATAAGGAATCAATTACTGTCAATGATTTCTTCAATCCTTTAGCGGGAATTTTCCCTCCTAATCAAACGATTATTTTGCTTAGTCCCTCATCTATATTAATCAAGAGAGTTCGTCCACTGATTGCTATTATTTGTTTGTGACGAAGGCAGTGCAAAGGTATGATGTGTTTTTTAATTTCTTCATTTTGATGTTTTCTAGCTTCTTGACTTTGATGTGTTATTGATTATCCTTCAATTTTTATTTCTTTTTTCTGAATTTTGTTTGACGTTTTTTAATGGTATTTTATTATCAAAGTTGTGGTGTGTTGATTAACCATATGTTTTGAAGGCATTAAAAAGGGGTTCTTGTTAGTCCTATTCGGAGATTTATATTAGTATATCTTGTTCTTTTGATCCTAGTTTCCGATGAACACATATTCTGTTGTTTGCACTTACAGCCCGGATATGAATAGATGAAAGTTGCTTCGCATCGATCATAATTGAAGTAGTATATATATGTAGCATCTTAAAAGTAATTAGTATATTTGTTGCTTATTGGTTAATTCATTGCACTTTCACTCTCTCTTAGCCAAGCCTTAATAAATGTTTTTTGCTTATTGGTTAACTCATTACAGTTAATTTTATTATGAATTTTAATTGGATATTGATGTAAACATTAATTTTTATGCATGGGCATTTATGTCATTTAAATGAAGTTTATTCCATTACTTCGTTTTTTTCCACCTACCAAACATAACTTAAGTAATTATTTATTTCATTCCAATAGGTAACCAAACATGATGATGGAATGATAATGGCTCATTCCATTCCTTTGTCCATTCCATTCCATTCCTCCATCCATTCCATTCCCTCGTCTATTCCATTACCACGTACCAAACAGACCCTAAAGGTTGCGAAACCAGTTTGTTTGGCAGCACATGTACATGATGAGGCATGGTTATGGCATGCAAGGACGGGGCATGCTAATTTTACTATATTGGAATCGATGGCTCGGAGTGAACTAGTAACCGGAATGCCTCATATTTCACACCCAACACAAGTGTGTGAAGGGTGTTTGGTGGCGAAGCAGACTCGAAAATCAGTCCCAAAAGAAGCAAAGTGGAGGGCGAGTGAACCGCTTGGATTAGTTCATGCAGACCTTTGCGTTCCAATAACTCCACAAACGGTAGGAGGTAACCGGTATTTTCTCTTAATTGTTGATGATTTTACAAGGTATATGTGGGTATATTTGATTGAAACTAAAGACCAGGCCTTCTAAATGTTCAAAGTATTTAGAACACAGGTTGAAAAAGAAAGCAAGTACAAGGTTAAAATGTTACGAACGGACCGAGGGGGTGAGTTCACCTCACAAGCATTCAATAGTTATTGTAAAGATGAAGGAATAAGGAGACAGATGACCGCACCATATACTCCCGAACAGAATGGGGTAGTGGAACGTAGAAATCGAACGATCATAGAGATGACTCGTTCATTGTTAAAATTGATATGTGTACTGGAAGTATTATGGGGTGAAGCGGTAAGGCATTCGTGTATATTCTTAACAGAATAACCACCAAGGCAGTAAAACGAACCACCTCGTATCAGTTATGGAAAGGACATAAACCAAATCTCAGTCATCTAAAAGTTTTTGGTTGTGTCGGGTATGTGAGGCAGATGAAGAACTATCTTGCTAAGCTCGATGATAGAGGGTAGGCAATGGTGCATCTTGGTGTTGAAGAAGGAACTAAAGGGTATCGAATGTTTGATCCAGTAAAGAACAAGGTTGTTATTGCATGAACAGTTGAGTTCATCGAAAACAAGAAGTGGAATTGGGGTAAACCCAATGTTGAAAGGCCCATGTTTGGGCGGGCTGAGTTGCCGGTTCAAGGGCTAGATGTGTCTGGTCCATCACAAGTTCAAGAAGAGTTTGAAATCGGAAGCCCTAGTACACCCATTAATTACTCACCTTTGTCTAATGTTTCAATTTCAGATAATTTGAATACAGGTTCAGGTAATCAAAGATCAGAATCTTCCTCACATGCAGCTCCATTCGATCATACACCCTTTCGAGGGTTCAGGTCTATGGAGGGTTTGTATGAAGACATCACAGCCTTAAATGAAGAACAAGTTCAAGACCTCTATGAAAGAAACCAAGAGCTTATGCTGATTGATGAAGAACCAGCATCTTATGAAGAGGCAGCAACAAAACAAGAATGGAAAATGGCCATGAAGGCAGAACTCGACTCTATTAATCGAAAGAAAACCTGGACTCTAACTCAGTTGCCACGTGGTCACAAGGCAATTGGGTTGAAGAGGGTTTTTAAAGTGAAAAGGGATGCAAATGGTGAGGTGACAAAATACAAGGTACGTGTGGTTGCAAAGGGTTATGTGCAAAGAAAAGGGGTTGATTTTGAAGAAGCGTTTGCACCGGTGGCTCGGTTAGAAACTATTCGACTTCTTCTAGCGATTGTAGCTAAGGAAAATTGGCTTGTGCATCACCTAGATGTAAAGTCAGCTTTCTTAAATGGCAATCTCAAGGAAGAGGTGTATGTATCACAACCGACCAGGTTTGAAGTAAAAGGGAAAGAAGAAATGGTGTATCGGCTTCACAAAGCCCTCTACGGCTTACAACAAGCCCCGAGAGCTTGGAATGCAAAACTTGATGAAGTCCTAAAAGACCTCGGTTTCAGCAAGTGTGTCCATGAGCAGGCAGTTTATAAGGTACATGGATCTGATTATGTTCTTATAATTGGTGTTTATATTGATGATCTAATTGTGACGGGGTCAAGTGAGAAAAGAATTTTTGACTTCAAGAGAAAGATGATGTCTGTATTTGATATGAGTGATATGGGGGAAGTTGTCCTACTATCTTGGTATGGAGGTGGAACAATCCAATGCTGGAATAACTATAAGACAAGAAGCATATGCAAAGAAGATTCTCAAAATGGCAGGTATGTTGAATTGCAATGCACAAGGTTTCCTATGATGGAAAAGTTGCAGCTAACCAAAGATGAAGATGGGGAAGAAACTGATCAGACTATATATCAAAAGTTAATTGGAAGTCTTTGTTATTTGGTTCACACCCGACCAGATTTAAGCTACTCGGTTGGGGCTGTGAGCAGGTATATGCAGAACCCAAAACAGAGTCACTATGCAACAGTTAAGCAGATATTAAGGTATATTGGAGGTACAACTGCGTACGGGGTGAAGTACAATGCTGGTGGTGATGGCAAATTACTCGGGTACAGCGACAGTAGCTACGGTACTGATATTGAAGATCGATGAGGTACGACGGGTATGGCGTTTTATTATTCTAACAACTTGATTACTTGGTCTTCACAAAAACAGAAGACGGTGGCCCTTAGTTCATGTGAAGCTGAGTTCATGGCAGCAACTTCAGCAGCCTGTCAAGCCTTGTGGTTAAGGAATTTGATAGGTGACTTAATGGAAGAAAAAGCACAGGTGATGAAACTCTAGTAGATAACGAATCTGCTATTGCCTTAATGAAAAATCCCGTGTTCCACGGGAGGAGCAAACACATCGACAAGGCATCATTTCATTCGGGAATGCGTGGAACGGGAACAAGTATGTGTGGAACATGTGAGTGGTAATCTACAGAAAGCAGATATATTGACAAAACCGTTGGCCCGTTTGAAGTTTGCTGAAATGAGGAGTCTTATCGGAGTGTAAGACTTGCACGAAGATGTCAACGTTAAGGGGGAGAGTGTTGGTTTAATGTTGACTGAATTCTCAGGGAGTAACCGTTGTGTTTGGTGACCAGGTAAGCAGGAGAAAAACGTGTCTATTTGTGATCTAGTTATCTGCTAAGTTTGTTATTTTATTTCCTATTTAAACATTCCAGTATGCATGCTATTTTTATCACTTTTCAATTCCAATTAGTCGATAATTATTGTAATCATTTGGCTGTCATTTGTAATCATTTGATTATTCAATAAAGAGATTACGTTCGACTATTATCATTCGTTTCTTGATCACACAGTAACTAAAACCCTGATCCAAATCTAACAGTAGCATCCTGGCCCCTCGTACAATCAACATTGTCCACTTTGTCCCCGATGGATGGCCCATCCTAGGAGGTCACCCATCCTAGTACTACTTCCACCTGAGCACGTATAACTGTGGAGCTCTCCTCTCGTCCGCTAGTATTAGGGTGAGCAGAAAACCGAATTAACCGAAAAAACCGAACCGAAGCATTAATCGACGGTTAATTTTTTGTTTTTTTGAAAAACCGGTTTCGATTAGGTTATCCATTTTTAAAAAACTGAAAAAACGAACCGAACCGATTAATGATGATAAAGATTATCAAGATGATGAGAAATCAACTAAACTTTTAAGATAAATAAATAAGATGATGAATGAAGATCGGGACTAAACTTTTAATGCTTTTTAATGTTTAAACTATATTTAGCAACTTTGTATTCGTATAGTTCCGCGTAACACACGCCTATTTTTGGTTTTTTAAATTCAATATATATGTGGACTGCAATACTCTAACACGTTCTTATACAGGCCAAAAATAAGCATTTTATTTTTAAATTTTTTTTTGCAATGTCAACAAATAATTGAAAAACCGAAAATAACCGGACCGAGACAGAAATTAACCGAAAACCGGAAAATCAAAATTCAAATAACCGATTACTTCGGTTTCGGTTTGGGTTTCGCCTAGTAACCGAACCGAACCATACTCAGCCCTAGTATTAAGCCCAAAATGCATTGGTGATTTAAATAACATTACCATTACTTATGAACCAACGATCTCTTCTGTCCACGGCCAATGTGGGATTTGCATAAGGTGTTCAATTGGCTCATGTTAATCTTCTCTGTATCGTTACATTATATATATAAGGAAACTGGAATCAACTACTTGTATAATTTGAATTAAGTTAAAAGAATTCATAAATAATTTTTTTAAGTGCAAATCAACCTATCTTGAATTCATATGTAATTTTTTTAAGTATAAATCAACCTATCTTGATGGATATTATTTTAAACCGTTAAAACAAATAACATTAAAATGTTTTTTTTTAAATGTAACACCATAAACACAAATCATGGGTAACATAATAACTACCAAAAGACAAAAGATATTGTGATTGTACGACATATAATTCTAACCATTGAAACTGATAAAACCAACGTCAAATACATGCCAAAAAACTATCAAAACCAGTCAAGAAACTGATTGTAGCCTGGTTAAGAAATCGGATTCAAACAGAACAGGTTTGTACTCAACCCGAACTAGTTTGTACTTTGGAACCGGTTTGTGCACCTCGAATGTAGAATACATAAATCTTTAAATGATCGTAATGTAGTTTGGATTTCACTTCGGTTTTAAAGATATTATATGCATCAGAATCAAATTCAGGTTATTAGTATTAGAGACATACCCAATTCCCACCGTTATTAGTTGTATGTGTCGAATATGCATTCGGTATTTCCTAGTCAAAGTGTTGCTAGTAGTATTCATTATAGGCTAGGTTATATTTCTTGTCCATTGTGCGTGTGTGTGTATATATATATAGAATTACGAGAACCAACATTACTTTCAGGATAGAGCCATAACGCCAACAAACGAAATTGTTGATGAGATTAATGATAGTTTGCTCAAGTTTTTTCCAGGTGATGAAGTCGAGTACTTAAGTTCAGATACCGTATGTAGTTCAGAATATATCAATGGCACGGTTGATGCAGCTTTATACTCGCCTAAACTGCTTAATGGTCTAAGAATATCCGGACTACCAAACCACAAGCTTGTGATAAAAGTTGGTGTTCCTGTTATGCTCCTTAGAAATCTTAACCAGAAAGAAGGCTTATGTAACGATACTCGACTACAAATTATATCTTTGGGTACTCGTGTAGTTAAAGCAAAAATTGTTTCTGGAACTAACTTTGGACATACAGTTTTGATCCATAGATCACCACTGACTCCAACAGACAACAAATAGAATATAAATTTCAAAGACGACAGTTTCCCCTTGCAATATGTTTTGCGATAACCATAAACAAAAGCTAAGGTCAATCATTATTTAGGGTTGGTTTATACTTGAAATAACCCGTGTTCTCACATGGACAGCTATACGTCGCCTTGTCAAGAGTTACAAGCAGGTTTGGGCTCAAGATTCTGATTCTTGATAAACAAGGTAATCTGACCAATACAACCACAAATGCAATGTATAAGGAAAGTTTTTCTTATTTGTAGACTACTTGCGTAATGTTGCTTCGTAATTCCTGTAATTTTAATGAAAGTTGTAATTGTATTAACAATATATGATAATTGTGTTATTGATTGTATTTTGTTTAACGTTTAAATATTGTATTTTTTATTAATTCTCTGTGTAATACACGGGTCTCAAACTAGTATTTCTATATATATATATATATAGGGGAAAGTTAGCGTAGAAACAAAAAAATGTGCTAACTGTGTGAATCAAGTAATATAATTATATATACAAGTAGTGTAATTACGTAATTACATCGTAGTGTAATTACATTACACTATAATTACACTATATTGTAGATATAATTACATCACTTGATTCGCACAGTTATCTCGTCAATTTAATTTGTATTTGATACAAACCCAATATATTGTATGAGTTGTGAATACAAAAGCGGTTGATCATTCTGCACAGATGCTTTTTTTTCCTTCTTTATATAGTGCTACATTTAGCAGAATTATAAGCTTATAATATAGATTTTGACATTACATTCATCATCATGAGACTCCATTTATGTCTATTTTCCTTGCATTTGCTGCTGGTGCTGTTTGCACTTTTCGACTTTGCTTCAAAATTGTTACCAAACCTCCTGGGCTGCAACTGCATTCTCATCCGCATCAGCATCAACATCAGCATCAACATCCGCATCCTGCAAAGGCTATCCCGGGGGTTTCAAAACTCAAATGACTAGAAAAGAAGCTGCTCTTATTCTTGGAATCAGGTGCCTTTGTGATTATGATTATGATATATTCATTATTAAATGTTAAACACAATTTCCTACATTTGTTTCACTACAAGTGTTCATATGGTTGTGAATAGTCATATGGTTTAATAAATTTTAGTTCTAGTTTTAGATTGAGTTTTGTTGGAAGATTAAGCAAAGTGTTTGTGAATGAATGTCTCAAAAAAATTGAAGTGGTGAAACTTTGTCCCATATCGGTTGGGGAACAAAAATTGAGAATGGTTTATAAGGTGCCATTCTCACTACACATTTGAAAATTTGTGACGTGTTTTACTACAACTCCTACCCGCACGCAAGGGGGGGGGGGTTCCAAATTTGGGTTTCGGACTAAAAATCTATCGAACTCGTGCGTGCCCGCACACTCGAGCCCGCGTGAGGCGATTTTTTTGCATTTGTTTTTGAGATATTTTCAATTACATATTCTGCACACTAATGACCATTATTGCACTTTAATGGTCATTATTGAGAGTCGAATACAGTTCTTGGTTTTGTCACTATAAAACCAGGCCATATGCAGTAGTTTTAAACACACCGAAAAACACACCGCTCTCTTCTCTCTGCAGCATTATTCTTGATTTCGTTTCAGGCAAGTCGTCAAGTTCGGCAGCACGCTACGGCTGTTTCGAACCGGTATACCCTGGGAACAGACCACGAATTTGTTTAAGGGAATTGTGTTAAACACAAGCCTGGTTCATCGTTCACGTTTATTATTTCCGGTTTATTGTTACAGGTTTAATACAGGAATTTCCAACAGACTTAAACAAATTACTAATTATTCCTGTATATTTCGTTCCAGAATGTCCCAGTCCATGAACACTGCCGTTTCCGCCATCGTCACTTTCGCTGTTGCTGTCACAACAAATTTGGTTCCGCCACTGCCTAACGCAGTCGCTTCTCTTGCTGAGAAACTGGAGAAATTCACCGGTGTGAATTTCAAACAGTGGCAGCAAAGGATGTTCTTTTATCTGACCAAGTTGAGCCTTGCGAGGTTCTTGACTGAAACCGATGAAGGGGAAATGGATGCTCATTCGGTGAGCGCGGTTCAGGCTTGGAATCATTCGGATTTCTTGTGCCGGAATTATATTTTGAATGGTATGGTGGATGTGCTGTACAATGTGTATTGCAAGGCCAAGATTGCCAAAGAATTATGGGAGTCTTTGGACCGCAAATACAAAACCGAAGATGCCAGTGCTAAGAAATTCGTGGTGGCTAAGTTTTTGGACTTTAAAATGATAGACTCAAAAACTGTCATGAGCCAAGTCCAAGAGTTGCAAGTTATTCTTCATGATGTTCATGCGGAAGGAATGTCGCTTAGCGAGACATTCCAAGTTGTGGCTATGATTGAAAAGCTACCACCAAGTTGGTTAATTTCAAGAACTATCTCAAGCATAAGCGAAAGGAGATAACCCTTGAAGATCTTGTCGTTCATCTTCGTATTGAAGAAGATAACAAAATGGCTCTAAAAAGGATTGATGGTCCTGGAATGGCAAAGGCCAATGTTGTTGAACATGGTCAATATTCAAAGGGTAATAAAAAAGGTGGAAAGAAAATTCATGGGAAAGGGTCCAACCTTGGTCCTAAGGGGAGAATTGGGAAGAAGAAAAATTTCCAAGGAATTTGTTATAATTGTGGAAAGCAAGGCCATAGGGCCAATGAGTGCAAGCTTACAAAGAATGAAAATGCTCGACAAGTGAATATGGTATATGAGGTTGAAAACCTTGTTGCTATGGTTACGGACCTCTTGATTATGGTCATCGAAGTTAACTTGGTTTGGCAAAAATAACAAGGATTGGTGGGTTGATACGGGGGCTACCCGTCATGTGTGCTTTGACAAAAGCCTCTTTAGCGCTTTCAAAGAGGTGACAAATGGAGAGAAGGTTTTTATGGGAAACTCCGCCACGGCCGAAGTCAAAGGCGAGGGGAATGTGATCTTGAAGATGACTTCGGGAAAGGAACTTACTTTGTCCAATGTGTTGTATGTTCCTGAAATTCATAAGAACCTTGTGTCGGGGTGGCAGTTGAACAAGTTTGGGTTCAAAATGGTTATTGAGTCGGATAGGGTCGTGTTGACCAAAAATGGTATGTATGTTGGTAAGGGCTATGCCCTCAATGGTATGTTTAAACTAAATGTAACCGTGTTTAATGGAATGAATGAGAACACTACTAGTTCTGCTTACTTGCTTGAGTCTTCTAATGTTTGGCATGGTAGACTAGGTCATGTTAACTTTAATTCCATTCGTCATATGATTAAACTTAATTGTATACCAACATTCGACATTGACTCAAATAATAAATGTGAAACTTGTGTCGAAGCAAAACATACAAGACCATCATTTAAAAAGATTGAACAATTCACCGAACCCCTCGAGATGATCCACACCGATTTGTGTGATCTAAAAGCAATTCCTACTCATGGTGGGAGTTAGTACTTCATCACGTTTATTGATGATAGTACAAGGTATTGCTATGTGTACTTACTTAAGAGTAAGGATGAGGCTATTGATAAGTTTATCTTGTTCAAAGCTGAAGTTGAGAATCAACTAAATCGGAAAATCAAAAGAGTAAGGAGTGACCGAGGAGGTGAATATGTTTCACCTTTCGTTGATTTGTGTGAAAGAGATGGAATCATACATGAACTCACGCCTCCTTACTCCTCTAAAACAAATGGCATAGCGGAACGGAAAAACCGCACTTTGAAAGAAATGATGAATGCCATGATGATAAGTTCTGGTGTAAGCCAAGACATGTGTGGGGAAGCAATCTTATCGGTGAATTATGTCTTAAACATGATACCCAATAAGAATAAATATGTAACTCCATACAAATTATGGACAGGAAATAAACCATCACATAAATACTTGCGAGTATGGGGGTGCCTAGCCAAGGTAGTAGTAACTCCACCGAAACAGCTACTAATAGGACCCAAAACAGTGGATTGTATATGTATAGGATATACTTGTTCGTTTTCTTGTGCATGATTCCAAGAACCCTGGAATAAACAAAGGCACCATACTAGAATCCAAGGATGCATCATGGTTTGAACATATGTTCCCATGCTTGGATAAAGGAAAACCGAGCTCTTCTAGATAGGTTGAGGAAATTGTTCTAGAAAACGAGGGTGCAAGAGATGAACCTCGAGAACAATATGAGATAGAGGAAGTCAAAATTAGAAAGAGTAAACGGGAAAGGACTGAAAAATCCTTCGGCTCTGACTTCCTTACCTACATGGTAGAAGAGGAACCCCAAACGTACCAACAAGCGGTGAGTTCCTCAAAAGGATCTCAGTGGAGGGAGGGCCATCAAAGGTGAGATAGATTCTATCTTACAAAATCATACTTGGGAACTAGTGTATCTTCCTCAAGGATGTAAACCACTAGGATATTGATGGATCTTCAAGAAGAAGATGAAACCAGATGGCACCATCGATAAGTACAAGGCAAGGTTGGTGATCAAAGGATATAAACAACGAGAAGGTTTAGATTACTTTGATAAATATTCGTCAGTTACGCAAATAACCTCCATTAGGTTAGTCCTTGCCATTGCCGCCATTAGAAAT
Source organism: Bidens hawaiensis (assembly GCF_021521415.1). Taxonomy (NCBI): domain Eukaryota; kingdom Viridiplantae; phylum Streptophyta; class Magnoliopsida; order Asterales; family Asteraceae; genus Bidens; species Bidens hawaiensis. Next base: position 745,612 of record NW_027491273.1, read on the forward strand.
CTGGAAGTTCACCAAATGGATGTGAAAACAGCTTTCTTGAATGGAAATCTGGAGGAAGAGATTTACATGAAACAACCTGAAGGTTTCATAGCCATTGGGCAAGAAAAGAAAGTTTGCAAACTTGTAAAATCCTTATATGGATTGAAACAAGCTCTAAAACAATGGCATCAAAAGTTTGATCATGTCATGCATGATGCCGGGTTCAAAATCAATGAATGTGACAAATGTGTATATGTGAAGGACACATCAAATGGATATGTCATTCTGTGTCTATACGTAGACGATATGATCATTGCTGGAAGTGATGACAAAATCATAACGTCCACAAAGAACATGTTAAAGGCAAGATTTGAGATGAAAGACATGGGTTTTGCGGATGTGATTTTGGGTGTTAAAATCACACGAACCCAAAATGGACTTGTTTTAAGTCAAGCCCATTACATGAACAAAATTTTTGATAAGTTTAATGCTAATGACTCTAATGTAGCTAGAACTCCTGTTGACACGAGTCAACATCTAGCTAAGAATAGAGGTGAACCCGTTAACCAGTTGGAATACTCAAGAATTATCGGTAGCTTAATGTACCTTATGAGTTGTACTAGACCAGACTTAGCATATGCTGTGAGCAAGCTAAGTAGATACATGAGCATACCAAGTTCAATTCATTGGAACTGTATGGTTCGGTTGCTTCGGTACCTAAGATACACTCGGGAATACGGGTTGCATTATAACAGATATCCGGCAGTTATCGAAAGACATTCTGATGCAAATTGGATATCTGACATGAATGATTCCAGAGCAACAAGTGGGTATGTATTCACACTTGGAAGTGCTGCTATATCGTGGAAATCGTCTAAGCAAACGGTTATAGCTAGATCCACGATGGAATCAGAATTCATCGCCCTAGATAAAGCGGGCGAAGTGGCAGAATGGTTACGTCAATTTGTTGAGGATATACCAAGATGGCCTAAGCCGGCATCAGCCATCTGTATACATTGTGATAGCCAATCGGCAATTGGCAGAGCTCATAGCACAATGTATAATGGTAAGAATAGACATATTAGACGTAGACATAATACGGTACGACAACTAATCTCTACAGGAATTATCACTGTTGACTACGTGAAGTCAAAGGATAATATTGCGGATCCGTTAACAAAAGGCCTAAGTAGAGAGTTAGTTCAGAAGTCGTCCATGGGAATGGGACTAAAGCCCTTGAAAAATTAAAGGTTCATACGAAGGAAACCTAACTCAACAGATTGGAGATCCCAAGAATTGAGTTCAATAGGAAAACCTAATTGTATGAATTAATGAGGTCACTGTGGGGGGATAACCCTACGTATTTAAAAGGTAGTTTACTACGTGGTTGGTGAACTTCCTAGTCCATTCCTAAAAGTGACAAGTGTGAGGCTAAGCCTATGGCTTTTAATGATTCGACTAAGGTAACCATATATGGTGAATCACCTATGTGAGAGAGAAGTGGGGTCGCTTCGAAGGGTATTGTTGGGGCACAATACTTAATGACTCTCGCAGAACCAGGCTCATGCTCATGACCATAACGAACATAACTATGAGGACTTGACTTTGTCAGGGAGAGTCTTGTGTGAAGTGTATTGTCGTCTACACAAACGACAGATGAGTTCAAAGACATCGCTGTCTACTCAGAGTCAGTGGGCTAAGTGCGCTTCATAAGCAAAGGTTCAAAGAGTAACATCTACCAATTGTATGAAAGATTCAACTGCTGAAATTTAATCGAAATAATGTTTTTTTCGACCTCCATTCATGTGGGGGATTGTTGGAAGATTAAGCAAAGTGTTTGTGAATGAATGTCTCAAAAAACTTGAAGTGGTGAAACTTTGTCCCACATTGGTTGGGGAACAAAATTGAGAATGGTTTATAAGGTGCCATTCTCACTACACATTTGAAAATTTGTGATGTGTTTTACTACAACTCCTACCCGCGCGTAGGGGGGGGGTGCAAATTTGGGTTTCCAGATTAAAAATCTATCGAACTCGTGCGTGCCCGCACGTCCCGCGGACACGAATGCAGCTCCGAAAACCCGAGCCCGCGTGAGGCGATTTTTTGCATTTGTTTTTGAGATATTGAAATCTTAACTGCTGGTCAGTGGTCATAACTAATTGTTAATGGTGTCATTAATAGTTATTCTGTAACTGATTATTATTATTATGATTTTCAGTTACATTTTCTGCACACTAATGACCATTATTGCACTTTAATGGTCATTATTGAGAGTTGAATACAGTTATTGGTTTTATCACTATAAAACCAGGGCATATGCGGTAGTTTTAAACACACCGAAAAACACACAACTCTCTCTTCTCTCTGCAGCATTATACTTGATTTCGTTTCAGGCAAGTCGTCAAGTCTGGCAGCATGCTACGGCTGTTTCGAACTGGTGTACCCTGGGAACAGACCGCGAATATGTTTAAGGGAATTGTGTTAAACACAAGCCTGGTTCATCGTTCACGTTTATTATTTCTAGTTTATTGTTACAGGTTTAATACAGGAATTTCCAACAAGTTTTGTGCAGGGAAAATGATGCAAAGATACGATAAGAATGCTTATCGAAGGCAGATAACTAAAAACTACTTGAATACTGGCGGCAGTAGGCGGGAAGTTCGTTTAACTAAACGAACGAACATGAACACATGTTTCGTTCGTTCATTTATCATCACGGACGTTCGTTTATTTATGTTCGTTTATGTATGTATATTTATGTTCGTTCATGTATAATTATATATTATCTGGATGAGTCATCTATCTAAAGTTTTTATTTTTGTTAATTTGTGTTCATTTATGTACGTTATCTTTGTTCAGTTATGTTCGTTTAGAATTTAAACAAACGAACATAAACGAACAGAATGTTCATTTTTTAAATAAATGAACATGAACATAAACATTTATTCGATTAAGTGTTCGTGTTCGCTTAAAAGTTAAATGAACGAACACGAACATGCCTTTGTTTATGTTCGTTCGATTCGTTTACAGTCTTTCATTATTCACATTGATGAATGCATCGGTCTCAATATCTAGGCTCATCGATTTTATTTGTGTTCGTGAACCGTTTGTGAACACATTCATTTCCTTAATAAACGAACACGAACATAAAATCTCGTTCGGTATGTAACATCCAACTTTTGTTAAATAGTAAATAATAGAAAGTTTTATGATTATTGTGTGTCGTTAAATTACTCGTTTGATAAGTGTGGATTGTGATTGGGATTTGGGCTTGGGAATGGGTTATGGGCCATAGGGCCCATGAAACCCCTATAAATACCCAACCACTTCTCCATTTTCTTACTTTTCCTTTCCAAGTACACACACACACATTAGAACACACACTTTCTCTCTAGCCCCCACATCCGAATCCAAGCAAAAGGAAGAACCTCATGTGTGAACATCATCAACACCAAGAATCACGTCTAGATCCTCAAGTTGTTTCAAATCTGGACCGAGCCTGAGAGCAAAAGGTGAGTTGGTTAAAAAGGTTAAGTTTTGAGGTCAGATTCGACATGCAACTTGTTATACTAGTAGATCGGGCCATAGGAAGTTAGAAAAACATAAACTTGGTGAGTTATAACCTCACTGGTGTGTTATAGAACAAAAAGGTGATGTTTGGACTAAGTAAAACACGGGTATACAAAGTTGGTACAACCCGAAACCCATAAAAAGGGTTCAGACGGGTTTTAAGGAAGGGTCTCGGGATAAGATGGCTCTAAAATGACAAAATAAGGTAATCGGGTCTTAATTGCATGAAAAAGATCTTCTCATCGCATGCCCTGCGAAATCCAAGAATTTCGCATCGCATGCCATGCGAAGCGAAACAAGCATGCGAAGCGAAATACGCATGCGAAGCGAAACAAGCATGCGAAGCGAAATGGCCATGCAAAGCGAAATGTCCATGCGAAGCGAAACTCCATGCGAAATTCCATGTGAATTTCCATACGAAATTCCACGCGATTCATTTTCTGATGCGTTTTTGATAAAGGACTATTAATGAAAATAAAATTTTTCCGAGCTGACCTGGCAACTCAACCCCAGCTAAGGGCTCTGCCCCTTGGACCCTGCTAGGGACTGCCGCCCCTAGACCCCGCTACAAGGGGCGCTGTCCCCCGGACCCCCGTTAGTTGAAGGTTTCATTAACTTAGCTGTAGGAAGTAGTAGTAATGTATAATTAACACGCGTAATGTATTGTACAGTTAGCCGTGCACAACTAAGGAAGGGCATTACCATTAACGGCGAGAGAAACTGACTCCAGGTGAGTTCTAGCCCCCTTTATCTGTTAGTTTTCGGGGCTGTGTGCATACTCCTATGTGGTAGGTAATACACTTACTTGATGGGTAAGTGTATGATACGTGTATGATTGTGTATTGATTGCATTATTACATAATGATTGTATGAACGAGTATGTATATATTTATAACTAGAAGATATGTAAAATATGCGCGTATGATAAATGTATGGTTATTCGAGACAGAAGGGACCAGACCCTCATAATATCTGAGATGATAGGGACCAGATCCTCATAATATCTGAGATGATAGGGACCAGACCCTCATAATATCTGAGATGTTAGGGACCAGACTCTTACAATATCTGAGATGATAGGGACCGGACCCTCATAATATCTGAGATGTTAGGGTCCAGAACCTTACAATGAGATCTTAGGGACCAGACCCTTATAATATCTGTGATATTTAAGATAGAATAGCTTATGGTATACCATAGGGTTTTATGAAAGAAAGTATGTAAGTACGTATGCATGTATCTAAAGTATGTATGAGAGAAGTAATAACAGGTAAGGTATGAATATGTATCTTCGGACACGTATGAGTAAGAATATGAATGTAATGTATGTTAACTGATTATCTAGAACTCACTCAGCGTAGCTGACTTTTAGTATGCACGCAGACAAATAGATTGAGGCAGCTGGCTTGAGGAGGGACACATGGCATGAGCTAAAGAGACTGACATCTATGAAGAAGTGTCATGACTATTTTATGTTAATGTTTATCACAAGACAACTTGTATGTTAAGATATGATTTGATGTTTTGTAATGTAATGCATGAAGTTTAATTATTCCGCGAAAGTTTTAATTAACTCTGATTTTAGAACTGTGTTTATGAATAAATCCAACACCAAAGTAGGGTTACCGGGAACGGGGCCTTACACGGTAACACATTATTTCCTTAACAAACGAACATTAACAGGCTTTGTTCGTATTCGTTCGGTTCATTTACAGCCCTAGGCGGCAGTGCCTATGGAGAGTTTAGAACATGCAATGAAAAGGGATGCACCGATAATCGCTGAATACTTAGGAGGTGCAACAAATTGCGATGCATGTCATATAATTAGTCCACAGCCCGATGGTTTTGGGGTTACCTCGTGTATTCAAAGTTGCCTAGTGAATGCCGGTGTATCAGTAGAGGAAGTAAATTATATCAATGCACATGCAACATCTACCAAGGCCGGAGATGTTGCTAAAATGAAGGCTCTAAAGAATGTATTCCAGGATAGTTTAGGAATCAAAATCAATTACACCAAGGTGAAGAGTACCATACAGAATGCTCTTAAAGTTTGCAAGGACCTCGTAATAATAACTAGTTGGACCCCATGCTTTCTTCATCATGTGAGTTCAACCTTATAATTTATAGCTTGTGTAAGTGTTTCTTGTATTTTAAAAAACTGACCGCCAATATTCAACTTGACCCAAAGCTTTTACCCATAGTTAATGTCATCATGTAAGTTCAACCTTATAATTTTTGTTGTCAGTGTGTTTTTAGTGATCAATAGAGAAAATTTCAATTTGAAATAAATTTATATTTGCTCAAATTATGTATACTTTGTGTGATGAATTTGAATTTAGAATTTGTAAGCTAATTTCTTAAAAATTAATTTTAGTGCTAATTATGTAAGGATTATTTAAGATAAAGTTAAAACTTGAATTTTAGGGATAATTTAGAATTTGTCCCCACCCCCCGAACCGAAAGAAGACTAACCCGAACGACGACCAACCAGGAAATTTTAATGTTTGGTTGTGAAAAATCTAAACACCGAAAAATGAGACCCCACTATGAAAAATCTTGGGTCCGCCACTGCCTGTACGTGCAAGATTGCTAGGTTTGATGAGTTGTGTTTTTGAACAACACAATAAATAAACAACCACACAAAATTCTTAAAACCAAGAATCAATCGCTTTACAGTGTCTAGTAATGAAAAAAAATGTGATTTAAATGATCCCATAGATGAGCACAGTATTGACAAGGTTCCGTGAGTTTTCCATAACAAGTTCTTTTGGTTTAAAAAAACATGATTAGTATTGTTAAGAAAAACTAGATTTAAAGAGGGGAAAATCCTTAAAATAGCCCATCTACAAAATAAGATTCCAACTTTGTCCCCTAAATTTAATATTTTCAAAAATGGCCCTCTCTAACTCATCTTTGACCATGTATTAGGAAATCTAACGCGTCTTTGATGACATGCTAGCATAACACATCTTTAAAGACGCGTTGGATTTCCTAATCCATGGTTAAAGACGCTAACATGTCGTCAAAGACGCGTTAGATTTCCCAACACATGGTTAAAGATGAGTTAGGCATCTAAACACGTAGTCAAAGATATGTTAGCATCAAACGCATAGTCGAAGATATGTTAGCTTTTTTGTTTGTTTTTTTAATATTATATTTTTATAATTAGTTTTACTTATATTTGTTTTTCTTTTATAACTTTTAATATATAAAATTTTATATTATTTCGAATACACCAACGAGAAATGTTTACTTTTATCTACGGACCGACATAAATTTTATTTAAAACCGAGTGGGGTCAAATTTTATTGAATATTTCGATATTGATTTGGCACGACTCGAGTTTGAGTTAGTTTATGTCGGTCAGTAGGTAAAAGTAAGCATGCCTCGTCGGTGTTAGGGCACGGATTTCCGGTATCCTCAGGAAACAATATTCAGAGTAAATTCAGGATGCGGTAATGTCAAAGGTAACAGCTATCCTAATTACATTATATATATATAATACGATCTTTGCTACTTTCCTTGTTTACCAGGTCAAAAGTAATTGCCTTGATCTCCCCAAGATTCGCACTTGCTGTTATTAGAGCGTGGCCAATAAGGAAACGTGGTGATTAAAGGAATTAACGGCTAATTGGACTCTTTCTAAAGTTTCCAAAAATATAGGCCATATTGTTAGCTTTTTATTTTTGTATGAATAGAGCTCAAAACTGGATCATAACACACACTCTAGACACACGAGACTTACTAGTACTCGCATTCTCTGTAATCACGATCAAGTTTGAGCTCCACCATTGTAATCACCTTTGTTATTAATAAACCGGTGGTGATAGTTTTCACCGCCCGGGGTTTTTTGCTTGTTATCTTAAGGATAACAGGTTTTTTCCCCGCAACAAATCCTTGTGTTCAAGCACTTTTACGTTCATTTCATACAAGCACCTAGTCCCGATTACTAATTTGGTTACGAAATTACCATTGTCAATTTTGACCAAAACAATTTGGCGCCCACCATGGGGCTATCGGTGCTTCAATCCATAATTCTGTTTATTTCATTCACCTTCATTCTCTTTACAATGGCCTCACAACCAAAAACCAGTTAAGTCTTTGCTCCGGTGGTTACTACAGCTACGAGTGTCAACCCAGGGCCTTCACCACTGCAGAGGAAAAATACTTAGCCCAGAGGAGAAATTCCACCATTCGCGGGGTCCTCCACATGAATAGACCCGGCTATTTCTAACAATGATATTTTTGCTTTGATGAAACAGGTCAAAACGCACATGGAGCAGCAAGAGAAGACCAACTCAAGGCTATTCAAGGAGATTGAAGGAATCAAGAAGAAACCAGGGCATGAGACAACCCCAATCATGCCCAGGGTCCTTGATTTTGATTCTCCAGGATCTTCTATCCTTCAGAATCCCGAATCCTTGGGGACACAATCAGCAAGGATTCCACCGCAGCAGCAATCAGGATACTGGGGAGCTTTTCCTTCGGTATCCTCAGAATTACCCGGACCAACAAGGCCAGGGTCCGTCAGCATGCAGCCTCGCTCAACCATGCCAGCCGGTGTATTTTCGTCAGAATCCCCAATGATGTCCTCAAAAGTGCATGTTGGAGATGACATCCCTATGCAGGCACCACCTTATCCTGAGGATACTATCAATGGAGGAATTAACCACCCAAGCTCAGGATACCAGAGACCTAACCAAGATCCTGGTAATAGTTTACTTAATCCTAATTTATACACTACCGTGGATCTGTGCAGGATAAGGGGATATCTCCAGATATAGCCAGGGAGTTACAAAAAATGAAGGACATGATCTCTAGTATGCCCGGGATAATCTGTTCCGTAGCTGAAGTCCCGGCGGGCAGTCACAAACTTTCCAGGTTCAGTTGGCCCTTATGCGACGTGAAAATCCCCAGGAAATTCCAGACGCCCAACATGAAACTTTATGACGGCACTACGGATCCTGAGGAGCATTTGGCTCAATACAGGGAAAGGATGGAGGTCAACCCTATCCCCGCAGAAATCAAAGAAGCATGTCTATGTAAAGGGTTTGGTTCAACACTAACAGGGCCGGCCCTCAAATCGTTATTAAGTATTCCTTCCAATACTATCACTTCCTTTGCTCATTTAATTAACTTGTTTAACAATCAATTTTCTTGTAGTAGATCTTTTGAGAAAATGACAGGTGATTTATATAGAATTGTTCAGCATAACAATGAATCCCTAAGGGATTACATAATCAAATTTAGCAGGGAAGCTTTGGAAATCCCCAACCTCGACATGGCAGCTGCTGTTGAAGCGTTCAAGATGGGACTTAGGAAGGATTCTCCTTTCTATGATGACCTCGTCATGACTCCATTCAGGAATCTTGATGAAGTCAGAAACAGGGCACTAAGATACATTCGGCTGGAGGATGACAAAAAGGCTCATGGAAACTTGGTTATCCCGAAATACGAGTCTACCAACAGGAAGTCTGACTCTCCAAAAAAGTTCTTCAGACCGAAGCCTTATTCCAAGCAGGATAATCCCAAGATCAATGCTGTGGAAGAAGACGAAGATGACGAAGAATATCCTAAAATATCCGAATATTGCTTTAACCTTGATATTGGTGGTGTAATTTGTGCCATGCAGGATTTAGGTGACAAGGCCAGATGGCCTAAGAAGAATGAGAAGCCTGGATCAAACAAAGACAAGTCAAAATGGTGTGCATTCCATGAAAACTTTAGCCATAGCACTGATGATTGTATAGCACTTCGGAAGGAAATAGGATACATTCTCAGCAAAGGACACCTGAAGGAACTATTTGGAAAAAACAAGAACAAAAGCCAGGATCCTGTCAAGATACCTAAGAGGGCACCTTCTCCACCACCCGGAGCTAAGGTGGTATCCTTCATATTGGGAGGATCTGAGAAAGACCTCTCTGTACTTCCACATTAACGACTCAAAGAATCATATCCTTCGATGAGGAAGATAGATGTGACCTTATGGATCCCAACCATGATGGTTTGGTAATTACTTTATGTGTAGCTAACTGTTTTGTGCGCAGGATACTCGTCGATGGAGGAAGCTCTGTGAACATTGTCCATATGGAAGCCTTGAAGAAAATGGATATCCCGGAAACAGAGATTATCCCGAAATCCTCAGTTCTTGTGGGATTCAGTGGCAAAACCAAGAATACCTTGGGAGAAATCAAACTTCCAATATATATTGAGGGAACTAACTCCCTACAAAAATTTTGCGTTATTGACTCTTTATCTTGTTGTAATGTGATTTTAGGCAGGCCCTGGATCCACAGCATGAAGGCAGTACCCTCGACCTATCATCAGTGTGTGAAACTCCCAAGTCCCTGGGGAGTCATCAAAATTGAAAGTGATCAGCAAGATGCCAAGGAATGTGATGCTTCATCAATGAAATGGACTACGAAGCCTACTCAAGCATAGCAATTACAGAAACAACCAGGGAAGGTCCTGCAAGCAAGAGAGCAGGATGTAAAGGAAGTATCTTTGGATCCTCAGGATACTGAAGTCAAAGTATTGTTGGGAACAAGTATTCCTGAGGATATTGAGACGGAATTAATATCCTTGCTAAAGAAAAGAGCTTCTACCTTCGCCTAGAAACATGAAGATATGACAGGTATATCTAAATCGATTATCACTCATAAACTTGGTATAGACAAATCTTTCAAGCCAGTACATCAAAAGTGACGGAAGTTTTCTCCTGAGAGAAATGCTATCATACAAGAAGAGGTGCAGAAGCTGCTCAAAACAAAGATGATAAGAGAAGTCCAATATCCTAAATGGTTGGCTAATCTAGTTGTTTTCCAGAAGAAAAATGGAAAATGGAGAGTGTGTGTGGACTTCACAGACCTGAATAAAGCCTGTCCAAAAGACCCATTCCCACTCCCGCACATTGACTCAATGGTGGATGCAACTGCTGGCCACGAGCTGCTAACATTCATGGATGCATCCTCAGGATTTCAGCAAATTCAAATGGAACCATCAGATCAAGAAGACACAGCCGTCATGACTCCCACTGGTATATACTGTTATACTGTAATGCCTTTTGGACTTAAAAATGCAGGTGCAACATACCAAAGGCTCGTCAACATGATGTTCAAAGATCAACTAGGGGGCACGATGAAAGTCTACATAGATGACATGGTGGTAAAGTCAAAGAAGGCCGGGGATCATCTGAGAGACTTGGCAACAACATTTGATATCCTGGATGAATACAACATGAAGTTGAATCCAGTCAAGTGTCACTTTGGGGTAAAAGCAGGAAAATTCCTGGGATACATGGTCACCAAAAGAGGGATAGAAGCAAGCCCAGAGCAGATTAAGGCTATCCTGGATATCAAATCACCAAGAAAGGTCAAAGATGTCCAAAGATTAACCAGAAGAATAGCTGCTCTCAACAGATTCATCTCAAGATCTTTAGAGAAGTGTAAAGACTTCTATGATATCCTGAGGAAAAATCAAAAGTTTGAATGGGGAGAGAAGCAAGAAAGGGCATTGGTATCCCTGAAGGAATACTTATCCTCAGCACCACGCATGATTAAGCCATTGATGGTGAGCCATTATCTCTGTACTTAGCCGTTTCTGGGAATGCAATCAGTGCCGTCTTGGTCAAGGATCACGAAGGTTAACAACATCCAATATACTATGTAAGTAAAAGCCTACTAGATGCTGAATCCAGGTATTCTTATCTTGAAAAGTTAATTTTAGCACTGATAATGGCTTCTACTAAACTAAGGCATTATTTTGAAACTCATGCTATACATGTAAAGACTAATTGTCCTATTAAGGCTGTCTTGAGAAAACCAGAAATGTTAGGTAGGATGGAAAAATGGGCTGTAAAACTTAGGGCATATGATATCCTATATGAGCCAAGAACAGCCATCAAATCTCAGGCGCTTGCCGACTTTGTGGCTGATTTTAGCCAGGATATAATTGAAGAAGTTGAAAAAGAAGTTCAGCAATTAGAGGTCAAGGAAAGTTGGACCCTACATACTGACGGTGCCTCCAACATAAGAGGAACAGGTCTAGGTATCCTGCTAAAATCGCCACAGGGGGACATTATACCTCTATCTATATCTTGTGAATTTCAGGCTACTAATAATGAGGCTGAATATGAGGCCTTAATAGATGGTTTGCAATTAGCTAAGGATATGAAGGTTAGGTATATTCAAGTTTATGTTGATTCTCTGTTATTAGCTAACCATTTCAATGGCTCTTATGCAGCGAATGCAGAAAACTTAGCGAAATATTTAGAAATAGTTAAGAAATTAGCTATGTGTTTCAAAACATTTGATATAATACAGGTACTAACGGAAGAGAACACTGAAGCATATGCCTTAGCAAATTTAGCATCGGCTCTCAAGATACCGAATGATATCAAGATACCCATCATTCATATCTTGACTCCAGCAACAAAGGAAAACTATGAAATCATGGAGACTTCAGAAACTGAAAATGATCCAGTATCCTGGACCCGTCCCATAATACGTTATCTTCAGGATAACGAGATCACAAGAGAAGAAAATCCCAGAACGTTCCGAATGAAGGTAACCCAATATATTATCCTGAATAATGTATTATATAGAAAATCACTTACAGGTCCATACTTGAGATGCTTGGAATATCAAGAAGCACGAGAAGTTCTCAAGGACATACATGAAGGCGTATTATCCCGGAAAGTTTGTGATTGCCCGCCAGGACTTCAGCTATGGGACGGATTATCCCGGGGATACTGGAGATCATGTCCTTCATTTTTTGTAACTCCCTTGCTATATCAGGAGATATCCCCTTATCCTGCACAGATCCACGGTTAGTGTATAAATTAAGGTTAAGCAAACTGTTACCAAGATTTTGGTAAGGTCTTTGGTATCCTGAGCCATAATGGTTGATTCCGCCATTGATAGTATCCTCAGGATAAGGTGGTGCCTGCATAGGGATGTCATCTCCAACATGCATTTCTGAGGACATCATAGGGGATTCTGACGAAAATATGCCGGCTGGCATGGTTGAGCGTGGCTGCATGCTGACGGACCCTGGCCTCGCTGGCCCGGGTAACTCCGAGGATACCGAAGGAAAAGCTTCCTAGTATCCTGTTTGCTGCTGTGGTGGAATCCTTGCTGATTGTGTCCCCAAGGATCCGGGATTCTGAGGACATCACAGGGGATTCTGATCAAAATCAAAGACCCTGGGCATGATTGGAGTGGCCTCATGCCCTGGTTTCTTCTTGATTCCTTCAATCTCCTTGAATAGCCTTGAGTTGGTCTTTTCTTGCTGCTCCATGTGCGTTTTGACCTGTTTCATCAAAGCAAAAATATCATTGTTAGAAATAACCGGGTCTATCCGTGTGGAGGACCCCGCGAATGGTGGAATTTCTCCTCTGGACTGAGTATTTTTCTTCGGCAGTGGTGGAGGTCCTGGGTTGACACTTGTAGCTGTAGTGACCACCGGAGCAAAGACTGAACTGGTTTTTGGTTGTGAGGCCATTGTAAAGAAAATGAAGGTGAATGAAATAAACGGAATTAATGGATTGAAGCACCGATAGCTCCACGGTGGGCGCCAAATTGTTTTGGTCAAAAATTGACAATGGTAATTTCGTAACCAAATTAGTAATCGGGATTAGGTGCTTGTACAAAATGAAAGTAAAGGTGCTTGAACACAAGGATTTTTTGCGAGGAAAAAACCCGTTATCCTTAAGATAACAAGCAAAAAACCCCGAGCGGTGAAAACTATCACCACCGGCTTATTAATAATAAAGGTGATTACAATGGTGGAGCTCAAACTTGATTGTGATTACAGAGAATGCGAGTACTAGTAAGTCTCGCGTGTCTAGAGTGTGTGTTATGATTCGGTTTTGAGCTCTATTTATACAAAAATAAGAAGCTAACAATATGGCCTATATTTAAGGAAACTGCGGAATTATTTCAATTAGCCGTTAACCCTTCAATCAACACGTTTCCTTTCTTGTCACGCTTCAATAACGGAAAATGCGAGTCTTTGGGAGATCACGATAACAATCCTTGACCTGGTAAACATAGGAAGGAGCAAAAATCGTGTTACATATATAATGTAATTAGGATGCCTGTTACCTTTGACGATACCGCATCCTGAATTTGCTCTGAATAATGTTTCTTGAGGATACCGGAAATCTGTGCCCTAACAATAATTATTATTATTATTATTATTATTATTATTATTATTATTATTACAAATTAAAAAAAAAACCTTAAATGAGTCTAAGCTCGACCCAATAAAGCTCAGATGTGAAATCAATACATACAAGCAAACAGAGGTAAACCTCAAAAATACGCAAGGCCCGGCGAGCCTAAACGTGCTTCTTATTCAAGGCTTGAGCTCGGGATCGATAATAAAACAAGTTGAGGCTCGGGCTCGAAAAAGCTCAGCTCTTTTCTAGTTTTTTATATTGATCGAGCTCGAGTAGGTCGCAAGCGGTTTAGCTCGTTTGCACCAGGGCCGTTTCCGAGAATTTATATGCCTCGGCCGAGCCGAAATAAAAAGGGCCATAGATCCTAACAAGTAACGAAATAATATAAGCAAAAAAAAAAAAATTAGGCCTTATTTAAATGGTTTTTTCTTTGGTTTAAACAATTAAATTTTTATATGAGCTTACTTGGTTATGATTTAGGCTGTGTAAGAACTTTTTGTATAAAAATAAGCTTAAATTTGTATCAAGTGAGACTAGAACCTACAACTTTTTGGTTTGGAGTCATGCCTCTTTGCCACTAGACCAAACTAGTTATTGTATAATTAGGGTAAAACACTAAATATACATTTTTTTTCATAAAAATATATGTATACAAAAAAAAAAATTTTGTGCCCCCAAAAATTAAGTGCCCCGTCCGGTCGCCTACGTTACACAGTGTCCTAGCCCGCCTTGGTTTGCACCATTAGTATCGTTACAGAAAATACCGAATACCAAATTTAAGAAAAATGGGTACCAAATACCGTACTGCATTTATCATTTCCCCACCGGTACAGGTAGGTATGGGAAAAAGAATCTCATCCCTAATGATTTTGCGTAACCGGTAACACCATTCATATTGTGAAATTAAGGTTTATGGAAGCGAAATACAATCTATGAAATTAGATAAGCATGCCAATGCTTAGAACACATATTGAACAATGATTGTCTTATGGACCTTGGATATTAATATTAATATTTTAAAGTTTTATTTTTCAGGAAACACCATTTATGATGGGACTTGCAGTTGCGGGTGCTGCGTATGTTGGGAGGTATGGGATCCAAGCTTCGAATGCATTCAAGGTTAGACCAGTCACGCCCGTGTTTGTATCTAATTCTTTATATTTCTTTGAACGAGTTGAGCAGTTCTAAAAGTTATCTGAAATCAGCTGGCTAAAAGCTTAATTCAAGTCAAGATTAAACAAGTTCAAGTCTAATTTTAAATTATTTAACAAACAAGCTTGAGCATGAGTTTCATATACTGAGCTTGATAGGCTTGCGAGCCTAAACAAACATGTTATTTATAAACGTAATAATTTTATCTAATATATTGAATAAATATTATTATGTATATAAAATTAGAATTATAAATTGAATATATAGAAAGCATTTCATTATAAAAGACTAAATTACTACGGGGAAAAAGTATAAAATCCTAAGTTGTTTGGTTTTATTTTGTCAATGGTTAAATTAAATAAAACTTTTAGTTCTTACACATACAAATGTTTGTATATATGAAAACCAATCAGTTCATATATTTTACAACCACTAGCTTGATCTAGTGATAAATATGTATGACTTACAACTAAATGGTTATGGATTGTAATTTCATTTGAGATATGTAGTGAAACAAACAGATGGAAAAAAACCTGTATATGTGTAGGAAATATGCGTACACATGATTTATACATATATATTTTTTTACAATATGTGAAGAAATGACTAAACATTATGTTTCAACTAATTTCTTGTATCGGTAGCTTAATGAAAGAAGACTAGGATCTTTGCGATCAATAGTTCTATTTTGAGCGTCCAGATTTTATCATTAGTGGGTCTTCGGGCGGGTGGGTTTTCCAGAACTAGAGATAACTTAGGGGCGCTTAAGGGCTCCGTACAACTGGGTTGGGCCAGCTGACGGTGACCTTTTACTACCGGGTCACCCTGTAGGAAGTAGTTAAGCAATTGCCTATTTGTTGGCAATTAAAAAAATAATAATAACACCTTACTTTAGTGGTTCCTACAACTGTCTAATGCTATATTTTTTATCTTGATTTTGTTTTTCTTGCAAACTTATAAACAAGATAAAGGAAGCACATAGAAGGGTGAAGCAAAAGATCACTATCTTGCTTCCAAAATCAGTGAAGCAAAAAAAAAATGATGCTCAGGAAGACCAATAACACCACCTCTCAACAATTTATACAACATAAAACATTAGAACAATAAACTTTGTTATACCTTCCATGTTTCCGGAAATGTCTCGGTAAATTTTTAGAGTATGCAAATAACTAAATTGGTGTATTGCTCTTTTAGCTTCCAAATTAAAATATGAACTACAGAACTAGGTTTGTAACCACCGGCATGCATTCGGTTGGCAAGGGCTAAGTATGGAAGGTAACAAAACCCGTTGAATTGCTGCGACGGGGGTTCGTATTGGTTAGACACATTGTGGTAACGAACTAAACCCAAATAATAAATTAATAAACATCTAGAATGGTATTGAAACTCGTATAGTGCATGATACAAAAAATATATATTTAAAATGATGTATGTTCGGTTGGTAGTTGTTGCAAATTCAATCAATTAGGTTTGTGACTGTATCAAAACTAAACCTAAAAAATAATTTCAACATTGTTGATATAAAGTTCAAGAAATGAATCAAGTGGTTCTAGAATAGGACGCAGTAAGATGCTATCTATAATTTGTGAGATACACATACATAAATGGAGGATCTTGCAAATGGATAGCTTTGCAAATGATCTTCTATTTTTATAAATAGGATTTGGCAAGGCTAACAACTAACTCGTTTATTTTGTTCATCAATGTTTAAGCAGAGGAGTAAATGGACCACCAAACTCATTTATTCTATATTGTCACATCAAAATACAAAATATAGCGAATGCCCAAAAACTTAGACGGTCAATTTAGAAATGACTTTCAAAAAACTGTGTTTGGAAATAATATCAGGTAAAGCATGTGAATAAAACCGTTGTGAAATTTTAAACAGAATACAATGATCCTTTTAAAACACTGTAGGTGATGTGTTTAAAAAAAAAGTTGTTTTATATTAACAGTTATAAAAGATAAGGCACTTTATTCAAACAACTTTAAATGAAAATTACTCACACTAGTTCAGATTTAACCCGCAGCTTTAAATGACGTTATTTACACCAATTCAATCTCATTGGCGTGATGCGCGTATTATTAATTATTTGGCATGGTTTATCTTGTTTTTCTAAGCGGTTTCATGTATAAATGCTTTAAAATAAAATTTAAACATATTCTATAGACAAATTTTTTGGTACTATTATAATATTTTCTACTACTTTAAATAATAATATATTGTTATTTTTCATAACTTTGATAACTAAAGGGTAGTGTTACGATTAAATCTTATCTTAAATATGTATAAACGAAACCTTCATATTTTTTCTCAAGTCTCGCTTTATTTATAAATGATGGTTTCTCATGTATTTGACCCGAATTCATGGGTATGGGTCTCATCAAACCCAGATAGTTTTTAAACGGGTTATAACATCTCATTTATTTGTAAAACCTTTTCATCATCAAACTTTAAGTATATTATTAATTTCTTTACAATAAATAAAATTAAAATACAAAAACATATATAAATATTAGAAACATAAAATGTAAAACAAACCTCGTAATCAAACCCTAATTTAATCTCTCAATATGGATTTAGTTATATTAGCAATTCTTTTTTCTTTTAAGTTTAACTTAAATGAAAAGTTTCACAAAATAATATCCAAATTATAACAAATGAATATAAACGAATAAATATAAAAATTAAATAGATAATTCATTCAACGTTTCACTAAAAAATGAACATAACCCAACATAAATTAATCAAAATAGATTTAAGTATATTATTAACTTCTTACAATAAATAAACTAAAATCCAAAAAATTACATTCACAATATTATAAATGAAAATATTAGAAACGAAAAATTTAAACAACCCCGTAATACGGGGGATAAAAACTAGTTTATTATATATGTGTTCGTATATTAACAGATACTTTATTTTAGAGATAAATATATGGGGAAAAGTTAAAATGGAAAGAAAGAAAGTGTGAGAAGGATTTGTAGCCACACAAAAAACCCCTCAAAATTTATTTGGAATGTTTTAAGCGATCCGTGAAAATATTTTCGATTTTTACAAACAAATAGTATGTTTTTCTAAATTAACAAGAAATTGGCCGAAAAACACGCGTTTTCGCGCTGTTTGTCGTACCCGATATAATTTTCGCGCCAAAAACCGAACCTAAATTAAACTTGGACTTGGGATTTCACGTTCGGGCACGCAAAACGAGACTAATGGGCCAAAATTGGGCCCAAAGGGGCCCAAAAAAGTCCAGCCCGCCAAGTTGGACTTACCCATCCTTTAAGTTTTCTTTATAATTAATATAATATATAAGATATTTTCATCATTTCTTCAACACAAATCTGGAGAATTCTTGCTGGACCTTCATCACAAACTCAAACCCTAAGGACCTGTAGTTACTCTAGCTAGAAGGCCAAGAACCTGGAAATGCGTGTAAAGGGTTGAAATAGTCAAAAACTGCAAAGGGACTAAGTGATAACAAGGGAAACGAACCCCGAGCTGACATCGCACTAAGTGCCTATTAAATCGTGAGTTTCATGACCCCTCTTTTCAAACTGTTTACGAACTATTAGGGTGAAAAGCATGTTTATATACAATTATCTATCTGAAAACGATTCAAGATATGAATCATTTAAATGTTCAAATACGAAAAGTCTCTACAAACATAATGGTTGACTATTTGCTGATGAAATGTGAATAGTATTGTTGATTGATATATTAAGTGGAGATAGTACCAATGCCAAAACATAATAAAATTACACGTGACAACATGTTTATACAAACACGTTATGTATTGTTAAACATAACGAATTGGGCAAATAACGTGGTCTGTAATGGCCATAGGGATAACGTGGTCTGTAATGGCCATGAGGATAACGTGGTCTGTGAAGGCCATGGGGATAACGTAGTCTGTAATGGCCATGGGGATAACGTGGTCTGTGACGGCCATAAGAACAACGTGGGCAGTGGAGGCCATGAGGTTATTGTGGGCGGAAGGAGAGCCACAATGATTGATGGTACGTGGGAAATACTATATATGTGTAAACATATATCTATATGCATACTAGGTGGGTAGGCATAGGAAATATTATAGCGTAGGAAATACTAGATACACACACACACACATACACTGTGTAATGGTTGATTTTACGTGGAACCGTTATGGACTGAAGGCAGGCCACAGTGGTTGATTTTACGTGGAAAATGGAGGCATGTAGTACGAACGAACAGTCACGATTTTATCGTAGTTTCAAACTCATAACATAAACATACACACATACAAACATACAGATGTACATATATTCAAACATAAATAGATTTTCGCATATGCGCGTACATACAAACTATGATTGTGTGGTATACAGAACTGATTTCGTTAAAACTTATGAAGCTCACCAAACTATTCGTAGTTGACCTGTTTTTAACATGCTTTTCAGGTATTTAGAAAAGTGGAGTACATTGCTTATGTGCTACGTGTTTGGATTGTGATCGATGCGGTGTAAATTGATACAAGCATTCGAGTTAGGAGTAAAATAGCTTATCGGGCTGGATTGGTTTGTATCACCTAGTTTGTAAACGAAGTTAGATCGATGTAATATATTGTAAATTAGTTAGTAAAGTTTCTTTATGAACAATGTGTTTGATACCAGTTGTGTCTGTGACATTACCGTTTTACGCTTTCGTAAATCGCTTAACGGGGTGTGACAGAAGTTGGTATAAATTATAACTCAAAATATAAAT
Organism: Bidens hawaiensis; assembly: GCF_021521415.1. Taxonomy (NCBI): domain Eukaryota; kingdom Viridiplantae; phylum Streptophyta; class Magnoliopsida; order Asterales; family Asteraceae; genus Bidens; species Bidens hawaiensis. The sequence goes on from NW_027491273.1 coordinate 765,240, forward strand.
AAAAAACGAAAAATTTTAAAAAACCAAAATGTTTCCCCCGTCATTCTCGTTCAAACAACAAAAAAAACCATCGAAAAGACACAATGCCGAGAAAAAAGACACAATACCCAAAATGCACAAACAACACAATGATAAATAAAAAAAGACTCAATATGTCTCAAAATATAGCAAAATACTAAACAAAATATAACATAATGTTAAGTAATATAACACAATATCAAAAAAAAGACACAGTGTCAAGGAAAGAAAACACAATCAATGACGAAATAAAAAGAACACAATGATAAATAAAAAGACATAATGATCTTTTTTTCCTTAACATTGTGTCTATTTTTTCTTTTTTTTTTGTAAGCGAGAAGACGGTGGAAAAACTTGTGTTTTTATATTCTTCGTTTTTTATTAAATTTTGAGTTATGATTTTTTTTTTTTTTGCTACAATCATTCTTATTATTCTTATTTTTGTCCTCTTTTATAGTGGTAGGGGGCTTGGATTCTCAAATGCCCCAAATATATGAGCCCACATCTTAGTTCAAATAAGTTTCTGAACTAGAAACAGTGTATATATGGTGGCGGCCTAGCTATAAAAATGCAACAGCCCATAAAGACGTATTAAATAAACTTGGCGATAAAAATTAAAATACAGCAAATTAGGCATGAATTTAATAGGTTGATAAGTCATAAGAGTACTAACTTTCCTTAATAAGAAAGAATTTATTTATTTATTTATAACAATGCCATAAGCAGTAACAATCGAGCTACTTCATACCACTCGTGACAAACATGGGAGCTACTTCGATTCCCGCTATCCGCCCAAAATGAAGTCATTTCTTTCATATTCATAGCTAAAATTAGAAATGAAAATGATAAAAGATTTGGTATAGTTAGTCGTCATAGTGTAGTGATTCTATGCTTCCCCTATTTGCCTTCTACCCCAAAAGAAAAAGTGTTAAAGTTACCAGAGTAAAAAATACCATTTTTTTTGACAAAAAGTATTGCAGAGACAGGATTTGAACCCGTGACCTCAAGGTTATGAGCCTTGCGAGCTACCAAACTGCTCTACCCCGCGCCGAAGAGAAGAACTGAAAACAAATATACAAGCAAGGATTGAATGCGCCCCTTTACCATATCTGTACTAATAGAATAGCCTATTTATACAGAATGGTAAAGAGGCCGTCTATGATCATCGATCATAGAAATGAAATAAAGATAGTTTGCCCATAATTGTTAAATCAGCAACACACACCACCACCAGATGCCGCCGCGTATTGCATTCTCACATTTATGCCACTGCCCGTAAACGAGAAAAAGATGCCGAAAGGCGGGGTTGTTGTCACTGGAATGGGAGTCGTTTCTGTGTTTGGAAATGACGTTGATACCTTCTACCAAAGACTCTTAGCAGGAGAGAGCGGGGTTGGGCTGATAGATCGATTCAATGCTTCAGGTTTTCCATCGCGAATTGCTGGTCAAATTCATGACTTTGAATCAGGTGGATATATTAATCGCAAAGACGACCAAAGGTTAGATGATTGTCAAAGGTATTGCATTGTTGCCGGGAAAAAGGCCCTTGAATATGCTAATCTTGGTGCTGGTGAATTGTCCAAGGTATGTCCAGTGGCGGACTCTAGAAAATTTGTCATAGCGGTCAGAAATTTTTTGGGTCGTTACTCAGTTATATAAATATTTTTTTATCGGTCCAGCTCAGCCGTTTTGGTCAAGTCTAATAAAAAAAATAGATAACCAAACAAAATGTGTGAAACTATTAATTTAGAAATTCATAATTAGAATAAAATATACCATCTATTTTAACAAAATATAAGTTATTCTCTATGAATTTTCATTTTTTTTGAAATGTATCCATTACATCATCTATTTTAACATTCCTGGCAAGTCTTTCTTAATGACACATATATGACTATCGCAATCATATATCCATCCGATTACGCAAAAAAACATCTTTCAACGCCTGTGGTTACGACGAGTGATACGAGAGCTAACTTTAATAAACGACACACCAATGAAAATGAATGGTGTTTCTTGGTTTGAACCATCAATTGAACAGAACTTGCTAAATCAATCTTGATTTCAAATCGTTTATCACGTGGCAAACAAATTATAACTGGATTGGGTATTGGGCTAAAAAATTGGTAGAGTTTGAATGTGTTGAGTTTTGAGCTTAATTTTGGTGAGATATAATTTTTTTGGGTATTGGACTATAGGACTTAAAAATTGGTATTAAACTCAAAATTAATTGGAAAAATTATTGATATTACATTTATATAATTATATTTGTAAAAACTTTCATTTTAATTTTTATTTGGGTCGGTTTCAAACTTTCATGGGTCGTCTCAACATTCCGTAGGGGTTGGATGGAATTTTACACTATATTGAGACTAATTTTTTTTTTCAATGGGGATGGTGGACCTCTCGCTTATGAGTAGGACCGCGAATGGGTATGCCATTTGTTCCTTGTTTCATGTGCCCATAAAAGCGTGTAAGATTTCATTAACTTTGAGTTCATTAATTGGGTTTAAACATTAAGAATTATATATATATATATATATTTCAAAATAATATATATAATTTTAAAAAAATTGGCTAGGGTGTCGGGTGTCACACCCCAACCTAAGACGGAAATGCCGGGACGTAAGCATGATTGCTCATACCTCGAGGTAACTATCATACAATATATATGGCAATATCTAATAATTAATTTTATTCCATATAAAAACAAAATATCCAAATATAGCAAATCATTCAAACTCCATAATTCATAGGGGTGTTCTTCGGGTTTGTTTTTCGGGTCGGGTTCTTCGGGTTACAAAGTTTTTAATCTTGACCCGAAACTCAACCCAAATCTCTTACGGGTTTTTCGGGTTCGGGTTTTTTCGGGTTGGGTTAATCGGGTTTCGAGTATCCTACAAAACAAACAAACCAAAGAAAAAAAGCACAAAAACAAAAAAAAAAAATTAAGAACGACAATGCTAAAATTAAAAAAAAAAACATATTCTTCTTTGCTTATAACAAAATAATCAAATAACAAACCAACATAGCTTGATAAAACATTCAAAAGAAGAGTAAAATTAACTCGAGCCTTAATCATATTCAATCGGGCGTGATTTGGTTGTTCGATTTCGGTTGCTATTAGTAATAAACGGAAAACATAAATTAATAAGAAACAATCGATCTATAATAGTTAGAATGACAACAGTCAATTAGAGCTAGATTATGATAACTTTAGTGGCTAAGACTTAGCTTATTATACATAAAAATATATTTAATTTTAAAACTAGAAGTTTATTCGGGTTTTTCGGGTTGACCCGAAACTTATAAATCAAACCCGAGAACCAACCCAAATTACTTCGGTTCAGGTTTCAGGTTTGTCTTTTCTCGGGTTCGGGTTAGTTCGGGTTCGGGTGCGGGTTTTTTCGGGTCGGGTTTCAGGTAAAAGTGACAGCCCTAATAATTCATGACAATAAAGGAAGTAATCCCAAATTAAAATTTAACAAATTGTTCTTGATAAAGCCTATGGTCTCATCTAGCAATCCAATACTCCGAATCTTCAGTTTAAGCGATAACCTGCATATGCGTATAAAATAGATAGATTTGTCAACAATAATGTTGAGTGAGCATGCCATTAATTTTGCAAGTTACAATATAATACGAAAGAATAGAAAAGCGTAAGTAAAGCGGTAAATAAACCAAACCAATAAGCAAATAAAGAGTCAAGCGAACCATTGCCAAGCGAATCGGGCGCCGGTTATACAATACGGTCGTATGATCATACTATATGAGAATATGTTGGACCTCTCCGAATGCGTAAAATAACCAAATAAGCAAATAACAAATAAGTTCAGCAATTCACACACAATACAACGTTTGCTAAAGTTGAGAGATATATATAAACGAAATACTATAGTATGCATACGCCCCCAAAACGTTTGAAAATAAGTAAAACGGGGGAATGACAAAACTCACCTTAATAATAAGCGAGTTAGTTAAATATTAAGAATAAACAAAGAGGTCTTCCGATTAACTCGCCAAACGAAAGTAATCAACAGGAGCTGAAACTTAGCGATATGAAAGTATAAGTAAAAACAAACTTAATTCCGCTGGAATCAATCCAAACGGATGAGTAGAACTTGAGTTATGTTAATTTTAACGTTTAAACGAGTCGAGTCTGACCAGAATCCGAACTTCGAGTCGGAAGTCGGGTTTTGGTTAGAACCCTTAAAATTTTATTACGAGAAGAAAAGTCTTTTGGACTGAACGTTGAATCCGACCAGAAGTATGAGAAAATATAAAGTCAAACAGACTGACTATTTTGCCCCTTATCGGGTTTTAAAGCAATTGACCAGTCAATACCCTTCAATCTCATAAATCGATTGAAGGTTATCGACTAGAGAATGTTTATGAACGAAAACTCAGTTTACAACTTACCCGAAAAGTGAACGAACGAAGAGATATAACGAGTCAAAGGTACTTAAACTTGTATAGTCAACCGGTTCTAAATGATTCTTCAACAAAACACCAAAAACCGAACGATTATGAGATGGGCAGAAGGTATGACGGCTGTGGAATGCTACTTAGGGTTTATGTAAAGGTTTGTGGCAGATGTTTATGTGTTGTTTATATAGGAAAAGCATAAATGGAACTAATTATGGGCTTTTACTCGTTTTAAGTAAGTAAATATGATTTTAAGGAAGGAATCATTGAAATAATCAAAAAGATCCTCTTTTGATCAGTAAGAAACGATTTGGGAATCATATTTTAGTTATACTATGATTACTTGTTTCTTACTTCTCTCAAAAGTGCCTAAAATACACGATTTTATACCATAAACGAGTTTAGAAACGAGATTTCGTGAACCAACTGACCAGGTCCTCCACTGCGCTGTGCGGCCAGAAGGGACCCCTGCCATCACGCAGCGGTCCGGCGTCCAGGAGGGAAGGTTTCAGGCATTGTCACTTTTAGTCCTTGATGTTTATTAATTTGATCATTTTATGAACTATTTAAGTTAAAAATAAGAAATAAATGATAACTAAATCATGGAGGGCTAAATGTGAATATAAGGAACTTAATAACTTATAAAAGTTTTATTAAGGATTAGGATCCAAATAACGTTCAAACACGGATAACACTAGGGATGAGCTCGGTATCGTACCGACCGGTACCGGTCCCGAAAATCGCCAACGTTCAAACACGGATAACACTAGGGATGAGCTCGGTATCGTACCGACCGGTACCGGTCCCGAAAATCGCCAAATCTTGGTACCGGTATGATACCGGGACGATACCGGTATTGAAGGTAAAAATTCGGGAAATACCGGAACCGTACCGTACCATACCGGTACCGAAACTCAAAACTTTGGTACCGATTTGGTACCGGCAGTACCAAATCGGTACCAATTTCGGTACCGGTACCAAGTGCCAAATGCTCATCCCTAGATAAACCATGATAACCGAATAAGATGAAAAACCCAAAATGTTTAATCCGGCTGGGGTCAGTCGACCACCCGGCCTGTCTCATAGCCTTCCTTGGTATCCAGAATTGTGTGTAACATTTCATTAAGTTTGTGTGTAGACCGATAAAACACGTTCCGGTGTAATCGTTGGACCAGCAATGGGGTGCGTAAGGGTCTTCAGTGATATTGCAGAAACTCTAATGGAGAGAGGTTGTAATAAAATCACACCATTTTTCACACCGTATGTTCTAGCAAGTATGTGCCCTGCCTCTCTTGCTATAGATCTTGGGTTTACGGGACCAACCTACTCCATTCTAGCTGCTTGCGCGACATCCAATTATTGCTTTTGTGCTGCGGCAAATCATATCCGTGAAGGGGTGGCTGATCTAATGATTGCTGGAGGTGTAGAAGCTCCTTTAACACCACTTATTTTGGCAGGTTTTGGTGCATGTAATGCATTGTCTCGGCGAAACAATGATCCCAAGACTGCTTGCAGACCATGGGACCAAGATAGAGATGGCTTTGTTGTTAGTGAAGGAGCTGGTGTTTTGGTAGATTACACAATATAAACATAACATAGACATTTTTGATAGATTAGGCGGTTTTACAAAGAAAAAAGTGGTTTTACTAAATTTCAAGTATTTTTAGATAATTTGGTATCTCAAATAGAGGTTTATGAGGATACATAAGCTAATTTTTCCAAGTGCCGGTCCAAGTCATCCAATTGTGACATGTGAAAGCCATCTCAAATAGCGGAGTACACAAACCACCAATTTTGGACGACGACATGGATTGCCGCTTGGAAGGTTAGCAGATGTGTCCTCGTAATCCGCTATCTAAGATAACAAATTAACTAAAAGCAGTTACAATTTAGTCAGCCACCTAAAGGCTAAAACCACTTTTATTTTTGTAAAACCATCTAATCTAGCCAAAAAAAAATCATAAACATATATCTTGTAGTTTTCTTATATTTTAATATTTATTTTCCGTTCGTTTGCAGGTGATGGAGAGTTTAGAACATGCAATGAAAAGGGATGCACCGATAATCGCCGAATACTTAGGAGGTGCAAGAAATTGCGATGCATATCATATAATTAGTCCACGGCCCGATGGTTTTGGGGTTGCCTCATGTATTCAAAGTTGCCTAGTGAATGCCGGTGTATCAGTAGAGGAGGTGAATTATATCAATGCGCATGCAACATCTACTTGGGCCGGAGATGTTGCTGAAATGAAGGCTCTAAAGAATGTATTCAAGGATAGTTTAGGAATCAAAATCAATGCCACCAAGGTGAAGAGTAGCATACATGTATCCCCAAATATGAACCCCATGCTGACAATATTCGCCTTGTGTTGCTTTTCAGTCTATGATCGGACACTCGTTTGCAGCCGCAGGAGGTATGGAGGCCATTGCTACAATTAAAGCAATTCAAACAGGATGGCTGCACCCCACAATTAATCAATTTGTGCGTCATATCTGCATTCGTATTATTCATATTATTTCTCTTTCCTTCTGTCATACTCTAATTAATTTTCTTGTGTTTTATGGAAACTGTAGCAACTTGATCCTGAAGTTGAATTTGATACTGTCGCAAATCATAAGCAACAACATGAAATCAACGTTGGTGAGTTTCTTTCCATTTCGATCTCCATTATCCAATGTTAGTATTTGCTAAGCTGGCTTATTCAATTTCAAATACTTTTGTACGCAGCGATTTCAAATTCATTTGGCATGGGTGGACACAACTCTGTTGTAGCATTCTCTGCTTTCAAGCCATGATTGCATCACAAATATATAACATGAATAAAGATATTATCTTTTAACCGGTGAAACATATGATAGCGTTCATATTAAAGCAAAATTGTAATGAAATGTAAAATATTGATTACAATCGTATGTAATAATATACATAAACTTAAGAGAATATTATAGTATTCAAACATGTATCACACAATCAAACAAGAATAAAAGCGGAGCATTTATATAAAACCAGAGCATCTGTTATATAACTGGAAATGAATTTGCGAGTATGAGATATCATCGAAGCTTTTCGGTATTTTCTTTTTGAGAGAACTATGGTTTTCGTCCCTATTGTTTGTTCTAAGTTGCTATTTCAATTAAAAAGTTTTTAATTTGTTATTTTCGTCTATAAGGATTCATTTACGTTGCAATTTCCATCCATAAGGTTTCGTTTTCATTGCAATTTTTGTCCCTGTAGTTTGTTAAAGTCTGCTATTTTAGTCCAAAATATGTTAACGAAAAGGACGAAAAATTGCAATGAAATGAACCTTTTGAACGAAAATAACAAATTTTAAACCTTTGGACTGAAGTGACAAATTTGAACAAACCACAGAGACGAAAACCACAGTTCGCTCTTTTTTTAAACGTCCAACCAAAATAAATTTCATTATAACAAACATTCGTTATTAGCAAGTTGCTAGCAACAACACTAGCCACCCAATAACATACACCATTTGTGCACTAGATTGAGAACAGGCGTAACATTTGCTATGTTTCAAACCTAAAAACCCGACTCGTTTTAAATATTTGATTTTCATGAAAGATTAATTTTTTTATTATGATATTTACCATTGATTTGTATTTGTTAAGTTAACCTCGATTTCAACGCTATATTATATTATTATTATTATTATTATTATTATTATTATTATTATTATTATTTATTTATTATTATTATTATCGTCACACCCCTGCCGGTGGCGGAATGTCGGGGCGTAACGTATAGATTCCTCAAAACACACGTGACAAATATTAAAGCGGCAATATTCTCATTATCATATTAAATCTCTAGTACATAAGTTTGAAATAGAAATAACATAAAAACAAAACAAACTAACTATTACATTATTTTATTTAATTAACCTAAAGGCAATCTAATTGTCTTCAATCATGGTAAATGCATAAAACCATTGTACTTGTAGCATATATAAAAATAAAGGTCAACTATAAATAGTTGGTGAATTTCCCACAAATTTGATATAATATAATATGAGGCAAAATCTATGCAATTCCTTAAGACAAGTATGATAATTCAAGCGTAGATGAATTATATAAAAATAACAAATAAGGCACTTTTCTATTTGACACCAAGTCGAAATAGTAAGGAGAGTGTATAATCATACTTATTGAGGCTACTAAGGCTATGTGGCAACAACAATAAATAAATAACACAAACTAATAATCGTTCAATGAGACACAAAACATTAAGCAAGTAATTAACACAAAAGTAAATGTATGAATAGTAGTTTTGAGGCAATGAGACTAAAATAAAGTTTTTGTTGGGTTATATATGCTACCCCCAAAATATTTAAAAGAGTAAAAAAGGGGGATGTGAGAAACTCACTTTGATTGGTGAGTGAAAGGATTGGATGTTTGTGTGACTTGATAAATCCTACCCATGAAGCCCTAAACTAAAGTTTAGAAATGTGTTTTAGGCTAATGATAAGATTATAAAACCTAATTGAACAAACGATAAGATAAAAGCAAGGAAAAATCAAAAAGGTAGATGAAATACAAAATCATTTTTGGAAAGCAAACTATTCTTTTTTTTTTAGATATTTAAAATATCAAAAAATTTTAATAGAAATCAAGACTTTCCAATCTATTAAATTAGAATGTTTTGAACAACTTTCATTTAGAAAAGTTTTACAAATTCGGACCCTAAATAGGCCAAAACGGCCACGTAAATTAGAGGGTACGAATCTGCGCACTGTTTATAAAATATTGATTGCGAATTCATAAGAATTAATTAAAATGCATAAAAATAATTGTTAGAACCTTATTTCAATTAAGTTTATTATAGAATCTGGTATTGCACTTTTTCAGTTTGTTATGAACAAGATATGCCCCTTTCTTTGACGACTAGATCTAATGTCAAAACTGAAGCATTGCTAAAAGCAATGTTTAAACGATTTTGATGAAATAAAATTATGAAATTTTTAGGATATGATTATATAACATTTATGAGCATTTATCATCAATAATCCTTGGGTCTTTTGAATAAAATATAACGATTCAAAACAGAAAAATAAAGATGTAAGAATGTTTCAAATGTGACATTCGTGTAATCGATCATCTCGTTGTGTTCTTTGTCTCTTCCACCCTATACACCATGGTGTATAGATTATGTGGATTCCTAGACATGATGGTATTATGGTCATATGACCATTTGATTAACTAGTATATGGTGTATAGGGTGGATGTATGGACAAGAATTAAATAAATAGAAATAATATGAAGAAGATTTGAATAATTAAAATTCTACCTTTAAAATTCTCTTAAACTTGTCAAAGAGTGGTGCAAAATATGAAAGGGTGGGAGTAGGCTCTTATTTATACTAAAATGAGGAGGCTACTCTTAAGAATGATAAAATTTTTTAAGATAGTGCTTTGGGGAAGAGGTTTGACCCTTTTAAAAGAGTTTAAAGTAATTTATTTATTTTTATAATAATACAAAAATACTAACAAAAGGATGTTAAAATATTAATTTAATGGATGCACATGTTACTATGTTAGTCAAAAGGTCTTGTGTAACATATAATGTGTCATATTGTCCATAAACTAGGATAGAGCTCGTGTGATATACGGGTGGTTTAAAAAATACAGCAAAAAGTTAAAGTTTTAGTAATATACATAATAACATATCTTACGAATTAATAAGATATAACTAATGATAAACAAAATTTTACAATTCATAAATCTCTAAAAACCTCTTTAGAACAACATTGGATAATGACCGGCGTAATTAAGAGAATCGTTAAGATAATAATATTTAAACATACTCAAATGTTACCTTATCTATATTATTTATATATTATTACATTATAATACATATTACATATTCGCAACTTTTTCATAAAACTTTGTAATATTTGTTACCCTTGCCTACCGACCAATCTATACTCTGTTCTCATTACTTCTCCGATGAGTCTTCCGGGCAGATTTAATTACACCATTCATATCCATGATCCTGTTCGTTCGTTTTTCTACCCCAATTAATGATCGGTTTCAAATGTAACATCATTGCACATTCAATTGGCACTTAAATTGATTTGTATAAGAACTCCATGATGAATCCTTCATCGTATCATCTATGTGTGAACATGACAGATGGTTGGAGGTTTGCTTTTTACTGTTTAAGTGATTATGAGGTTTGCAGTTTTCAATTTCACCCATCTGGTGATTTTTTAGGGTTTGCAATTTTGGTGCTTTCAATTTTCTTTTTGCATAGAGCAGTAGATAAAAAGATCAAATAGAGGAAGAAGCACATAAACTTGAGTTCGATCCATGGTTACTTTACTATTTAGTTTTCCATAATATGCTTCGGGATCATAGGCGATAAAAATATGTTACCTTCAATTAGTTATGCTCTTTTTGTAGTTTTTAGTGTTAGAGTGAGCATGTAGACTTGCTTCAAATGTAAACCGCGAGAATGATGCCATTTGTGTTATATGAGTGTCTGACATAAGATTGTTAGTGAGTTTTGATGAAATTGAGAATAAGGTTCATTATATAGTGTTTGACTTTTGATTTGGAGATTATTATTACATCTGCAAGATATGTGATAGAATTGAACTCTGCATTTTGTGTATGTGAATTTGAACTAGCTGGTGTTAACCTTGAATTTAAGATTCGACTTTGTAACTATTCATAAAGTTTTATGAAATTGAAAACTAGATTGATTATATGATATATAATGCTGACGTTCGTGATTTTGATTTTTGATTTAGGAAAAAAGCTTTTTACTGTTGCAATAATTGATAGCCTGTAAATGTTGACTTTCAGTTTTATATTAAGTTACAGTATGGATTTGAGGACATGGAGTATTGCTAAAAATTTAATGACTTCCTGATGCTGGATTTAGAAGATTTGATTCTTATTGTTTGTAAGACGGTCTGCTTGTTTTTTCTCAACTAAGAGCCGTTTATATTAATCTGTAAATTTTCTGTTATCATATAACATAGATGCAATTTGTGTGTGCATGTAATGAATTAATATTCAGTAGGTTTGTATGTGTGTGAACATGTGCTTATATCTAATACATAAAAGCACATAAATCATTTATTCAAAATGTTAGTTACTTAGATTACAATTGAAGTAACACAATTTTTGTAATTAAGCTTGACACACTAATTTACATTTTTCTTATATGTGCAGGCCATCCTGTTGTCACAAAATGAATCTTTCTGTAGGAACATGGCTGAAGAATCATCACCGTCACAACACGATATCATTCGATGCCCATTTTTGCATTAATGAACAGACTAACTTCGCATTTTCTTTATCCATGGCTTTCCCAATGCCCGTAAGTTCCCTATACTGCTTATTAATGCCACTTTTGGTATGGGTCCAAACGTGCGGGTTGGGAAAACGGGTCTGGTTGGAGTGTCATGGGCTCAACTTCATCATTGTTCTTTTCAGTTTAGTGGAACCAAAGGCCCTATATTCGAGGACGGGACCAATTTTGATATGGCATTTAGGCTTTTTCATGGGCAAAATGGTGTGATCCCACTTTCTGAGGGGAGATTGCAATTTTCTCAGAAAATGAAGACTGAACAAGTATCACAGCAGTTTAACCCGTTAGCAGCAAAGGCGGCTACCATTAGTCTTTCGGGTTTTGGTGGGTTATTTGGGTTTAGGGTTGTAACATAGATGCCATATGATTTTGATGATTCTCTGAATCAACGTGCAGGAGACTACGAGCAAACTAAACGTATTTCTCACGTAAGGGTGGAAGACTCATCGGTAACTTGGATTAAGAGAGAGTATTAAAAATGAATGTTATAAGATCCAATTACTGCACATTCAATTCCAAGAACCATTTATTGAAGATGAAACCGATATAAATTAATTAAACAAAGCAACCAATGGTCACCGGAGCAATGAAACCACCACCGGAGCATTGAAAACATCTACACTAATTAATCCCATCGTCTGTTACCTGCAGTTTTTAAGCTTTCCCCAATTCTCAATTTCTTCAAAACCCTCATCCGCTTCATTATAACGCAATTCAGTTGGCCGCTAGGTTTTTTACTCTCTCAATCTACTGACTTGATTTGTCAATTTGGCTTGAATTGTAGAAGATATTGGGGTTTCTCTTTTTAAATGACATCTTTGTTTCCAGAGTGCTAATTCAAACCTGTGATTGTCAACAGGCCAAGTGCCACCGCATTGTTGCTCTCAGGTCCGCTTTTTTCCTTTTACTTCTTATGCTTTTACTGCTGAATTGATGTGATTATGTTTGTTTGATGAATATTATTATAATTAATGAATTGATGTGATTATGCTTTTTTGATGTTGTTGTAAAGAATAAATTTTGACCTGCATTTGTGATTGGAAAGGCAAACGAAAAAAAAAAAAAAAGGAGAAACAACATGAAATAATAACTACTAGGCTATAACATTACATAATCTAACAATTCCCTTAGTTTATGTAAGATTTCCACTGATTTGGGGCATTTTAGCTTGATAGTTTGCATTTGATTAAAAATTTGCATTGTTTGACTTCTTTCAATTAGTTATATGAAATCTGCTAATTATTAATGCTTTTTTTTTTAAATTGTGTGATCCTTTAGGTCAAAAGTTTGACAAGTAATTTGCAAATGGTTATTACTATTGTTGAAGTTCAGGTTTGTTTTATACAATGTCTAGATTTTATGTATACTATAGTTGATAATTTATGACATTTTGTTTATGAATGACCAAGTCGATTGGGTTATGTTTTAAACTTTTACTTTAAAAATGTTTTATAGAGACCAAATCATAAATAATCACAATGGGAACCAAAAGGTATGTTATTACTGATTAGGAAGAAAGGTAAAATAAGTGAAGAATTAAGATACTATATTCATGCAGGTAATGGTTGGATACTCTGACTAGGGTAAACATGCAGGGCGTTTTACTACTGCATGAGAAGTTTACATGGTTGAATACTCTGACTCAGGTAATGATAGACTTTGATTTGGTTGAATTACTTGTTTTGCAAATACGTTGGGTCGAAACTTTATTTTTAGTTGGTTATCCACGGGTCCAAATGGAAAATATTAATATAAATGTGGTTACAGTTGTATAGTGTTTTAATTTAAAAAAATGTAAAATTAGGGATCAGAATTTTGTTAACTTGTTCAATATTAAGGATTTGGTAATTGAATTAGGGTTAGTTATTCTCTAGTTTGTTTATTGGAGTAGAGATTTAAGTTGTTAGATGATCTTAAGGTGTGATCATATATGATTGTATGTGGATTTCACCAGTGGGACCATGTTTGGTTCAAATATTTTGATCTTGTTATAAGCAATAAGTTTGGTTATACACTTGTGTATGATGAGCATGTACTTCTACATTACAGTACGACTCATTTATGACCCCATTGTCCTTTGCTTGTTAACTAAAAATCATAATTTAATTAAAATTAGTATTTTTGATTGTGAATTAGTATTTGTGGAATGCAGTTTGCTTCTAGAAAATGCATTTAGAAATGGTGCAATAAGAAAGGAGATATAACTTGTGAAATTTACAACAAGGTTTGCTATTTTTTTATGTTTATTATTTTCTTTAATTATTGACTTTTGGTTGACTTAACGTATGCATGCTACAAATGAACTGTAGTTTCAGGTTTCCAGTCTTCTGCTGGTCGGTTTACTTCTTTCATGTTATGTGGTGAGCCGTTCATGGATAATGATATTAACACAAAGAAGACGGAAGGTTAGCGAGTCACTTCAATTCTTAGTTTCATACACCTTTTTTTTCATATCTAACATAAAGGTAATAAAGTACAACGAGTCAGACGTTTTGTGAACCGTCAACCGTTCAACGGGAAGTTCATTCATTTAATAAAAACATGAACATGAACACTGACTTTTTGTTCTTTTAGTTGGAAGAATGAACATGAACACATGTCTTGTGACTTAATTTATTTGCATTCTTGAAAGTTCGTTTATGCTCATTCATTTACGTTCGGTTCTATATTTGTTCATTTGTATCCATTCATTTATGTTCGTTTGTTCAAATGTTAGTTCAAGCATACATATTGCTAATATTAATTTAAAATCAATTTGAATTTTGTGTTTGAAAAACCTTTATTTGGGATGTCTTTGTTTACTCTTGAATTATTGGATGTAATGATCATCGTATTTAAACTTTAACGTGGGAACAGGTTTACTTTTGGTATTTGTTCGTTTATGTCCTTGACGGTTCGTTTAGAATATTAACAAGTGAACGCAGACACATTCATTATCTTAAAATCTGTTCGTGGTCGTTCGGTAAAACTTAAACGAACCAAAAATGAATAAGCCCTATACATGTTTGTTCGGTTCGTTTACAGGCCTACCCTCTAGAAATTGTGTAGTTTTTGTCACTAATCTTTGTTTTTGTTGGGTACTTAAAAGGTGGGTTTGGGTTATGAAATGAAATAAAACGAACTGTTCTCTATTTCAAGTTATTTAATGGTAATTAGGACAGTTGTTTTGTATACCCCTGTGCTTCTTGATTAGTGATAATAAACCTGCAATAGATTTTTCGATTAACTATGAATTTCTTTTGAGACTTGAGACATTCAGCTCCTTCTAAGTTTCAAAACATTAAGACTCCCATGATAGAGGTGGGATCACTTGTGGATTAAGTTTCTTGAAACTATACCTTTATGTCTTCATGCTATAATTTGATTATATATATATACTTCATTGCAGAGCCAGTTCAAGTGTTAAGTTGACGTTCTTGGTTACCAGTACAAATGATGCAAAACATTCTATTAAAGAGGACATATTGCTTGATCATTTAGGAAACCAAGTAACTTGGGTATAATTATTGCCATCATTATTATTTTTATTGTTTTGAAATCTTCTCCTGTACAGTTAGTTGCTTGCTGCATGATTTAATCAAATAATATAAAGAATCTGGGTCAAAGATGCATGTTAAGAATTATTTTTTTAAGCTTAATTTAGGAATTATCTTGTGTATATAAGTAACCAGGTCTAACATATTCTTTGAACATCAATGTTAACTTTTATTAGGTGACGACCAAGAAGTGAAATCCTAGTCCCAAATCTATTCAGGCTTTTTTTTTCTTCATTGAATTTCTTACTGTAAAGAGTCATTTACCAGTCTGACAAAAGCTAAACTAAGGACTAGGAAACCAAATATGATACTGGTAAAACCATACAATGTATTATCATGAGATGATTGATGAACTAATGGAAATGAGTGCCATGTTACAAATTGTCGCCAAACTTTCAGCCTATAGTTAGGTTGCTTCTTCTTCCTTTTTCTTTTAAAGAATAGGTAAGCATAAATTACTTATATACATGAGTTATGCTTCATTAACATAAAAAATACAACTTAAATATGTAATATATTGTGTTTTTTTTTTTTGGCAAATGTTGTATACAACGGCAAAGATTAGTAAATTTTTAATACATAGAGTCTGCCCCTTTCACATTTTCGTCCAAGCTTCGCCACTGATTATATATATATATTGCATCGTAAATTATACCGCATAAATTTTGTTATTGCAAATGTCGTGCCAGAACTAACCGAACCACTACCCACCGAATACTTGCGTCCCGCTGCAAAGCGCGGACACTTTTACTAGTAACATAATAATAGGATATTTAACGAAATTTATTGATGCATCTAGAATATTTCTATAACCTATTTGTTGGGATTTCCAAATATAACATCATTAATAGGCTTGATAAAGTAGGAAACTGCTCACATGGCATCTATGTGTCATCCTAAGTGGAGGCCCAAGAATAATACCATGTGAAAAAATCTTGTTTTAATAGTATAGTTAGATTAGATGTATATAATTATTATGGAAATATTACTTATAGTTAGAATCTTTGTTTATAATTATTCAAAGCTTCTAAGGTCAGATTAAGAAAACAAAATTCTCAAAATGAGTCGTGCGTGTAAAGTGACATAAGTGACAATATATTCATAAACAATGAAATAGCATGAAATCCAAAACTTTATTGATAAGTGAAAATACGAATTACATTGTAATTTAAAACGGATCAGGTTTTCGGGTTTGAGAAATGGTGAATGTTACAATTATTATTATTATTGAATCATAAATAATTCATTTAAAGTTATTAACATTATTTTCATGTGTGCAAATACTTTAATCTATGTTCATTTTATTGTTTTCATGTGTAATCATTAATTTGGCCCGTTGAACCGGATATGTCAAGATTAATATTATGTAACATAAATAATTATGGCCATCTTAAATTAATTATTATCCTAAGTATTTTATTTGGCATCCTTTTATTAAAATAAGCATTTTTCTAGCATTTTCCAAACACAACTTTCTCTCCAAGACATACCTATTTAATCACATTCTAACCACAACTATAAAGACCCCCTCATTTTCATCTTATTTCCTTTGCTAATTCTTCTTCTTCTTTTGTTTCTAATAATAGTTCTCCATTAGAGTTTCTAATATATATTTTTGTGTGTTTGTTCACCTCAAGATATGGATTAGGTAGACATAAAGTTTTATTCTTATTCATGTTCTCTTGTCTTTGTTCTTCGTTTCTTATTCTTTCCTTATTATTATAATGGTTCTAAGACCATCACATATTTATGTTTATGTCCTACCCAATCTATACACTATGGTTTATAGAGTGGGGAGACAAAAATCAAAAGGTTGCAAGATGATCTTTAATGGTCGCACCTTAACAAGTTCTTACATTCTTGAAGTTTTTATTTGTTTTATTATCATATGGATTTTGATGATACATGACCAAACATATTGTATTTATCATACCACAAGTGGTTCATAATTTTCTTTATCAAAATCCATTTCAAATCATAAAAAACATTATTGTTTACAATGTTCTAGATTTGAAAACTGAATTGTTTGACAAAGGTTGAGCAATAAATTGATCATAATAAAATGGAATGATGCAAAGCCAAAGCCTATCATTAAATTTATTGAGTTACGGTTCTAACGACTATGTATTTGTATTTTTATTCTTTTGTATGGCTTCACAGTCGTTATTTTAAAAATTAGTGTGCAGATTTATACCCTCTATGAAGATCGACTATTTCAGCCTATCTCAGGTTTGAATCTGGACAAACTTTCTAGAAAAAATTTGTTACTAACATATTAATTTAATTGACTGGAAATTTTATGATGTTGAGAAGCTATTGATATTTTTAAACATTTATGCAATCGGTGACAGAAATCTGGCCAAAACTGATTTTGTTTTTCTTGTTTCTTTTACAACTTCTAGTTGTGTTATATGTTTCTTTAACCTTTATTTATCCAACATGTTCTAAAGAAGCCCTAATTAACTGGATATAGGGATTACTCGTTAGGACTCACACAAGCATAACTAAAGACTCGATCTTTTCATTCACCAATCAAGGTGAGTAATCACACTTCCTTTTTTACTATTTTATATTTTGGGGGCTTTATTCGTACACAATTTTACTATTTATTTATCATACAAGTATATATTCAAACACAATTTTACTATTTGAGTAGTTGTGATATTGCTCTATTAGTTGCTAGATGTTATGTGACTATGTGTTTACAGTAAATATGGTTGTTGGTATCTCGTCGTCATCCTCATAGTATGATAATACACTGTCTGAGTAAACATGTCTAAATCTAGTGGCATGTTGAAAAGGCACTTTGATTATGTTATGCTAGTTGATGTAATGCACATTATCGCAATGAATTGTCATTTTCATTATATATATATATATATATATATATATATATATGTATGTATATTTCAAATTGTGATTACTCGCTCAACATTATGTTGGCAAAATATATCTATTTTTATGCATATCGCAGCTAGCTATTTGGGATGAAGTGAAGCTTTGAAGATTTAGTTTGGACTTTAGGTTTTAATAAAAACAAAGAACAATTTGTTCGTTTGATGATGTAATGTTTTGAATTATTTTCTTTTGTTAAACTCTTGTGTACGATAATTTCAATTCATAAATTTGAAATTGACACATATTATTTTGTATTGGTTTTTATTAATCCCAACTATCGTCTTTTGGTTACTACCGGTCCCAACTAACGAATTGGCAGCTAACGGTTCCAACTTTTAACGTATTTGCTCCTAACGGTCCGCGACTAACAGAATCCAAACGTCGTTAGTTTCAGGTCGCTGGAAAAACGTTTTTGGCCAAAAGCCTCATTTTTTTTTTTCCGAAAACTCAACATTTTTGTCCCAGACATCTTAGTAGCTTTGTATTAGACCTTTAGAAACCTTTTTCTAGTAAAGCCCCAGAGGTCGCCAGAAACCCTAGAACCATCGTCGGAATCGGTTGATGGTGCTTAAGTGGTGGTAGTTGGTTGGCGGTGAGTCAATTGGTGGTGGTTGCGGTGCTCAGGTGGTGTTTTCCGGCAACAAATTTGACTTTTCCGGCAAAAACATTTTTCCGACGACCTGTAACTAACGGCGTTAGTATTCTCTTAGTCGCGAACTATTATGAACAAATACGTTAAAAGTTATGACCGTCAGTAGCCAATTCATTAGTTGGGACCATTAGTGACCAAAAGACAATAGTTGTGATTAATAAAAACCAATATACCTATTATTTTTAGTGTCTTTTAAGCTATGAAACGAATTATTTCGCATCCCGGCATGTTCTGCCGTAGGTTGAGGTATGACAACAATCACATCCCACCCACCCGATTACATAGTTAAGTTAAACCCGCTCCACTATTCCCAAGTAAGATCCGGCATGTTCCACACTTCCACCCACAAATAGCTTAATGCTTTAATCTTGTCCATGACATTATTAATATTAACCGGCTTTGTAACATCCCGAAATTTTCTAGCCAACTTTGTCAACTTTCAAAAGTTGAAGGATAAAAAGGGGAAAATCTGAATTTTCTTCCATCTCGCTACCGGACGGTCTGAGAATAAGCTCATCATGATACACGACGGACTGTCACAAAAACTAGGGCTGACAATTTAGACACGATACATGAATACACGGCACAAACCCACACAACTTTAACAGGTATCGAGTAGGGCCTTAGCAGGTTTCGTGTACTAAACAGGTAGACGCAAATCGACTTGTTAATTTTCGTGTCTAAACAAATAAAATACCCGTTTATCTTAAAGTACTCGTTAGAACCTGGTTAATTTTTTATAAATAAAAATATATAATAATATAATATGTTAAATAGCCTAGATAGTTAACTCTAAATTTTTATACCAAGCAATTGAAAAAGGCACACATCATTTCAATCCAATATCAAGCAAACAACACGCAAACCCTTTCTCCAATTCTCCCTCACCGGATCTCCGATACTCCGTTGGTTTCCCTCCACATCACCGGTAGTCGCAGCCCTTCGATTCTCCGGTTTACTTTTCCACATCTCCGATTCTCCAGCGTTCCGACCTCCTTGCAGTTGTAGCAACGCCACCGGCCAATGAACAGCCGAACCCTTATCGTGTATACCAAACAATTGAAATCGGCGCACATCATTTCAATCAAATATCAAGCAGACGACACACAAACCCTTTCTCCAATTCTCCCTCATCGGATCTCCAATAGTCCGTTGGTTTGTGACATTTGAGACAAAACCAGGTACACCTCATTAGGTATTTACCGATTAAGCAATTAAACGCTTATTACGTAACAAACGAACGATTAACCGAACGGGTCTGGTTATGACCCAGATATCTCGATGGGGGCATCTATAAGTGATATATGATTTATATAAGCTAATATATTAGTATTTTAACCTTAGTTCGATAGCAAACAAGTTAAACGAAAACATACTCGTTTAACTACCCGCTATGGATTTAAAAGCGAAAGATAGTTACAAAACAAGCATTGTATCATCCGTTAAGCCGAAAAAGATTTACAAAATATTTATTTGAAATGTTTTAAGTGATCCTTAAAAATATTTTCTATTTTTCCAAACAAATACTATGTTTTTATAAATTTACACAAAAATAGCCGAAAAACACTCGTTTTTGCACTGTTTGTCGTACCCGATATATTTTTTGTGCCAAAAACCGAACCCGAAATAAATTTGGACTCGGCATTTCACATTCGGGCATGTAAATCGAGAAAAGTAGGCCAAATGGGCCCAAGCCCGACAAGCCCAACCCGCCAAAATGAACTCCTTTTTGTTATATAACTTGTTTTAAATGCAATTTATGTCATTTTCAATCAAAATATCTTACTTTGGACCAGCTTGCTTGCTTCTTCATCAAAAACCTGCTGTTCTTCAACCAAACCCTAGGTAAACTTGTCATTTTAGTCAAATTCTAACTTGTTTAAACATGTTTAATTTCATATAAACATAGTTTGATTACCAAAACTCTCTTCTAACCATGTAAAAACCCTAAAAATGGTCTATAAATATATTTTGATCATACACATGGTTAGGAACCGGGTTTGAGAAGTTTTTTTGGCCATAAACACAGATTAATGGGTTTAAATCGAGTTTTTACGGTTCAAAAGTTCGGTTTAATGCCCTAACCGAAACCCTAAGTTTCAAGGCTGTTTTGTTGATGATACATGCTTGGTTTGTGATATAGGACCTGTATCTAGCTTGCATAGAAGCACAAGAACCCGAAAACTTGATTAGAAGGCGAAAACGAACCAAAACCGCTAAGGTAATACCGAATCACTCGATTACGGGCTGTTTAGGGTTATGTTGTGATGTGCATATTTTTAGCTTGTAAAATTTTCAAGGACATCAGGGATCATATGAATGAGTCCCTGTCCAAATTAGGTAATTTTTCAACCATCCGAAAATATTTGGCGAATTTATTACCGCATTGGGGCGTTTATTTAAGAAAATTAGTTAAAATGCTTCAAAAATTATGAAATTTTGTGGGAAACTCAGATTTGGTATATTATGATCACATATGAAATTTGGGGTCGTTTGGAAAACCTTATGTATGTTTTGTGTATTTGCGTTAATTTGAATTTTCATAGTCGTTTTTGGCTCGGAAATGATATTTGACCAGATTGTTAGAGTTCGGAATTTTTCCAGTTTGTTTTGCGACATAATCTTATAATTCAGAAATTTTTTTGGAATTTTTGGAAATCGTTTGGTATAAACGGATGATTTTCGGGCTAAATATAGCAGATAAAATGAATTTTTATAAATTAATAAATCAGTAAATAATTCCAGAAATATTTTTATAAAAATATACATATTTTATTTGATAAATGACTAAATTTTCTTAATTTAAGGATTAACGGATAATTAATGGTATTAATTTAAAGACTAAACAAATTCAATTCTGATAAAAACCGACGAGCTCGTAATTAATGAACCTGTTGGAATATCAGAACATCAAGAGTGATCAGAAACTATATTTTTGGATTAGTTAAGTAAAAACAAACTTTTTGTGAAAAATCCGAACAATTTGGATAAATTGTGCGCATTTCTCTCCAAATCAAATTGAATAAACGGAAACGAGCCTCGTAGCGAATCCAGAACCCCAATATGTGATCTTTCTTTATAACTTAATCCTTTTATCTACCAACATATTTACCCAAGCTTACATCCCCATAACTGTTTTTTGAACGCATAAACGAACCACTCCAGCTGGGAAAACGGGGAAACTGAGCCAAGTTCGGTTTTAAGTATTAAACATTGAACAACATCACAATCTAAGCCTGTTAACACTTTCTGGGCGTACCAGCTATACCCAGATTAGTTATACAGCCCAGTCTAGTATAATGATTATAATAATATTAAAATATTAATATTATTATAATATTGATTATAAGGGCTAGTGATACGAGTAAAAGAACTACAAGCTGACGCTGTACTGAATCCCTATTAGACTGTGAGTTTCATGACCCCACTTTAAACTATTTTTACGAACTTTTGGGGTGAAAAACATGTTGATACATATCTATATACTCTGAATTGTTTGATTATGAGAATTATCTAAGTGCTAACACAAAAAAGTCCTTACGAACACAGTGATTAACTTCGAGCCGGTGGCTTGTGAATAGTACTATTGGTTTGACAAACCCAAACAGAGCCAACACGGTTTGCTGAGACATAAAACCGTTTGCACATGACCATAATTATACAAACACGCTATGTAGTGGTAGACATAGCTACTCGGGGCATGTTGTGGGCGAAAAGGGGGCCACATTGGTTGATTGAGCGTGGGAAATGGAGGCACGCATCACGAACAGTCAAGGCTTCACTGTAGCTTAGCATAATTACATCATAAATATACAAACAAACGTACTTGTGAGCGCACATACATACATACTTGCGTATTTACAAACTGTGATTGTTGTACGCACAACTAATTTCTTGAAACTCCTGAAACTCACCAACTACTTGTAGTTGACCCGTTTTAATATGTTTTTCATGTACTTGATTGGATTAGAAAGTCAATGTGCTACGTGTTTGACTTGCGATCAATGCTGGGTGAATTGATGCAAGTCTGCTAATAGGAAGTAAAGCCGCTTAACAGGCTGGATTTAGTTTGTATCAACTAGTTGTAAACAAAGTTAGATCAATTTAAAATATTGTAAACTAGTTTGTATTGTTCTTTATAAACAATGTGGTTGATACCGGAGGTGTTTGTTACATTTCCGTTTTACGCTTCCGCAAATCGCTCAACGGGGTGTGACATGGTTTCCCTCCACATCTCCGGTAGTCGCAGCCCTTCGATTCTCCGGTCTACTTTTCACATCTCCGATTCTCCAGCGGTCTGACCTCCTTGCAGCTGTAGCAACGCCATCGGCCAATGAACAGCCGAACCCTTATCATGTATACCTAGTATTAACAGGTTTGTGTTCAGGTTTGGGATATATGTACACGATAAGTTTTCGTATCTTGTACAGGTATACATGTTTTATGTTCGTGTCTTATTGTGTTAGTGTCTTGTCGTGTGCGGGTATACATGATATGTCAGTCCTAACAAAAACCAATAAATGGGTGGTGTCACGCTACGCGACAACCTTATCCATTAAGTCATCTTAATACGCAATAACTAGGTTAAGTAACCGGAGACACATGTCAAACCACGTGACAACATTTGGCACAATGTGACAGGCCAAATGTCACTGCATGGCAGCACCTGGAGATGTTGAATCATCGCGCTATGCGATGGCCACCTAAACAGGCCATCGCGATATGCGATGGGTTCCAAATTTTTGCCTATAAAAGGGGAGGTTGGGCTCTGCACTAAGGCATCCCAAGCACACCTTTTTATACACACCCTTAGTCTCAGGAAGTGTTCCGAGTCCTGAAGTTCCGACGGTTTAATCCCCAATCGCACGTAGAGTAGAAGTGTTGCTCATTCAACCTTAGGCGTTAAACTCCAAGTACTCGTGTAAGGTAGGGGTTCCACCTAAGTTATTTTATTATATGGCTTAGACCCTAGTTGAGGGTATAGCCTAACCTTGAACAAATTATAAGTATACATATCTTTCATAAACAAAGGTTATAGTCCGAATTGTGTTTCTTTGTAATTAAGAAACATAAAGTTTTGCATACAAGAAATATAGTCAAATTAGCGTTTCTTCATGACTAAGAAACGTAAAACTTTATATGCAAAGGTTATAGTCAAATTGACATTTCTTCTTAAAGAAAAAACAAAAACAAGACATTTCTTTGTGAAGAAGAAACGCAACATATAATTGAGATAAGCATAAAGACTATAGGTCTAACAAACGATTTGCCAAGGTTAAAGCTATGCAAAACAGACCAAAGGTCTGAAGCTAGATCATTGATCTAGATATTTATACAAAGTTATTCTCGTAACTACAAGTTCGAGGTCATGTGCAAAAAACATAAATTCGTGAGACACACTGATCATAACAAAGGTGAATACACTCACTCTTTTTATAGGCGTAAATACGTCTAAACTCCTTACAAGTAAATATAAACGAGTCATTTAGACATTTATACAAAAGTTTGCATGGGATTATAGATCCCTAAAACTCTAGTATTTGCTTCATTTAGGCTGGTTATACATGTGCTTGGGTCCCTACATATGTGGGCATAAGGGTAGGCATACCCCACCACACTTAGTACCATGTAACCGTCTCATTGAGCCAGTCTATAGGGCTTTGGGGCTGGCTAGACTATGTGATATAATTGGTACGCAGGTCTAGAGGGCCACTAATTGTTTCAAGTATGAACTAAAGGTTTGCAAATGAGTTAACTTGGTTATTTTCTTTTTCATGGCGGGTTGGGTCAGAAGATACCCGTAGGGAATAACTAAGTTCCTAAATGTTTGAAAGTCAGCTTGTTCACTAGCATATACCTGACGTACTTTTCCCCCATTTTAGGAAAAACAAGTTAAGCAGCAGTAGCAGAGAATTAGAGTCTTTTATGGAATTAAATGTTCGCTATATGAAGATGGCTTAGTTTTAAAATATTTATAATCAAATGTAACATTTTTGTAAATCAAACACTCGGGCATTTAATATCCGAAAAGTTTAGTATAAACAAATATTATACTTTAAACAAAGTCTTCCGCTAAACTAGCCCCCAACTCTGGTATATTTACAAAACAAATACCCAATATTGGTCACACGCCTAGGCCCATGGAGTCAGGTGTGACAGGCTTCCCTTAAAGACCAACGCATTCCTTGCCCTTCACAAGCACCAAACTATTGTTAAGCATACCACATAAAATGCCTTCTCTTTCCATCTAGATAGTGACGTGTACCCATGTAATTCCCACATATCTTTGACCATAAAAGCATAAATATATGGCTTTTATGCCACGTCGTAATAACACTCCAACCCGTTTTTATGAACTGGCATGAAATCATCAAGTGCTCTGCCGACTCCACCTCTTCCTCACATATCGGCCAAACAACCAACACGGCTGGAAAATAACTCTCTTAGGCCTTAGCCAATGAAAATAAAACCAGGATTCTCTGCATTCAACTTTCCAAGCATGGAATCCAACTCTTTTATGAACGTAGGTGTTCCACTCCATAACGAAATTACCAGCCAAATCACCGTTAACTCCAATCGAAAACCCACTTCCCACATCCAAATTCCAAATTAGTTGGTCCTCTCCTACACTCAACCCAACATGTTGACAAACAATCAACATACCCTAAATTCCTCCACCTCTTACGCCTCGAATGGCGCACGGTTCCAGCCCCACCTACCACAAACCTTACTTTCAAACATCATTAATCAGTCGGATACTCGACATCGAGGCAGCATCTCCCCACCAACAATCAAACCCCGTCTTTTATTTCTTTCCTTGTCACCATTTTCAAGTCAATTTCATACTCAACAAGTCCCTTGACACTCCGGCCGGTGAAAACTTATCTTAGGGTGGACGGAGTTGTTGGGTATTACCGAGTCGACTTATGGCCATTGCGTGGAGCGACTTGGGATGCAAGAAACCGGTTATCTTGGCGTGCAAGTAATCGGGTTATTTATGGATAATTATTTTATGGAAAAATCTATTTTAGGTTTAGATGGAGATAATTATCATGTTTATTTTATTGTGTCCTAAATATATTATAACGTGTTTAGGTTAGTCTATATATACCGTGTTTAGGGTTTGGGACAAGTTGTATCAAGTTTTGAGTCAAATTTCTTGATCAATAAAGTTTGGGTGTTAGCCAAATATCCAGTTTGTTCTTGTGTCTTTGTTCTTTTCCATCGAATCTCTGAAGACTAGAATTGGTATCAGAGCGGTTAAGCTCTTTCGACGATTTTCCTGCTAAAGCGTGTTTGATCAAAGTCGTGATCAGTGCGGAGCAACGGAAGACGGATGATCAAGTTCATGCGTTGAAAAGGAATTATATTTTGAAAAAAAAATATTTGTTACAAATATAATTCTTTATCGGACTTCTTTGCAAAGGAAATTGCAATTATTTAAATCCCAATATCTTTTGCAAAACTAGATTACAATTCAAATTGCTTGCAAAAGAAGTCAGATCCGAGTGCTTTTTTCTTTGGCAGACTAGACGGATAAAAAAAATAATAGGAATAAGCAAGGTGGTTAATTCTTTTGTTTTTCTTAGTTCAAACTTGTTTTCGCGGTTAGAATTTAAGGAACAACGATGAGTGATCAATCGGCCAAGGAAACGAACACGAACCTGAACTCGTTTCAATGTCCGAAACTAACAACAACAAATTACACGGTCTGGGCTATGCATATGCGCGTGCTGATGAATGTGCATGGCGTGTGGGACACGATCAATCCGGGTAACGGCGAGGTAAAACAAAACAATATTGCGATCGCCTTGATTTTTCAGTCGATCCCCGAAGCACAGATTTTACAATTCGGTAATCTGCGCACGGCGAAAGAGATGTAGGAAGCGTTAAAGCCCCGACATCTAGGTGCTGAACGGTTGAAGGAGGCGAAGCTCCAAACCCTAACGTTAGAGTTCGACGGGTTGAAGATGAAAGAAAAGAAACAGGGACGATTGATGAGTTTGCAGCCATGTTATTGAGCTACTCATCAAAAGCTGCCACGCTCGGAGAGAAATTCTCAGAAGAAAAAATGGTAAAAAAGTTCCTTACGAGTCTTTAGAGACGTTTTATCCATATTGTGGCATCACTTAAGCAAGTTTTAGATTTAAAGACGGGTGGGTTTGATGATGTGGTGGGTCGATTAAAAGCCTATGAAGATAGGATAAAAGAAGATAAATCGAGAGTAGTCAAGGTCAATTAATGTTCACTAAATCTAATTCGTTTAGTAGGGGTCGAGGTCGAGGATCCTATGCTTCAAGAAGACAAGGACACGGTTGAGATGATAACAAGAAATGTGATGATAAAAAAGGAAAATGTACGGAACGAGATTTATCACACATTAAATGTTACAAGTGTGATGAATTCGGGCAGTTTGTCTCAAGGTGCCCCGACCGGTTTCGGAAAGATGAAGAAGCAAATTTGAACCGAACAGACGAGCGTGAACCAAAAGATCTTGAAGCTTCGTTTTTCATGATGGAAGGTTTTCGGGAAACCGCATACCTTAATGAAGATAAAATAATTCCGACAAAGTACGATACCGATTCGGGTGAGGTCGACATGTGGCACTTAGATAATGGTGCAACTAACCATATGACGGGAAATCGTGAACATTTTTTGGAATTAAAAGAAAAAATAGTTGAAAACGAGTAAGGTTCGGGGATGGTTCATGTGTACCGATCAAAGGGAAGGGTTCGATTGTTTTTAAAGGTAAAGGTGAAGAGCATAAATTGATGACCGATATTTATTATATTCCGGGTTTGCAGTGTAATGTGATTAGCTTGGATCAAGCAACCGCGTCGGATTGTGATATACGGATGAGGAGTAACTACTTAACGATGCACGATAGTAGTGAGAGGTTACTAATGAAGGTCACGGTGAACGCCAAGATGCTTTAAAAAATCTGACTAAAAATTGGGAACCCAGCTTGTTTACAAGCAAAATTACCATGTATGTTCTCCGGTATTTGCAGGCCAATAAATTTCGGTTCTCGAACAGTGACACCGAAACCATCCGAAACAAACTGCAGCAATAGCGACAACAAAACTGTCGATTACAAACAGCACCAACGCTGTCGCAAACAGCAACAACAGTGACAAAAATGTGCTACCATCAAAGAATCTGTCGCTAACTACAATAACAGCAATGAAAGTGTCGCTAACAGCACAATTCCCACCGCAAACTACAGTAAGGCAGCCATGAATGATGTTGTGCAAACCCTGGTTAGACGTTCTACTTGCCATTTGATCTTAGCCACAAAATATTGGTGATTACGAGTTAAAATCCAATGAAGAACTCGAAGAACTACTAGTGTTATTGAATAATGAATTGAGTAGTTTTGATGCAGCGAAATTGAAACCCGAGTGGATGAAATAGATGCGGGTCGAGATCAATTCAATCAAGAAAAAGAAAATGCGGAGTTTAACGTGGTTACCAAAAGGAGTTAAATCAACCGGTTTAAAAGGGTATTCAAAGTAAAACGGAATTCGATAAACAAACACAAGGCGACGCTTGTGGAGAAAGGATACGTGCAACATCCCGGGATTGACTATGATGAAGTGTTCGCCCCGGAAGCACAAAATCGAGAAGATAAAGATATTAGCTGCTCTCGCGCAGATTAAATTCAAGGAGATGCAAGCTTTTCTAAAGTCGGAAGATCTCCCATGTACGACTCAGAAATTCAGGGGGTGATTCTTGGGAATTACCGAGTCGAATTATGGCCATTGCGTGGAGCGACTTGGGATGCAAGAAACCGGTTATCTTGGCGTGCAAGTAATCGGGTTATTTATGGATAATTATTTTATGGAAAAATCTATTTTAGGTTTAGATGGAGATAATTATCATATTTATTTTATTTTGTCCTAAATATATTCTAACGTGTTTAGGTTAGTCTATATATACCATGTTTAGGGTATGGGACAAATTGTATCCAGTTTTGAGTCAGATTTCTTAATCAATAAAGTTTGGGTGTTAGCAAAATATCGAGTTTGTTCTTGTTTCTTTGTTCTTGTCCATCACATCTCTGATTACTAGGGGAGTGTCTAGGAGATGGGTGTGATGGCGCCTCGATCCCGGCGGGAACACCATGTTGTGGGCATCGGTACCGAGCAAAAATTATCTCGGGTGGCATGGCTATTCCGATGATCCTGAAGCCCAATGGATATATGCCAACGATAATAATATTGTTTCAGAAAAAAAATAATTTGAACCTATAAATAAACCAACCAATTTACCCAATTTTTCAAAAAAAAATCCTACTCAACTTCACAAATCTCTGCCCATCTTCTCAAATATAGATCTTTTAAAATTTCGTCATCTAGCTCGGAATCCGGTAGCGATGATGATGGCCAAGAAGCCGTGCAATTCCTTGGCCTAGTTGCGCAAGCGACAAGTCATTGTCCAAAGAACCAAGAGTTTCATAAAGAGAGGCCTCGAAACCGCACACGAACAACTAATGAGAGATTATTTTGTTATAGATCCCAAATTTAAGAAATATATTTTCAGGCGTAGGTTTCGGATTTCACGAGGACTATTTTTATGAATTGTTGCCGATCTGGAGGCAAACTTTAAGTATTTTGAACAACGGTGTGATGGTAGATTCAAAAAGGGTTTTTTTCCAATTCAAAACTGCACATATGCAATTCATCATCTAACATATGGGACAGTTGTTGACGCTTATGATGAGATACTAACTATGTCTGAAAGAATGTCACGTGACACTATACAAAACTGTTTTGACGGTATCATTCAGTTATACATAAAAGAACATTTATATAGCCCAACCAGTCATGACATATAACTTTTATATGATGCTCATGAAAGAATCCACGGAATTCTAGGGATGATAGGAAGCATTGATCCCAAATTTAAGAAAGATATTTTCAGGCGAAGGTTTCGAATTTCACGAGAACTATTTTTACGAATTGTTGCCGATCTGGAGGCAAACTTTAAGTATTTTGAAAAACGGTGTGATGGTAGATTCAAAAAGGGTTTTTACCAATTCAAAAGTGCACATATGCAATTCACCATCTGGCATAAGGGAAAGTTGCTGACACTTACGATGGGGTACTAGGCTACTAAGCTATGTCTGAAAGAATGTCACGTGACACTATACAAAACTGTTTTGACAGTATCATGCATTATACATAAAAGAATATTTACGTAGCCAACCAGTCACGAAATATAACTTTTATACAATGCTCATCAAAGAATCCACGGATTTCTAGGGATGATAGGAAGCATTGATTGTACACACCGACCTTGGCAGAAGTGTCTAATAGAGTGGCGAGGCCAATTCATATGAGGAGATCACGAGTACCATACCGAAGTATAACTCTCAATGCAATTGCCTCATAAAATTTATGGACATGGCAGGCATTTTTTGGTGTCGTCGAGTCGAATAATGATCTAAATGTCCTATACTAGTCTGTTATTCAACGAGCAAGTGTATAGGACGGCACCCCAGGTGTCCATTTGATGTGAGCGGGAACCATTTTGATATGTGTAGTAAAAACACATATACCCCTTTGGGTGGTCTTAGTAAAAACACTACGTTTTCCGATCGAAAAGAAAAAAACAAAATTTTGCGAAGGCATGAGAAGCGACAAGAAAAGATGTGGAAATGGTTTTTGTTGTTTTGAAAGCAGCGTGTTGTAGCAGCAGGGGGAAAAAACCCCTAAAACTCAATAATCTTCATCTTCCATATGCGCCACCACCTACACCATCATCACTGCGCCACCACCACCATGGCCACCAACAAAGGTTAGTTTGTTGGTTTTTATTACAAAATAAAAAGGTTAAACGAGACATTAACATTTATGGGAGTCGGAACAGCCATGACGCTAGGGATCATTTTTCTTCGGTACCAACACCCGTGCAATATCTGTTTTTTTCCCAAACCGAACCGGTTTGGTCAAAACCTGGTCAAAACTGCTTTGGGTCA
The DNA here is from genome assembly GCF_021521415.1 of Bidens hawaiensis. NCBI lineage: Eukaryota > Viridiplantae > Streptophyta > Magnoliopsida > Asterales > Asteraceae > Bidens > Bidens hawaiensis. The sequence goes on from NW_027491273.1 coordinate 796,081, forward strand.
AACCATTTTAAGAGCAAGAAAGGTCGACCTGGTCCAGCTCGGTTCGGTTCAGTTTAGAACTGGTTTAACCGGTTTAAAACCGGTTTTAACCAAACCGGTTCTGTTTTAAAACCAGTTTGGTAAATCAAAAGAGGAACTGGTCGAGGACCGGCGGTTTGGGTCGGTTTAGGAACCGGTTTAGGTGAAAGCGGTTTTACTGTCTAACCGGTTCGGTTCAGTTTGCATAGAACCAATCCCAAACCGGTTTTTTTGTACACCTCTACCAACGGGGCGGTGTTCCCGCTGCTACCGAGCGGCGCGCCGAGCTCCTTCCGTGGGCACTCCGTCCACCCTTAAAAGAAAGAACAATGTCGGGCCTAACTTGTTAAAAGACCATATCGGTGGGAGCCTTTGCTTATCTGGGCCTTAAGCCCGCTTACGAGCCTTTCTCAAGCCCATCATTGTACCACATTTTTAAAGAGAAAAACTAAACACCTGTCATGGTAGGTTTGAGTCTATCGTCCAACTCAATGAACAAATCTTGTTAGGTTTTGAAGCTGATATCGGTCCGATTTTGCAATTGACTTTACGTTCAAATTAATGCATTTTTTCCTCGTTTTACATGAAAGTCGCATTTGAAAATTAACAATTTGTCTTGTAGCATTGATTGTTTTCAACTTGGAACAAATTAATATTTATTTGGAGCATGGATTATTGCAAAACTAAATTTAAAATTCTCACAATCTAATAATATCACAAGAGTTGTATATTATGGTAAAATCAATTAAGTATGTGTAATTGTTAACCGCAATTAAAAATGATTGGGTTTTACGATTCAAAAAAAAGTAGCGACGTAACTTATTGCATGCTTACCTTCTGTATTAATGTAATCCTTATTTTTTTAAAATGAGATAAAATACATAATAAATACGTGTAGTTGTTCACTGCTACGTTTCAGAGTTCTGTAAGTTCAACCTACTTTTTGATTCTTTTGCATCACCTCTTCGTAATATATAAATTCACAACTTACAAAATCAAAGAAACAATTGGTTTATTTAATTTTTCATTTATTTAACTCCTGTAATACACGAGTTTCTAGCTTGTTGGAAGTAATTTCGGACTCCAAGTCACAAGTCGGTGAACTTGAGGGACCAATGTTGACAAGCTGGTCATAGTTGGTTGTGTTTCCTAATTGTATTGTAATTATAATATGTAATGTCTTGGCTAGCAAGTTAGGTTAGTCTATATAAACCTAATTATATTGTATTGTTTATTCCACATCTCGAATAAACAATGTATTTTATGTGACACGGATATTGAGTCGGTAGATCATATTTCTACCGATTGTATGGTAGCAGCGGTGGTGGGGGCCACATTAATCGTTGGTCTAAAGATTCTCTTATCTTTGGTTTCTCGATTAGAGATATGTTGGAACTTCATAAAGTCACTAAGATAGGAGACATCGAGAAGGAGGTGTTTCATGGGGTTATTATTATTGCTTGTTAGAGAATATGGAAGACAAGGAATGAGAAATTATTTGAAGGAAAAGAGGTGAAGATTGAAGAGATAATAGCGATCATCAAGTCTTTTGGCTTCTATTGGTTCAAGCATGGGTCAAAATATAGATGTATAGAATGATCGAATTGGTGTAAATTCTCGTTCATGTAGTTTTTCTTGTTGCTTCTTTCTTGATGGCTTCTCTCTGAATTGTGGAGGTTGCTTGTGGGTTTTTGGTTGGTTGGTTTATAAAAGTTCATCGTTTGAAAAAAAAAAGAATTCATCCCTATTTAAAAATAATAATAATAAAATAAGATGGGTATATATTATCCCTTAACTAAAGTCACACTAAAGTACAAAACGTGGTATGTTTTTCTATTATGCCAGTATGTTCTTGATTTGTTTGTATGTGTTCTTTCATTCGTCTTATGAATTGTGTAACCCGTGATAGAGGGATGGAATAGAATTTTGATGTTAGCGGTGTGTGACATGAAAAAGATGCCAGTGAAGACGATCATTGTAGTTGCAATTAGCGGTCGTTGTTTAATAATAACATCAGTAATTAAGATATAATAAAATATTCACATGCGTACTTTGTCTTAGAATAAAAATGGCATATGATAGGTTTTAAAATAATTACGCGTTATAAACCATTACATGAGACACGCACTTATTGAATTTTTATCAATTGTTCTTATTTTTTTTATTTGAAAAAAATAATTGTTGGCTTAAAGTAGAAGTATAGTATACTTTTTATTTATAAATGCACTAAAAAGTTATAATAAGAATAATAATAACACTTTTATTTAATATGAAATATATTTTCCTAGACATACTCTTTTTTCCAATTAGTTTTTGTTTTGTAGAGGGAAATAGAATCAGAGAGTGACTTTGAACCTTCATCTGTGGCTACACACACAACCCCATCAAAAGCTATTCACACACACACACACACACACACACACACACACACACACACACACACAACCTTCTTCCCCTAAAATAGTCTTCATTCTCCTATTGTTTTAATATTCCAATTCACCCTCCATTGATTCTAATTAAATTCCCAGGTAATTCCACTATTTTTTTTTATTTAACTTTATATTTATACATGAAATGTTTATTGTTATCTCCAAATGTTGGCTATGATCGGCCTTGAATCTATAATCATAACTTACAAATACACTTTTTATATTAGTTTTGATTGTGATTTGTAACAACCTAAAGGTAAAGGTGGCATACCAGCATATAAGATTGTGGTTAGCATAAAAGGCATTATATAGTAGTACTGAAAACAGGCGGGGTTGATCAGTTTTTGAATTCTTAAATTATTTTAGTATGGAATACGATCAAATGGGCCGGGCTGATATTAGGGTACTCGTAGCCCAATTTATGTCTTATTAAGTTTGCGTCTTTTTTGTCGTGTTTTCCCCTATTAAACTGCATATAAGAATCCGCTAACCTTTGGATCGGTTCCTCATCATCATCATCATCATCATCATCGTACTCAGTATATCCCACCAATAGCAAAGCTATGGTAGGGTCTGAGGAGGGTAAGATCGGTTCCTCATCATATTGTGTTCAAATAGGTCATGTTGATCCCTTCGTTTTTCGAATTCTTAAATAGCTATTGTATGGATTATGTTCAAATTGGCTAGGTTGATCCATCCATTCTTAAATAGCTATTGTATGGATTTCGTTTGAATTGTTAAACTTAAAATCGCTATTGTATAGCGTAGCTTGTTCGCATTACTAATAATAATAATAATCTACTGTTGAAGAAAAATTATGTTATGGATTGTGTTTGAGTTTATCCATTTACTTTGGACTACTTGTGGCTCCTTTAATATGCTTTAACTTATTTCTTTGAAACAAAGCATAATCAAGAGTAATAGGGAAGCTAAATGCAAAAAAGGTATACAAATTTGTGCACTCATTCTTGTTTTTATTATCTTTTGTTAATTTCCTTGTGTTGTGAACTTCGTTGTTGGGAGTGGGGTTAGTTTCAAGTTTCAATTTGGTATGGAGTTCATTTGAAGGGTTGTGTATTGTTTCTTGCCACATAACCATTTCCAAACCATACCGCTATATCGGTTTGTAACCTACGCATTCATAGTTGTACCTTTGTCTTGATTTACAAGTTCCAACTAAGTATAGAAAATGTAGACTTTGACTATTTGTTCTTTTCTTTTATTGGGTATTGATTAAATTGAGGATTTTATGATGACATCATTTAATGGTATACTTTTACATCTACATATATGCTAATATGCTACAAAAGTTTCTTAAGTATTCCTCCAAAAACCATTGTAGGCACTCTGCCTGAAGGATAATTTGGACAATGCAACATCCCAAGACAAGGTATGACCTCCGATCTTCTTTCATTTTTGTTATAAACATAAGGATATAATGGTCATTTTACGTCGATAAAATACTCGCTTGGGCGTCCGTTTTTTTTTTTTTTTCGTTTTCTTGTTCCTAAAACACCCTTTTGTTGGAAATTTAATCAAGAGGTGGGACTACACGTTCAGACACAAAACCAAGAACCTAGGGGCCAAAAGCCGTTGATCACAGGGGGCAACGTGCTCCAACATCCGAGGTATGATTGCATGATTCATCAACTGGGTTCAGTTATGTTGTCTTATTTGTTCTGTATCGTATTTATCTTATATAGATCTTAAGTTACGACTTTTTGTTATAGAACACACAAAATATAAAAATTATTACTTCCAAATTAAAAAATGCATGCACAATATTTGAATTTTCAAACCTTGTAATAATAATAATAATAATAATAATAATAATAATAATAATAATAATAATAATAATAATAATAATAATAATAATGTAACATTTTTTGAATATGGCAGAAACAGTTGGCTCAGCTTCAAGAAGAACTCAAGAAGACAAAGGACCAGCTAAGGGAATCCGAGTCATGTACGAAAACGGCTTACCAAGAAGCCGAAGAAGCCAAGAAGCAACTCACGGCTATGTCAGCCAAATTCCACGAGTCACAAAACCAGCTCAACGAGCTTTGGGCTTGCGAAGAATCTCGAATCCAGGAACTCCGAAAAATCTCACAAGACCGAGACCGAGCCTGGGAGTCCGAGCTGAAAGCCGTCCAAAAACACTTAGCCACGGCTATAAACGAAAACCAAAAACTAAACACTCGGCTTCAAAAATTAGCCGAGTCTGAGTCAGCTCATGCAAAACAAGCTGAGTCAGCTCAAGATGAGATACTGACGCTAAAGTTAAAATTGTCAGAAACTATTAATTCAGTTGACCAGCTAAATATTCAACTAAAGGAATCTAAAGATTCCGAATCTCGAGATTTGGAATTAGCATCTGCTCTGGCAGCGGGTGCAGAGATGGAGAATGAGTTAAGGAATTTGAAAGTGCAAACGGAGCAGTGGAGGAAGGCGGCCGAGGCAGCGGCCGCCATGGTTTTGGGCGACGATGGTGGTGGCGGCGGAAAGTTTGTAGATTCGTTAGATTTTAATGTTGTTGGTGAGAAGTCGAGTTCGGAAGATACTGAAGATGAGTCATCGATTAAGAAAACAAGTAACATGTTGAAGAAAATTGGAGTGTTGTTGAAAAAAGGACAAAAGTAGTTCGGATCATCCTATGAATATAAGTTGTTAAGTTACATGTTCTCATAGGAATTATTGTGTTTGGGAATAATTATAAGTTCAAAGTTGAAAATTTTATTTATTTTCTTGATTCTCTTATTTACTTTTTATTAATTTATTTGAAAGAATAAAAATGTTTATAGTTAATTAGTTTTGACTAAGTTTTTTTATTCGTAATTTGTATTTAAATATGTTGAATTCAAAGTTGTTTATTTATATTTGGAGTGATATAGGTTTATAAGTAACCATGGTGTGAATATGATTGATATGCATTCACTTGTCTTACTTAGTGATTCTTAACTCATTTCCCATTAGTATTAGTAGTACGCAGTAAGACAAGTAATTCAACGTAATCAATAATTATAGTTCAATAACTTTATCCATATGTCATAGTGGTTACCTAACTTAATTCAGTAATTAGTTTATGAATTGTCATAAAATAATATTTAATAATAAAAACTGAACAAATAAGAGTGTTGAGACTTGCCAATGTCATATTGTCATCCTTAGAATGATTATTCCCATTAGGAGTACACAATAAGATATTTAATTCAACAAGGTTTAGAATTTGTCAAACCAATTGGTTTTTTGTCTAATGACATGTGGGTGATGGTTAACGTTTGGGATCTTTATGGTATCAAGTTCAAAACATGACTCGATAGGTTTTCTCACAGAGGTTGATTTACTCCTTGATGGTGTTCCTGGTTGAGTCAAACGGCCTGGAGCGTCAAAATATTAAGTTGTGATTTTTATCTTTATTGATATAAAGTCACTCGGCGTATAGTATGTGACGTGGTATACCTGATCATTTAGTCAATGAGACGCGCATAATTCGACATAGTTCCATGTATACGTTTTTTGAGCTAGAACCAATCAAAAGAATGAAGTTAAATTTATGGATGGTTGATATTCCGTCTCAAGAAGACTCACTCGGTTATTAGGGTAGTTCTAAACGCAAATGCTGTAAAAAAATTTAAAAAAAAATGCCAAACAATAATATCTTTGTTAATCGGTATTGCATCGTGAAAGTTGTAACTTTTACCATCTTTACTTTGTTAGACATCATTTCCGTCCTCATTTTGTTGCCATTTGAAAACATAACACAAAATCTTAAAAATAGATGTACACCTCTCAATCGTAACTCGTAAGTGATTGAATTTGTCTTTTTTTCTCTTTGATTATCTATCTATAGTTACATTCAAATGTGTTAACTTTCTCTCTCATTTCGATATAAAGTGTTTTTCAATTCAATGTTTTATTTGCGTTCAAGATTGTTATAGATTCAATATAAACATCGGAGGACGCTAACTCCTCTCGTAAACATTGTTCTTTTCATTCCGAAATCACTATGAGGATTGTAATTCTAAGTGGCAAGTATCATTTACGTGTGGAGTCAAAATCTCACACCTTTACAATAATACTTAGTTTTTCAAGCCAGTGATCTTTTAGACGTATGGATAAATCATAAACTAGCATTCCACACGCTAAAAGTTATTTTAATTACACATATTTGTGAACAATTATATTCGATCGCTTTTGATCTTTACGGGTCATACTTCTATGTACTTTCTTTTAGGGAAACTAAACAAACCGGTAGATTAAGCTCGGTTCAAAGAGTTTTTAATACCTTTTTTAACAACATTGCTACTACAATTAAAAAATGTTTTAAGACTATGAGTTATGGGGCGTCAAATTATGGTCCGTTTGGTATGAGGTAATGGAATGAACGAGGAAATGGAATGGACAATGGAATGTAACGGTCAAATGAATGAAATGAATCATTACCATTCCATTATCTTGTTTGGTTACCATGTAGGAATGAAATGAATAATCACCTTATTATTATTTTTTATTAAATAGTAAACTATGCACACATATATTTTTGTCGGTTAATAGAATGGTAATAACATAATACGATATAATAATAAAAATATAATAATAATTATAATTTAATAATAGTTATACTACAACAAAATAATAATAATAATAGTAATTTTTGATAATTTTTTATTTCATTTCTTGATGGAATAAAAGAAAAAGCATCTTTTACTAAGGAATGAAAAATGTTATATTTGGAAGGAATTTCATTCCTTAGGAATGATTCATTCCATTGATGAATGCCAACCAAACAAACATATTTTATTTCATTCATTTGAAATGATCCATTCTATCACTATTTCATACCAAACACTACCTTAGGGTGCGAAAAGATCCATGCAGGACATGTTTAGCGCCAACACTATCACCCCCTTTTAGTGAAAAGGTGTTGCCCCCTTCATTCATTCATGACTAGCTTCTCTCCACCATTTGTTTTGTAAGCCAATTATACATTGTCATCTCACTTCGATTTACCCATAATCATATTTTACATTTCATCACATCATAACATATCCAACTTGGTAAGAAACATGAAAACCTAATTTGCCCAGTAATTTCCTATGTGTTGTAAAATGTCTCTTTCACATTGACTTTTTAACCCTCCCTTAAGACACTAAGTTGCAACTTGTATTTTAAGAGGTAGTATGTAGTCCGCGAATCACATCTGCAGACCTTTATAGAGGAGGTGGACCAGAGGTCTATAATCTATACTCTATAATAAGAAGGTTGTATGTTTTTTAACTTATGTGGACCGCTAAAACAAGCCAAAATTTAAATAATATATACAACCCTGAAATAATATTTATTAAACCACAATAACATTTTTTTAAATCGTTCGTTCCATACTTTGCACTAACTGTTAAGCAATTTCATCCTGTAACTAGGGGTGCAAACGAGCCGAGCTGCTCGCGAGCTACTCGAGATCGGCTCGTTAAAAAGCTCGATCGACTTGAGCCCAAGCTCGAGCCTAAAAGTAAGCTCGTTAAATAAACGATCCCGAGCCCAAGCTGGCTTGAGAGCCCAAACTAGCATGCCATTTTTATAATTTTTTAAAATATATATTAATAATTATTAATTAATATATATATATAATATTATGAAAAAATAAATAAAAATAACTAAATAATATATATTATTTTATACATAAAATATTATAACAGAAAAAATATATAAAAATAATTATATTTATATAAAAAATAATTGATAAATAGTAAACGAGCCGAGCTCGATCTTGAAAATCTACTCACGAGCCGAGCTCGAGCTTTGAAAATAGAGCTCGAAACAAGACGAGCTCGAGTCGAGCTCGGGCTCGGCTCGTTTGCACCCCTACCCGTAACCGAGTCACATATTCCGGATCCGATGCAAATAAAAACTTCGAAGGCTATTAATTTCACTTACAATCAACATCGAATTTCGAAGAGACGACAGGCCGTGGCGAAGAGCAGCGGGACGAGAGATAGCAAAGCAGGGTGCAACAGGTTTATGCCTCGAGTGCTAAGGATTTCGAATATTAAAACCAGAAGGCTTAATCCCTCGGCCCAAGTTATAAAAGACTGAATACCAAAATAATAATTCCAGGCCCATTTACATACATCCAACACCCATATAAAACCATCATTATTAACCGATCCCTAACAACCCCTAGGGTTGGGTTTTGTTTTGTTTTGTTTTGCAGCAGCCGCTTATCAACTTCTCGCCGGAAACCTAACCGCCGATAGCCCGTCACTCAATCTCGCAAACATGGGGTATGTATTGCTTACATTCATCTTATTAGTTCATAGTAATTGATTAATTAAAGGTTTAAAACATTTACTAGCTTCTGCTGCTTGTTATTCGAAATGAAATTTAGACCTTTCAGCCGTTAGTCTGTTTATTTGTATAGGATTTAGATCTGATTGGCAATAATTGCTTTGGTTGACGATAGATTATTAGGTTTGTTTATAATAATATTAGGGCTGTAAGCGAACCGAATGGAACGAAGCATTGTTTGTGTTCGTTTGTTTGGATTCACGGACGCAAACGGACATTTAGTATTTAAAAATGAGTTATAGAAAAGGAATATTATTAAGTCAAAATATATAGTTCAGCACTTGAGAGATGATAAACAGGAACATAACATAATTATTCTCTAATCAGTGCTTTTGTTTTGATAATATCACCGGAGCTTAAGTTAGATTTGTTGTGAGCTAAAGGAAGATTTTATAAAACAAATTTTTAACAAAACGAGATGCATGTAAACAATAAAATTATAAAATTTAAATGTTAGGTTGGTTTTTACCAAATAAAAAAATTAAAAAGATATAAAACAAACCTTTAACTAATGAACATACGCAAACAAACATAAATGAACGAACGTGGGTACTGAATCTCTTGTTCATGTTTGGTTGTTTAACTAAATGAACAGAATTTCTTGTTAGTGTTTGTTCATTTATTAAACAAACGACCGTAAACAAACGGTTAAGTTTGTTTGCAGCTCTAGGCTTATTGAATTTGATTAATAAGTGAAGGAAGATATTTCTTTGATTACTGTTACAGGAATTAGTGTTATGTGTCTACAGTTTAGGTTTTGTTGGAAATAAATGGTTAGATTGAACAAAGGCGGTTGGTTAGACTTATTGAGTTTGATTGATGAGAGGTTGAGTGATTTAATTACAGTAAGACACATGGAATGGGAGCTGGGCGCAAGCTGAAGTCACACCGCAGAAGACAAAGGTGGGCCGACAAGTCTTACAAGAAGTCTCATCTTGGTAATGAATGGAAGAAACCTTTTGCTGGTTCTTCTCATGCTAAGGGCATTGTTCTTGAGAAAATGTAATTCTTCTAATTGTTTTTTATTATATTCTTGTTGTCATAACTTTATAAATTTGATTGTGACAAACTGCTTTGTTGTATTTACAGTGGTATTGAAGCTAAGCAGCCTAACTCTGCTATTAGAAAGTGTGCTAGAGTTCAACTCATCAAGAACGGAAAGAAGATTGCTGCTTTTGTCCCCAACGATGGTTGCTTGAACTATATTGAAGAAAATGTAAGTTCTTGGTCATGTTATATACATAGTTGTCAATAGCAGTGATAGCGGGCGCTATAGCGCACTACGTAGCGATGCGGCTATAGGCCGCTATATACTAAATATCGGTCATTTAGCGTGATTATTATCAGTATTTAGGTTTTTATTAATTTTGTATGTTTTTTTTAATATAAAAAATTATAGAAACCTATTTTTTAGGCTTATTTATCAACCAAATAGCTGCACCTTCCACAAGTTCAACCGTAAAAGCTTATTTTGTGAATATAAACTCTAATTATTTGCTTAAAAACTTTCCACTCCTTTATCGCTAAATATGAAATAGCAGTCGCTATTTACTGCTATTTGCTATTGACAATTACGTTTATATAAAAGACAATATTTTTATTAGTTTGGTATTTTCAGATTTTTAGTTGAGTATTTTGAATTGTGACAGGATGAAGTTTTGATTGCTGGATTTGGGCGAAAGGGTCACGCTGTGGGAGATATTCCCGGAGTCAGGTTCAAGGTTGTGAAGGTTTCCGGTGTTTCGCTTTTGGCTTTGTTCAAGGAGAAGAAGGAGAAGCCAAGATCTTGATTATATTTTTTGTCGGTTTGGGTTAATTTTGTTATGTTTGTTGAGGAGCTTAAATGTTTTAGCTTTGAGTTTGCGGAGGGCAGACAATTGGTTGTTCTCAGTTTGTACTGTGATTTTGGTAAACACAATTTATTTAGATAATAACTTCTGCTTATTTTTGATTGGATTTTTTTTGTGAATGTGTGGTTTATGTTAGTCTTTCATGCACTCTGTAATGCTAATAGATAACTACATAGTCCGACAATTGTATCGAGCTTCTCAGGTTTTTATACATGCTGAGAGACCTACATAAGAGTGAGAACGAGATTTATTTTTGACTAATAGATATTTCACTAAAATTGTACAAAATAAGTGTTTGTACATCTCTTAGCCAGTGGAGGCGTTAGCCAGCCGGTAAGGTGGGTATTAGCGGTTAATCGATGATTAACTGGCATTCAGTTGTTATTTTACGCTCTTGACACATGTTTTGTATAAAAGAATACTCCACGTTGTTAAATGTTCATAGAATTTTGTTTGCGTGGTATTAATCTAGCAAAGAATTAGGTAAAGCAGGCTAAATTCAAATTAATGAATTTAGTTAGCCTCCATTGTAAAGACTAAAGACGAAGCATGAAGTCGCCAAGCCGGTAACCGGTGATTTCATCAGAAATTTTTTCCTATTGGTTTGGTATTTTTCAATGCTTAGATGTGTTGCAATCTGATGTCAAATGTGTTTGACAAATATCTGGATCATACTGCAATATGAACTGATTTGCTTTTTATAATATATATATATAAATCGTTAGCTCGCATATAAAATATTAAAAATGATAAAAAAAAGATGATTGGTTATTATAATACATATACACAACTACCATAAACAAAATATTATATAAACAATAAACGCTACTCTTGATAATGCAGGAAATACTGTAAACCTGCTTAAAGACTAATAACATGCATTCTCCATTACACAAGTTCTACATACAAAAACATTAGAAATTAGTGGGCAAACACCACCAGCAAAGCATATGGGTTCTAACTGCCAGTTGAAGTAAACAAAATACGGGATCTACATCAAACTGCATAAGAAATTTTTACTTCAAAAGTATATTACTGTACGCAATCACCCATGGTTTCGGCAGTTCTGACAACATATTATAACCTCCCATAGATCAAAGCATTTGCAAAAATTTTAGTCCCTTTGTAACTTCCTGTAACTGTTTTATCCATCTACATTAAAAAACCTATGATCATTATTATATCTCAAATCAAAATCAAAAGTTAATCCACTTAATACTCAAACTAACGAGTTATGTTCTCTCTCACTTGTATAAGTAAAACGTAAGCGAGCCTAATTTGATTAAATAAGTTATTTACTGACACACAATAATGTAAATTCCTAGCAGCATATAGCCATATCACCAAAAGCCTTGCTATTGGTGGGACTTTATATGGGTATGATTGATTTATTGATTGACCAATAAGGTCTCCAGGATTTCAATATTGATGGGTGTTCACAGATTATTCGGTTTGGATTTGAAACTTTTAGGACTCTATCCGAAATCCGATCCGATCTAATCCGAATTAGGGATGCTCCTATCTGATCCGAATCCGATCCGGATTGATTTTGGATGGATTCGGATAATCCGAATAACCCGAAATAAACCATATAACAAGCATTCAAACAAATGTCTAATTAAATAAAAATATAAAACCAGAAATTTAAAATAAAACGTACATAAACGAAAGTCTAATTAAATCCATGATCCATCATAATTCTAAAAAGTAAAACAGTACACCAGTAAAGCCAAACTTCAGATAATTAAAGCACTTGCTATTTATTCGGATATCCGAATAATCCGAATAAGAATTCGGATCGAATTATTCAGGTTTCGGTTCAGTTTTCTTGGATTTCATACAAGAACAGGAATAAAGAAATATTAATTTAAAACAGCAAAAGAAGCATGCCAAACTTGCAGCTCTTACAGCACATGCCCTACAAACTTGCAGAATGCACAGAATGATAACAAAGAGTCGGAGACACAAACACATACTTTTTAAAGATCTTGTTCGATTAAAGAAATAAGCAGAAAGAGAGATTCGATTAGAGTTCGTTCAAACTCCTCCATAAATATTGTCACAAGAGAGAACGAAATGAATTTGTACCTTAATTAGGAGCTTTCCTCACCATCATCATTCTTCGATTTCTGGGATTCGTTCTTGAGAATCGATGGTGACTCGGATATTTGTTTTGCAATTCTGCGTATGCAGTCACCAACTCTAAACAGCTTTTTTGGAGACGAATTTGATGACATTTTATCACCGGTTCCATTCCCATTATCCTCCTTAGAGGCATGATCCTCAACGGTTGCTTTTTTGCTGATGCTTTTTTTACTTCTTTTTACACTCGAGTCAACTTTTGAGGCCTTGTTTGTCAAACTTCTTTCTTTCTTAAGTGGGACCAAATCATCACTGTCAGAAGCATCCGGCTTGTTTTTTTTTAGATGAAACTTTCTTACTTCCAGAAACTGGTTTTTCATTCCCATGATCCTCAACGGTCGTAATTTTGCTTATACTTTGTTTAACTCTTTTCACACTCGAGTCACCCTTCGGGCTCACATTTGCTACACTTCTTTCTTTCTTGTGTGGGACCGAGTCTTCACTATCATCACTATCAGAAACATCTGGCTTCTGTTTTCTAGATGCAACTTTGTTACCTTCAGAACCAGATTTTTCATTCTCATTATCCTCAACAGTTGCTTTTTTTCTAATACTGTGTTTACATTTTTTTACACTCGAGTTACCCTTCGAGGTCACGTTTGTCAAAACTTTTTTCTATCTTGCGTGGGACCGAGTCTTCACTATCAGAAAGATCTGGCTTCGGCTTTTTAGATGAAATTTTTTTACCTCCAGAAACTGATTTATCCTTCCCATTATCCTCAACAGTAGCCTTTTTCTTAATACCTTGTTTACTTCTTTTTACACTTGAGTTACTCTTTGAGGTCATGTCTGCCAAACTTTTCTCTTTCTTGCGTGGGACTGAGTCCTCACTGTCATCACTGTCTGAAACATATGGTTTCTGTTTTTTAGATGAAACTTTTTTACCTCCAGAAACTGGTTTTTCATTCCCGTTATTCTTAACGGTTGCCTTTTTGCTAATATCTTTTTTACTTCGTTTTACATTCGAGCTACCCTTTTGGGTTATGCTTGTCAAACTTCTTTCTTTCTTGAGTGGGACCGAGTCATCACTATCAGACACATCTGGCTTCCGTTTTTTAGAGGAGACATTTTTAACTGCAGAAGCTGTTTTTTCTTTCCCATTTTTCTCCTTAATGACATTATCCTCAACAGTTGTTTTTTGGCTAATATCCCTTTTACTTCTTTTCGCACTTGAGTTACCCTTTGGAGTCACGTTTGTCAAACTTCTTTCTTTCTTGTGTGGGACCGAGTCATCACTGTCATCACTATCAGAAACATCCGGCTTTCTCTTTTTAGATTTAACTTTTTTACCTACAGAAGCTGGTTGATCATCCTCAACAACCTTATTTTCCTCTGTTATTGGAACCTCAGATTCATCTTCCAACTTATTATCTAACTCATCCAAAAAGTTTAGTGCTTGAAACTGATAACAACCTTTCCAACCTTTCCAACGGAAGAATGCCAATAACTGAGTTCTCACACACAAAACCTCCAATCTATCAAATCCATCAAATTGTTCTTTAGCTAGTTCTTGCACAGATTGAACAACTTTAACAGGCTTAAAACTAGAAACGGTTGAAAATCGATCACCACCGTCTATTTTGCTAGATTCTTTCGTTATTCCAGCATTAACAAACTCTTGGGATTTAATTTTATCATATACCTCTTTGGATAAGCAAGAACACGCCAATCCAAAATCTACACGCCTCGACACCTCATCCAAAGCACAATCGACAGCATGAATAAACGCTTTGGAATTACTTTGTTTCTCCAGTTTACGGAAATTCTTCCTGAATGGCTTGATGTTGGAAGGCTTATTCCATGCAAAACTTTGATCCCCAAAATAACCAACAAGAAGCCCTTTCTTGTTGGAGTATTTTTTAGCTTTATCTGTTGAAGAAGATGGATCAAATATCTGAGCGGGCCACCATGGATAGTCCTTTACCTTGGCCCAAACTATATCTGTAACCTTATATTCGCCTTCTTTTACCTCAATATTAACTTCATTTTCATCAGCAACTTTCTCAATGTTCTCCACTACAATCCCTTTATCAACAACTGAGTCCTGATTGACAATAACACGGTCTTCGTTATGATCAGCAGATGGGTTCATCTTCAGGGTTTCAGTTTTTGAACCTAACAAATCAGTCCCAATATTAATCTCATTGACTGTGCCAATGTCCTCACTACTCAATGGTGCAGATGAAATAACGGCATCGGAGATTGACTTATCCAAAGCTGGCTCACTGTTATCCTTTACAATCCCTGTTTCATCTACAGAAACCCTAGTGTCATTAATTGAATCCTGAACAACCTTACATTCACCTTCTTTTTCCTCATTATTAACCTCATTCTTGTCAGAAAATTTCTTAACAGTCTCAAGTACAATATCATCTCTAGAAGCCATAGAATCATCAAATGAACCCCGAACGACAATATCACCTACCCCAATATGATCAGCAGGATCCCTAGCACCATCAATATCACCCCCTCCATCATGACCAGAAGTTTCCATTATTAGCGTTCCAGACTTCGATTCTAACAAATCATCCCCGATCTTAACCTCGTCACTCGCAGCTGGCGTTACAGACAAAACTACAGCATCCGAACTCGTTTCATCCAAACGCTTCTCAATTTCATCCATTACAACTCCTCCCGAAACCCTAGCATCATCAACTAAAGAAGACGGTTCAGTCGCTAGTGTCTCAGTTTTCAAATCTAACAACTCATCCCCAATCTTAACCTCATCACTTGCAGCAGGCGGCACAGACGAAACTACCGCATCCGACCTCGATTCATCCAAACCTTTCTGACATATATCCATTACAGCTCCTATTTCACCTCCCGAAACCATAGCATCATCAACTAAATCCTGAACAACAATATCACCAGAAGTCAGTTCATTCGCTTGTGTCTCAGTTTTCGAATCTAACAACTCACCCCCAATCTTAACCTCGTCACTCGCAACAGGCGGTACAGACGAAACTACCGCATCCGACCTCGATTCATCCAAACATTTCTCACCTTTATCCATTACAGTCCCTACTTCATCTCCAGAAACCCTAGCTTCATCAACTAAATCCCGAACTTTAGAAACCTTAACGTCATCAATTGAATCCTTAGAATCGTCTTCTCCATCATGATCAGAAGTTTTCGTTACTAACTCTCCAGACTTCAATTCTGTCAACTCATCACTCGCAGCAACCGGTACGGACGAAACCACAGCATCTGACCTCGAGTCATCCAAAGCTTTCTCACCTTTATCCATTACAATCCCTACTCCATCTCCAGAAACCCTAACGCCATCAATCGAATCCTTAGAATCATCCTCTCCATCACGATCAGAAGTTTTCGTTACCAACTCTCCAGACTTCGATTCTGTCAACTCATCCCCAATCTTAATTTCGTCACTCGCCGCAACCGGTACAGACGAAACCACAGCATCCGACCTCGCGTCATCCAAACCTTTCACATCTTTATCCATTACAATCCCTAATTCACCTCCAGAAACCCTAACTTCATCAATTAATTCATCCTTATCCATTACAACTCCTAATTCACCTACAGAAACCCTAGCATCATCAGAATCAACTAAATCCTGAACAATAACGCCACCGCCAGATGACGGCTCGATCGCTAGGGTTTCGGTTTTCAAATCTAACGAGTTAGAATCAGTAGCACAGGTTTTTGTGGACATTGGATATACAATCTCCTGTAATACTAATATTAATTATAAATTATACAGTGAATGATGAATGTAAAAGCTAATGGATCGTACTTGTAAGTTGAATAGAAGAAGAGTCTGTTGAGGAGTTGATAAAAATGGCGATTAAGACATACCTTGGCAGGCTTGAGATAGATAATGCAACGGCTTGTTTTGTTTCCTTGCAAGGCACGCTATCAACGTGTAGTCTTCTGCTTGTTTATATTTTTACATCTTTACTAGTTTTTATTATTTTTTTTTGGGTGGGGTAGGGGGTGGTAACCGGGCCACAACTTTTTGCTAAAACACCCACCAATACATTTTGTATAGGCTATACAGGGCGTATTGGGTCCCCGTATATCCATGTATAGTCCTATA
Source organism: Bidens hawaiensis (assembly GCF_021521415.1). Taxonomy (NCBI): domain Eukaryota; kingdom Viridiplantae; phylum Streptophyta; class Magnoliopsida; order Asterales; family Asteraceae; genus Bidens; species Bidens hawaiensis. Next base: position 812,925 of record NW_027491273.1, read on the forward strand.
CGGGACGTATAAAGCCTCGTATGACTCTATACAGGGCGTATAGGGGATGTCTGGGTGTCCATAATAGGACCATTTTTTTTCACATAAAACGATCTTTTTAATGTATAAAAAAGTATTCAGTTATACGGTCAAGCTATTCTATCAAGAGGGACAAAAATAATAAGGATAAAAAAGATTTGTAGCCATACCAAAAAAAACCTCTTGAAAATTAATAAAAAAAACCATAATTCAAAATTTAATATAATACAAAAAAAGTAAAAACACAAAAATGATTCTACCGTCTTTCGTTCTTTATAAAAAAACATAGTCTTGAGGAAAAAAGATTATTGCGTATTTTGTTTATAATTGTACTTTATGTTTCTTTTCGTCATTGATTATATCTTTTTTCCTTGATATTGTGTCTTTTATTCTTGATATTGTGTTATATTTTGTTCAGCCATGTGTTATGTTTTGCGATATATTGTGTCTTTTTTTAGTTATAATTGTGTCTTTTGTTTATTTTCGTCATTGTGTCTTTTTTTTTCTAGGCATTGTATCTTTAGGCGGTTTTTTAACGAGAATAACGAGGGAAACATTTTAGTTTTTTTAATTTTTTCCGGTTTCTATTTATGTTTTGAGTAATGATTTTATTATTATTATTATTATTATTATTATTATTACTTTTTATTTTTTTTAATCACAAATCCTTCTTACACTTCTCATTTTTGTATCTCTTTGTATTTTAACTTTTCACTTAGTTATACAAGGAGTGATTAGAAGTAGGGGTGAGCAGAAAACCGAATTAACCGAATCGAAACCGAATTAACCGGAAAAACCGCACCGAAAAAACCAAACCGAAGCATTAACCGACGGTTAATTTTGTGTTTTTTTGAAAAACCGAAATTTCGGTTTCGATTCGGTTGTCAATTTTCAAAAAACCGAAAAAAACCGAACCGAACGGATTGATGATGATAAAGTCTATCAAGTTGATGAGGAATTGATTAAACTTTTAAGATAAATAAATAAGATGATGAATGAAGATCGGAACTAAACTTTTATTGTTTTCTAATTTTTAAACTCTATTTAGCAACTTCGTATTCCTATAATTCCACGTAATACGTGCCTAATTCAATATATATATATGTGGACTATGGTACTCTAACACGGTCTTATACAAGCTCAAAATATGCATTTTCATTTTTTTTTTATTTTTTTGCAACGTCAACTCAAAATTGAAAAAAAAAACGAAAATAACCGAACCGAAACCGAAATTAACCGAAAAACCGATAACCGAGAAACCGGAGAACCGAAAACCGAACGGTTTGCATATTCAAATAACCGATTACTTCGGTTTCTGTTTAGGTTTCGCCTAATAACCGAACCGAACCAAGCCGTGCTCAGCCCTATTAGAAAGGTTATATATGCTAAAACACAAGTCTAATGTGTTGGGAACTGTCACATGGTCGATTTAAGAGGCCTTGATAATTTATGTTCAGAACGCTGTGATATGTCTTTTTCATCTTGAAGAGGTAGGTCCCGGCAGAGCCCAGTTGGACCCGCAAGACTCACCTTGAAGAGGGACGTCTGCGCAAGGACCAACTGGTTCCGCAGGACCCACCATGCTCAGAGATGAAGACCTTACGCGCAGTACGCCAGCTGTTCCCGCAGGAAAAGCCTCCCAATGGTGAAGTACCCCGCCTGTTCCCGCAGCTGCGGATACAAGCCATCAGGGAAGGCTACCCGCACTAATAGCAAGGCTACACGCACGAGGCATTAACTCTCAATAATTCAGTGTCACCTGAAGGAATGAGCAAGGCGGGAATACTCCCGCCCAAATGAGCCAGTCCATACGCTTCTGGAAGATCTTTTGTACTATACCTGCCAAGGTATGGACAAAATAGACAAGATCTGACCAAAGCAGCCCATGAACCAATCACAGGGTGACAGCTCACCGACAACAGTACGAGGAGGAGCACGCTCTAGTACTGTTTGTCACTATTAGCCGCTGCCTACTCACCAACCCTTGTCGTGGCACGCACACAGCCTGCAGTTGGTGGAAAAGGAACAGTACACAGCCGGCCTTGTCACTATCAACCGCTGCCTACCCACCAACCACTGGCATGGCACGTGCGTAGCCCACAGTTGGCAGAACAGGAATATTATACAGCTGGTTGTACCTGCTTGGAAACCTATCTTCGGCTATAAATACTCCAACACCTTGGAAAGGTATTATTATCTTGTATCTTACCTTCACTAGCTATTTCTCTCAATATACACTTATATTTAGAGCAATCTAGTCTGATTCTCACGCCGGAGGGTGGTCACAAGGAGGAACCCCCCCCCTTCTCAGTGACGAGCTCACGGTGTCTGTTTTGCAGGTCATCTGAAGAACATCCATCTTTGACGGACCTAACATCGTGGGAAACATTACTTAGCCCCCAGATTATCCGTAATCTGCCCGGGTTCACTTAGTGTTTCTTCATTGGCGCCATCCGTGGGACAAAAAAGCTAGAACTAATTTTCTCAGTTTTTTCAAAACCTCTGAAAAGATGGTTAACGTTACTCCGGTCCCAAGGCCAGTGAGTGACCAAGAAACCCCGGTAACCACAACCCCAGCTACTAGGGGGAACACCGGCGGTAACACAAATCTTACGAACACTACCCCGGTTACCCAAGCCGGGGCAAGTGCAGTAAACAATCTTTCACTAGGATTCACCGATACCCAGTTGGAGAAACAGACAAGGCTCCCCCGCCAAACACTCGATCAAGTTAAGGCGTGGGCCGAAACACGTCAGATGAATTCCAAGCTGAGTTGGATGAACGCTTGCGTTCACTCCAACAGGCTGACGAATTCGGAAGCACTCGACAACAGCTCAACATGAGCAGTGAGTGCGAGTACTCGGACGATGATCGGGAGGAATTCGACACCGACGCAAACCCTCGCCATAGGGCGAAAGGGAAGCGTAAGGAAACGGACTTCCAACCAAGAAGGAATTTCGGAGAAACCTTCAAACCAAGGAAGGCGGGGGGAAACCCACGTGACTTCTCCAAAACCTTTAGACCAACTGCTGCAAATGCGGGAACATCCAAGTTTGCAAGGGACATTGCGGAAGCAATCGCCCCGAGAAGTGCCAAACAGCTGTCCAACATCGGCACTTATGATGGTATATCCGACCCAGATGATCACTTGAACAGATTCATAGCGGGGGCAACCGTCAGCAACTGGACGGAACCCACGTGGTGTTATATGTTCCAGATGACGCTGGTTGGAGCGGCCAGAGCGTGGTTTGATCGTTTACCGGTCCACCACATCTATGATTGGGCGGACTTTCAACACAAGTTTAGCCAACACTTCAGTCAACAGAGGAAATACACTGAAGAGCAGTGGACGATCCTCAACTGCGTTAGAGAGGAGGATGAATCTTTACTAGACTTCATCACTCGCTTCAACTCCAAAAAGTTGAGTCTGGGCACAATAAGCGAAGATCTTGTTCGCGCCGCTTTCATCCAGGGCGCCGAATACCCAGAGCTTATCCGCACGTTGACGGGTAAGGACGACATGCCATCCACATGGGATGCCATCATGACGGCGGCCAAGCGCTTTGCCGAAACGGAGAAGCAACTGGGAAGGGATCTTCCCCAGAACACACACCTCTACACGCAGAGGACTAGAGAAAACAACGTTCGGACCGCCCGGCAAAACAAAAAGAGGAAGCTAGGTATTTGGCAGTCAAGGGTAAACTTTGACACCTCATCCAGCTCTCGCCTTCTAGTAGGCGGAAGGGATAACACGCACCCTTCAAGCCGAAAACACAGGTGGACGCCACTCACCAAAAGCGTCACGGAGATATTTGCCACTGAAAAACTCCCATGGCCAAAAGCTCCAATAATCCGGCAGCGACCTAATGCGGATCAGAGCAAATCCTGTGACTTCCACGGGACAAAGGGTCACAACACTGAGGAGTGTACATCCTTGAAGGATATTATTGAAACATTCGTCAAGGATGGAAGACTTGTACACCTTGTGGCATCAATCAAGAATGGAGGGAGGAATGATAACCGGTACAAAGGCAACGGACGAAAGCCCGTTGATATCAGCATCAACATGGTTCATAGTAACATCAGAGGAATAAAATGACGAACGACAGAACCATGCGCGTGGAAGGAAGCTGAGGTGCGCTTCCCGCGAGTGCCAGGAGGACCCAGCAAAGAAGGCCCTATCGTCATCAAAAGCCAGCTGGGGCACTACATCACTTCCCGCACTCTTGCTGACAACGGCGCCTCGTCAACGGTTATGTACAGGCAGTTCTTCGACAAGCTAGACGACGAAGACAAGGAACGCCTGGAAACGGTCTACGCCTCAATGGAAGGGTTCGACGGCAGCACAAACACCCCCCTGGGTATCCTATCTTTCCCCGTCATTCTCACGGACGGGAAACACTCCCACACAGAAGACGTGGACTTTATCGTGATGAAGAAGCCACACCACACATACGACATTCTCTTCGGGAGAGACGGGATGGCAAGATTCAATGCCGTGGTATCTTCAGTCCACGGCATGATGGGATGGCCAACAGCTGAGGGTGTAGCGATGATCACCGGTATTCCCCAGGTATGCATTGCATCTGTCTCATCTAAACCCAAACCAAAGATGGCTAAACCAACCATTACCGAACCAGAAAAATGGGCCCTCAATGGCAAATACCCTGACCAGGCTGTTACCATTGGCCCAACAATCACTGATCCTACGCGCACCTTACTCAAACGCTTACTACAGAAAAACGCTGACATCTTCGTGTGGACACCAGCTGACATGACTGGTGTACCTCGAAGTAAAGCAGAGCATAAGCTCAAGTGCGACCCGGCTTTTACGCCAGTCATACAAAAGCGCAGAGTAATGGAGGCGGAACAAGCTAACGCGTGTAGAACCCAAGTCAAGGAACTCCTTGACGCGGGCATCGTACGCGTTAGTGGATATCAAACATGGGTTGCAAATCCCGTTATGGTACCGAAGGCTAACAATCAATGGCGCATGTGCATAGATTTCAAAGATTTAAACAAAGCATGCCCCAAAGATTGTTACCCGTTACCCGAAATTAACCTCAAAGTGGATTCATTAGCACCGTTTCGCCTTAAATGCTTCCTTGACGCATATAAGGGGTACCATCAAATCCACATGGCCGTAGATGATCAGGACAAAACAGCATTTCGGACGCCCGATGGCACATTTTGTTATCAAATGATGTCATTCGGACTTAAGAATGCAGGGTCCACATACCAACGCCTGATGGACAAAGAGTTTCATGCCCAAATTGGGAGAAACTTGGAAGTCTACATGGATGACTTGGTCATCAAAAGCCCTGAGCCAGAAGCGATGTTGAAAGACATCGAAGAAACTTTCAACACGCTCAGAAAAATAAACATGAAGCTCAACCCGAGCAAGTGTTCCTTTGGGATGGAAGAAGGGAAGTTCTTAGGAGTCATTGTTACTAAAGATGGCTTCAGAGCGAACCCTGAAAAGGTCGAAGCCATTATCAAAATGGAATCACCTACTACCATCAAGCAAGCTCAGACACTGAATGGACGCCTAGTCGCACTTAACCGCTTTTTGTCAAACCATGCGGATAGGTCATTCCCATTCGTGTCAACATTGAGAAACTGTTTAAAGAAAACGCACTTCCGCTGGACACCAGAAGCAGAAGCAGCTTTTCAGGAAATTCGGTCACGCTTGATCGAACTCCCAACGCTCACAGCACCAGAAGCGGGGGACGAATTAATCATATACCTTTCCGCCACAGATAGAGCAACCGGGGCAGTCCTGCTAGTAGAACGAAAAGGTATCCAGATGCCTATTTACTATGTTAGCCGTGTCCTAACAGACGTAGAAACCCGGTACTCTACCCTGGAAAAATTAGTCTTAGCACTTGTACAGGCTTCACGCAGGCTAAGACGATATTTTCAAGGTCACCCAATTACCATTCTCACCAACTTCAAACTTGCAAACGTTCTAGGCAAACCCGAGTTATCGGGACGTCTAGCCAAATGGGCAATTGAGTTGGGGGAATATGCGATAAAATACAAGCCGAGACCAGCCATAAAAGGCCAGGTCTTAGCCGACTTTATTGCTGAAGTCCCCGCTTCGCGGGAGAAAGAGTGCCAGGAGGAGGCTAAACCCTCCCCAGCACAGGACATCAATGATGTCTGGCGACTCTACACTGATGGAGCAGCCAGCAACGAGGGTTCAGGCGTAGGGTTGAAACTAACCAACCCAGCAGGCCAAGAATACACTTACGCTATTCGACTGGATTTCCCAAGTACGAATAACGAAGCAGAGTATGAAGCATTCTTGGCCGGGGCTGGGGATTGCGAGTAAGATGGGAGTGAAAAACTTGGAAGCCCACGTAGATTCCATGTTAGTAGCCAACCAAATAAACGGGACGTACACGGCCGTGAACGACACAATGGCCCTGTACCTCGCACAGGCAAAAACCCTTATGCGCGATTTTAACGATTGTAAAGTCATACACGTCAAGCGTAGCGAAAACAAATCTGCGGATGCGTTAAGCAAGCTTGCATCGTTAGCCTTCACCCATTTGGGTAAGGACATCCGCATTGAACTCCTTGGAGCACCATCAGTCCCGCACAAGGAAATTTGTGTCATCCAAACCGGCACAGAAACATGGATGACACCGATAATAAATTACCTTGCAGCGGGTATACTACCAGAGTCAAAAACACAGGCAAGAAAAATACGCTGTAAAGCACAGAATTATCAACTCATCGATGACATCCTTTACAGACGTAACTTTCTTGGCCCACTCCTAAGATGCGTGGACAACCAAGATGCTGGCTACCTCCTAAGGGAAGTACACGAGGGCATCTGTGGAGTACACGCAGGTCCACGCGTTGTTGTAGCTAAGCTAAACAACGCGGGATACTTTTGGCCGGGGATGCATACGGATGCGTTGGCATACATCAGAAAGTGTAGGTCTTGCCAGCTCTACGCACCCAACACGCATCGCCCGAAGAATGAACTTGTTCCAGTCACCTCTTCGTGGCTATTCCAGAAGTGGGCCATTGATGTGACAGGCACATTTCCCACTGCAGCAGGAAACGTTCAATTTCTAGTGGTAGCCATCGATTACTTCACCAAGTGGATAGAAGCAAAACCCTTAGCCCAAACAACCGCAAAACATATTAAAAAATTTATTTGGGAATTTATTATTTGTCGTTTTGGACTTCCACAGACTTTGGTGAGCGATAACGGCACCAACTTTGCTGACAAGAAGCTACAAAAGTGGCTGGAAGAACTTCAAATCACCCACACCTTTACCTCAGTGGCACACCCGCAAGGTAACGGTGAGGTGGAAAGAGCAAATAAAAGCATCGTCGAAGGCATAAAGAAAAGACTCTTGGAACACAGATCCGGCTGGGTGGACGAAGTACCACACGTCCTTTGGGCGAACAGAACGCTGAAAAAGGCCAGTACGGGAGAAACCCCGTTCAGCCTCACTTATGGCACGGAAGCCATGGTCCCGGTCGAAATTGGTTTACCCTCACCAAGGGTCTTGATTCAGCCAGAAGACAATGATGCGGAAAGACGGTTAGACCTTATGCTAACCGAAGAACGCAGAGACTTAGCCGCAGCGCGTGAAGAGAACTACAAGCGACAAATGCAAAAGTACTACAACACACGGGTAAAACTCTGCAACTTCAATGTAGGAGACTACATATTGCGTAACAACGAGGCTTCAAACCAAGAGCGCCCAGGAAAGCTAGCACCGGTCTGGGAAGGACCGTACATTATCAAAGAAGTTTTGAGAAAGGGCGCATACCGGCTCGAAAGGCTCGATGGCACTCCCATCCCAAGAACATGGAACGGAGCTCAATTACGCAAATGTTACATGTAGATCAATTCCAAACTTGTAAAGAAAATGCCTAGAGCCACTTCTGATGGACATGATTCTCCTTTATTACATTGTGTTGATAGCCTTACCTTTATACTTATGAACTTACCTCACTGATATGCCGGTATTCACCGCATAAATATGGGAAGAAGTAAGTCGTTGCGTGTGGAAGGCGGCAAAACCCGCATAAACACATAAAACGGTAAAAATTTATAAGGAAAAGATAAGGAAAACCTTCACGCAGGTCAGTTATAGGTGAAGTTTGGTCATCCCACTAAATGAAAGTGACGGTCCTACCCGTACAATCATGATAGAGGAAACTAAACATTAACCTATTGACAACCGCGCGTCGAAAGGTTAACTTATTCACAATACTTAGAAAATTTCTAAGGAAAAGATGAGGAAAACCTCCACGCAGGTCAGATATAGGTAAAGTTTAGCCATCCTACTAAGTGAAAGTGACGGTCTTACCAGCACAATCACGAAAGAGGAAGCAAAACTTTAACTTATTATTTGCCACGTTGAAAAGTTAACTTATCCAAGTACTCAAGAAATTGCTAGGTTAAACCAAAATATGCGTGAAATAAACAAGGCAAGGCATTAACAAATAATCTTTATTCCATCAAAATTCAAATATTACAAGAATTGCCGGGCATATACCCGCATACAAGAGTAAATCTGTGCAAAAATAAAAAATCTACTCTAATGGTGGAAAGGGATCTAAAGGATCAAGCTTCAGGACCACTCCCACTTGGACCCGCACCATCAGTAGAGTGTGGCGGTTCAAGGAAAGCCTTGAGGATAGCTAGCCCATCATCAGCAGCAGTAATCTCGTTCACCTTCTCCACCACCGGATGCGGGAAGGCAGCATACTGATTCACTGCTTGGTCATAAGCAGCTTCAGTATCCACATCATAAAGAGGGAAGTTGGAAGGCGGGATGCCTTGTTCAACAAACCCTAGACCAAGCAGGAAGCCAGCCTTTTCCCCATCCTCATGAGAAGCGTTGAGGGCTGCGCTCATCGCATCGTCATATGATGTGTTCGTAAAGACCCGATGCACAACCTACAAAACAGAAGTATATCAAAAACTCTTCTAAGTGTAAGGAAAAGCGTAAAGAAATTGTGAAACTGCGCATACCTGCGACAACGCTTCTCGAAGAAGCCATTCCTTGGTAACCAGAGCCTCCTGGAGGGCAGCTTGAGCTTCATTACGGGCGCGTTCGGCTTCGTTCTTTGTAAGGTTGGCAAGCAACACATCTTTGGCTGCAGCCTCTTCGACGCCCTTTAGCTTACGCTCAGTTTGGTCAAGCACCCCCCTCGGGTCCAAGATCTCTTGGAGCTTCTTGGCATCTTCCATGGCCAAAGCATCATGAGCCTGCTGGAGCCTCTCTAATTTGGCTTTAAGTTCCTCATTCTCGATGCGTAGAGGCTCAGCAACAGCTTCAGCCTTGGTGGTCTTCTCGGTTGCGTTCCGTGCAGTTTCCTTGGCCAACCGAAGCTGTTCGTTAACAGCTTGGGCAGCCTTAGAACGGGCCTCGAGCCGGGCCTGAACTTCAACCTCGAGGGCCTTGAAGGCCTTCTCCTTTTCCGCAGCAACGGCGGCAAGCTTCGCATTCTCCTCCCGGATAGCCCGCGCCTGAGCCACTTCAAGGCTACGCGCCGTCTTTAACTTGTCGTTTTCACGACAAAGTAGCTCGACGCGCGGCTGCATCCGGGCGAGGAGGATTCGGAGCTCGTTGGACAGCCTACCTTCCCGGTAGCTGGCCATGGCCTCCCCCAGCGCACCGCTTGGGGCGGCGTGACGCGCCCATTCGACGCACTCCTCAGCAGTCCGGAGGGTCGTTCCCCGGCGGATATTCCACCGAGGAGCGTACACCTCGTTGGAATCACGAACTGCAATAAAACAAAAAACAGTTAAGAGAGAGAAATGATGAAAGGGATATAGGCCAAAATAACCCTACGCACCTGTAGGGTCGACAACAGGCCGATAGCCACCAAACCCATCACCTGAACCTAAGGGATATCCATCCAAAAGGTCAAGGAGACGGGAAGGAGGCAAGGATTGGCTAGACGCCCCAACCCCAAACGTACCTGAAGGACTGGCCGTAGTCGCAGGCGCCGGAGGAGGCATGGTGGAGGCTGCCGCGGTGGAAACCAACGGAGGTGAACTCACCGGAGGTGAACTCACAACCGTGGCCGCGGCTGCGGAAGAACCCGCAAGAGAAATCACCGCCGGCTCAGTGATGGATTATGTGAAAATGGCACTGACAGCCGGCGGGGATAATGTTACAGCTGGAACAGTTGGCTCAACGGGATGAGCAACTGAACCAGTACTGCAAGCAGGCGTAGCCGCCTGGGTCATCGCCTCGGGTAGGTTGACCAAACCTACCTTCATGGTCCAGAGCTGCTCCCTCCCGCTCCACTCTGGAATGCCGTAGCATCCACGCCTGCACGAAGACAAGATATATAAGTATAATAGCGGAAAGATATGAAGTTAAAGTTATGTACACTTACGGGTCCTTTTGAGCTTGAAGGTGCGAACAGGCGGGGACGAACCCGATGGAGCCGGCCTCTTCGTACCGGTCACCGTCGTCATCCTGGGCTGCTCGGAGGTGACAGCCGTTTCAACCTCCGGAGCAGTGGTCTCAACACCACCTGGGTTCCCCGCCGCTTCTTCACTCTCGGTCTCCGACTCAGACCGGTTCCCCTGATCGGCAGTGGAGGCAACCTTCGCCTTGCCCTTCCCGCCGACAGCCTTCTTCTTCCGCGCAAGGAAAGGACCATCTGCGGATTCCTCATCAGAAGATGACAAGATTAGAGGAATTCCAGCAGAGGTTTGAGCATTGAGAGGGCGAGAGTTAAATAGTCTTTTACCTGGCCGCGTGGCGCTCAGTATCTCGTGGCCTGGCGGGTAGGCCTCCACAAACCGATTCGCCGTCTGTTCGAGGATGGGCAACTCGTTCTCGTCAAGAGCACGAGTACCCAGCCGAGCTGGACCACCAGCTTCCCGCGGATGCAAGAGCGACTGCAAGTCATTCCCCTCTGAAATAAAAAGAGTTAGAATAAAACCCTAAATCAACAAAGAAGACGGAGCATACCGTAAGGGATAAAGTTCAAACCGTATTCAAGGACGATGGGAATCTGTGGCGCCTCCGCCCCAGCATCCTTCCACACCCGGCTCATACCGAGCATCACCATCCCGGACTCCGCAAAGCGGTAAACCGGAGACTGGATCTGGGAAATCTTGGCAAACCATTCCGCCTCCTGGTAATTAGAGGCGTGAAGGCTGGGGGAGTGCTCTCCAGTTCTTGAATGTCATCGCAATAGGGACGACACGGGCAGAGATGTAAAAGAACTCCCGCTTCCAAGACCGAAGACTGCGCTCGGTAGCGCAGATCTTCAAACCCTTGATCCGGGTGACCAGGGTGTACCAGCCTTGGATGCACCTCCAGGAGTAGAAGGTCATCAGGCGGTCAACATGGGGCTCCACGCCAAGAATGAGGCACACCCATTCAAAATGGCGGATCTTGGCGATCGCCATTGGGTGTACCTCCGTCAGGTGTACACCGTGTCTCTCCAAGACACGGCATACAAACTTCGTCAATGGGAACCTGAGATTCCCATAGACGAAGAAGGCGGCATATACCCCTATTTTGCCCTTGGGGGCATCATACACGGTCTGGTGAGGCTCAGGAAACTCAGGCTCGAATGGCTCGAGCATGAACTTCCTGATGATGTACTGGTAAAGCTCGATGGGAATAGCACACTGGCATTCGCCAGCAGTGCTCTTATCGTCCTTATCAGACGTAGACGTCGGGTTCTCGACGTACACGTCAGACTCTTCAGCGGTAGCTTCAAGATCGTGAGCAGAAGACATGTTTTAGAAGTAACGAAGGAACGATTTCAGGAGAATGCTCGACAAAGCTTAGAGTATTCGCCGGAAATCGTTTAGAAGAAGAAGAGAGAAGTGAAAGTGTGGATTAAGATGAACCCTCTCCCCCTTTATATACTCATCACAATGAATGCGATGAATTTAATGCGGAGGAGAGAGAAAAGCGCTGGTGCAATGAAACTATGACACGTGGAAAAAGCAAGCTGGCAACAGCTGTTGACAGGACGCGCGCCGTAAAATCCGCACCCACGCGCCCGAAAACTCGCGCCCACGCGCCTGAAAAAGCGTCTGGAATGACCACATACTGTCACGTCGTCATAACTTCCTGCACATCCTGAAACTGTCAGAGGAAACCGTCGGACGCTAACGTCCCTTCAACAGTTTGGACTGTTCTTATCCTTTCACCAACTCTTCGAATTTCAAAGAAATTCAAAAAGATTCAAAGATTCAAAAATAAGAGGGAATATACCCCCTTACCTTGGTATCCAAGAAACCGTAAGACAAGTGCGGGTACAGTGTCAAGGCGAAACCCTTCACATACCTAGCACCTGCAGGGAATTGAAGCCAAGAATACCTTGGAAGTAAAGAAACTATAAGACGAGTGCGGGTACAGTGTCAAGGCGAAACCCTTCACATACTTAGCACTCGCAGGGAATTGAAACCAAGAAGGATCTTCTGGACCGTGCTTGCGGAAAGAGAAATAGCACCTCCGCATAGCGGGAACGTTGAGAACTACCTTGTTTGAAACTTTAAGGCGGAATTGGTGGTTTAACATAACTGATCACTATGTCCGAAACTACCAAAATCTCGTGAAGAATCTATGCAAGTGAAACTCAACGCTCCAGATGTGCGAAGGGGTTAAACACCTACCCTCATCACAACCAAAGATCAGGCAGAAAAGTCGGGAATTTCTGCGAGTGACATTAGGAAAACCGCGGGAAGAATCCCCACGGAAAACCTTAAAACTAAAAAAAAAAAAACCCTTTTCAAAACCTCTTGCTTAAGTCCAAAAGTTCACCTCACTTATTAACAATTCATGAGAAGAACATTGGACTGGGGGGACTTGAAGAGGTAGGTCCCGGCAGAGCCCAGTTGGACCCGCAAGACTCACCTTGAAGAGGGACGTCTGCGCAAGGACCAACTGGTTCCGCAGGACCCACCATGCTCAGAGATGAAGACCTTACGCGCATTACGCAAGCTGTTCCCGCAGGAAAAGCCTCCCAATGGTGAAGTACCCCGCCTGTTCCCGCAGCTTCGGATACAAGCCATCAGGGAAGGCTACCCGCACTAATAGCAAGGCTACACGCACGAGGCATTAACTCTCAATAATTCAGTGTCACCTGAAGGAATGAGCAAGGCGGGAATACTCCCGCCCAAATGAGCCAGTCCGTATGCTTCTGGAAGATCTTTTGTACTATACCTGCCAAGGTATGGACAAAATAGACAAGATCTGACCAAAGCAGCCCATGAACCAATCACAGGGTGACAGCTCACCGACAACAGTACGAGGAGGAGCACGCTCTAGTACTGTTTGTCACTATTAGCCGCTGCCTACTCACCAACCCTTGTCGTGGCACGCACACAGCCTGCAGTTGGTGGAAAAGGAACAGTACACAGCCGGCCTTGTCACTATCAACCGCTGCCTACCCACCAACCACTGGCATGGCACGTGCGTAGCCCACAGTTGGCAGAACAGGAATATTATACAGCTGGCTGTACCTGCTTGGAAACCTACCTTCGGCTATAAATACTCCAACACCTTGGAAATGTATTATTATCTTGTATCTTACCTTCACTAGCTATTTCTCTCAATATACACTTATATTCAGAGCAATCTAGTATGATTCTCACGCCGGAGGGTGGTCACAAGGAGGAACCCCCCCTTCTCAGTGACGAGCTCACGGTGTCTGTTTTGCAGGTCATCTGAAGAACATCCATCTTTGCCGGACCTAACCCTCGTGGGAAACATTACTTAGCCCCAGATTATCCGTAATCTGCCCGGGATCACTTAGTGTTTCTTCACATCTTTTCTACTTTAACTCTAGAGGTTTTTCACGTCTTAACGCAGTTCTCGCTTTAACCTTATCACTCCATTTAATAATTCACATACAACTGTGTTAATTGCTTTTAGTTTTACCATGGTTGTCTTGATTCATTTCCATTCAATAAAGGAAGACTTCCCTTTATGGTATTATTTTTAATCTCTTATCATTTAAACAATTATATTATTTTCGTAAAATGATTTTTAAGTTTTAAAAATCATTTAATATGCAATTCTTCTTTGTTTTATAATTTTAATCTCTCTTGATTCATAGCATGTCGATATTGACATATTGTATCATTTTTTATCTATTTCTTTATCCTATGCTTTGATGTCTTGATCATTTTTAATTTATGAATTAATAGCGTTAATAAAGTGTTTAAAGACATGTATATGACATATAATCGTTATTGATAAACTAATGGTATCAAGTCACATTTAATTTAATCATTATCAAAACCAATGGATTTAATTACAGTTAATTGTTTATTGGATTACATCGAAACAGAAGGCAAACGAGCAACAAACTGCGCCGCTACCCCTTTTTGAATCGCAAAACCCAATCTTTTAAAAACTATATTTGCTGATCTTGGAGTCATAACATTACTATGCATGACCCGCTGAACACGGGTAAGTAGCTCCACAGCTTCAGGTGCGAGGAAACCAAAAGTGTCAAAAGCAAAAGGAATAACTACATGTTGGTTGTCAAGACACGCCTTTTCCAACAATGGAAAATGATGTTTGGCATTTTGTTGCTAAACACGACTATCAAACAACAAGATACGACACAATATGCCCTTCCATGGAGCTCAAACGCTACTATAGAGAGCTTGAGAAAACGCTATTATAAAGCGCTTGAGAAGGGAGCGTTATCCAAGGGGCTTCTTTGTGGTGACAAAGTATTTCAATCAATCACTATCACCCCATTTTATCTATTATTATTTTTTTATATAATTTGAGTTTTGTTTGATTTTATATGAGATATGTGAAACCATTAAGCATCTTTTCAGTGGGATAGTTTCACCTACATAACATTTACAGGATCTTTCACATTGCATTAAATTAGTCATATCATGTCTTTAGAAGACAAGCAAACTTCTAGTTGAAAATTACGTTCATCCAATAGTTAATACTGGTATATCTTGCGAAAATATACAAAAACATAAAACCTTTGTATTAAAACCGTTCTACGTTTCAAAAGCAATGTTTGGAACCTGAAAGGATTGACATAATTTCACTTTATAACTTTCAATATATTTGTTAGTCTCTAGTGTCTTATTAGTTGTTTGATTGAAATTTGCGGTTCCAAAATAAAGAAAACAAAACCACCCATTCTGCTACTCACTTGTAGAGGTGCACAAACCGGTTTGGGTTGAAACCAGTTCAGTCTGGCCAACAAAAGTAAAAACCGGTTTACGATCGGATTCGGTTCAGGTTGAAATCGGTTTCTTGACCATGCTACAATCGGTTTCGGTTAAGGTTTTGATTGTTTTTGTCTTTGCTTGGTTTTGGTAGGTTTCAGTCCAGGTTTTAACCGGTTTTTGCCTGGTTTCAGTTTGGTTAACCGTTTTTTGTGAAGAAAATTACAAACCGGTTCGGAACCTACGGTTTCAATCGGTTACAAACCGGTTTCTGCGACTACATTTTATAAATAACTGAAACCTTTCTACAAAAGGAATATAAACAAAGTTCACCTGCAATCCACAAGTTAATAATGATAAGTAAATAACTACTAACAACCGGCCTCTTTCTCAGCTCGTTAAACATTTTAGCGGCTCAAATTAACCGAATACTCACCAAATTAATATCTCCAAGAAAAAATGGACCTACATACTTCTGAAGAGCTGATTCCAAGTAATCAAAAGCAACACCTGATTAAAATTCAAAACATCATATTATAATTAAACGTAGATAAACAACAAGCTTGCGATTTTTCGATTTTTCTAAGGTTTGACTGAGCGGGGTCAAATTTTATTGAACATTTCGATATTGATTTCGCACGGCTTGAGTTTGAGTAAGTCTATGTCGGCCCGTAGATAAAAGTAAACATTTCTTGTCGGTATATTTGAAATAATATAAAATTTTATATATTAAAAGTTATAAAAGAAAAACAAATATAAGTAAAACTAGTTATAAAAATATAATATTAAAAAAAACAAACAAAAAACTAACATATATTTGAAGATGCGTTTGATGCTAACATATCTTTGACTACGTGTTTGGAGGCCTAACTCATCTTTAACCATGTGTTAGGAAATCTAACACGTCTTCATCTTTAACCATGTGTTATAATACGTCGTCAAAGACGTGTTAGATTTCTTAACACATGGTTAAAAATGAGTTAGAGCGTATTTTTGGAATTATTAACTGTGAGGGATAAAAATAAAATATATTTCCACAATAGGGCTATTTTGAGAATAGTCCCTAATAATAATACTCACGAATCACTATATTCCTATCTAAAACTATATCAAAAAACTTGTTAAAATTATTAATCATCAACTTAGTTATATTATTTACACTACGTACTTTTTATAGTAATCTTAAAATTATTTGACTAACAAATTCAAACGTTATCAATTATCATCAACTTATAATTTTATTATTATTTAGAAAATTCAAATTGAGTAAAAATAGACTATTTAAAATTTGAATAGAGTAACTTGTACTACAAACAAAACATATTAGGTGCACATAAATATTAAATAGTCAGGCTCCATTCTCTTATTCCCGTTCAGTTCTTCATCTATGGTGTTGGGCAGCAATTACTCTTGATGCAAAGGATTAATAAATTTATGATATGGTGTTATTCTGTTTTCTGGCACTTTCTCGTTAGCTGTTTTTGCTTCTTGTTTCTTGCATCGCTAATAAAATTTGGTTACGATTCTTATATGCAGTCATGGATGTATATCCTCACACTGAATTCCTCCTTTGCAATGGAGTTGTAATCCTTATCAAGATCGGGGACCAATTGTTCATTGATAAATTGATGATTTTGGTATATGACATTTATCAGCGGTACGGGAAACAAGAACAAAAACAACTCGCTATAAAGTGCAAAAAAATATAATAATATCGATAAAGTTTGGTGCTATAACAGGGAAAAAAACCAGTTCGTTCATCAGTTGTTGTTATTACTATTACTATTATTATAACATAAGTCACCTATGGTTTTTATTTTTGTTATTGCCTTCCATCCTAAAACGTCATGTTTAAAATATATAACCATATAACCTCTTTATAACATTGCAAATGCTTTAAACCCAATGCCACTCCATCCCATGGACTAAGCCATTGACCAGACATGTAAACTTCTAGTTGAAAAATACGTTCATCAAATAGTTATAACACCGACTTATCTTACGAAAACATACAAATACATGAAATCTTTGCATAAAAAATCATTATACGTTTATAAGCAATGTTTGGAACCTTTGCATAAAAAATCATTATACGTTTAAAAGCAATGTTTGGAACCTGAAAGGATTGGCGTAATTTCACTTTATAACTTTTAATATATTTGTTAGTCTCTAGCGTCTTGTTAGTTGTTTGATTAAATTTTGCGATTCCAAAAAAAAAAAAAAAAGAAAACACCACCCATTCTACTACTCAGTTACAGAGGTGCACAAACCAGTTTAGGTTGAAAGTTGAAACTAGTTCAGTTTGGCCAATAAAAGTAAAAATCGATTTACGATCGGTTTCGGTTCAGGTTAAAATCGGTTTCTTGACCAGGTTATGATCGGTTTCGATTCGACTTCTGACCGTTTTGGCTGGTTTTGGTATGTTTCAGTTAAGCTTTTAACCCGTTTTTGTCTGGTTTTAGTTAAAATCGGTTTCTTGACCAGGTTAAAAGTTCAAAATCTACGGTTTTAATCGGTTACAAACTGGCTTATGGTTTTAAACTATGTCGGTTTTGGGGTTATTTGTGACTTTGATTCCCGCCAAAATCAAACGCAAACCCTGGAGACGAAGACGATGATGAGCAGCAGTAAGCAAAAGTCGTCGGACACGAGAGGGCAAGTGACACAGATATTAGCCAAATACTTGCCTCAAATCGACTACACTCACGCCGACGGCAAGAAGAACCTGCAACTCACTTCCAGACTCATCGACCACTTCTTCAATAACAATAATAATAATAATACTCCTCACGGATCACAATTCATCTCTCAGGTATCTATCCATCCATCTCTTCTCTTATTATCACTTACGCATACAATTTAACTCGAAACGCTGTCGTATTGATTTTGGATATCGAGTGGAGTGATTGCTTAATATAAAATTGATGCGTGTTTTCCAAGTTATTAGAGATTAATTTCATGATAATAGAGCCGAGCCGAGCCACTCACCAGCTACTTGAGATTGGATTTATTAAATGTTTGAAATGGGCCGAGTCTTATCGAGCTTGAGCCGAAAGTAAAGCTCGTTAATTATTCAGCCGAAGCTTGAGCTTTGTATGGGAAGCTCCTTTAGGCTCGTAGAGTTGTAGAGCCTAGTGTATTTTTAAGTTTTAACTCTTTTCGACTTTTATGCATTCATTTTATACTGCACAGTTGAGCTTGAGCGGTGCTTTGGCTCGTTTAAGGGATTGCACATGAGCTCTATCTGAGCTTAGGCTCGTTAACGTTTTTTTTTAGTTTATAATAAATAAAGTTAAAAAATATATAAATTAATTCGTAAATAGTAAATGAGCTGAGCCCAAGCCGAGCTCGAGCTTGAAAAAACGACTCACGAGCCGAGCTCAAGCTCGAGCTCTCATAAGTCAAAAACAATATGAGCTCGGGCCGGCTCGTTTACACCTCTACTCATCTTTAGCATAGTGGCCTCCCCCTTGCACGACGGGCTATTAGCTCAGTGGGTAGAGCACACACAGTGGCAATACTATTAAGTTCTGAAATTGCTATCAAGAAAACGACATGGAAGCCCACACAATGAGTTGAGAAACATGTTTTAGGGAAACTCATACAATTGAGTTGAAATTGCATAAGTTTCTAAGTGAAGTTATTGCCAACTTGACTTAATTCCCTCTCAACTGTAGCATTTTCTTGCAATATTATTTATAATAACATACAAATAGGTAAAGAGAGAAGACATATTGTTCATTTTGCCACTTGATTTCCAACATTTTCGGAAAGTATGCACGATATCGGAATTTTACGAAGCCTTAGAAAGAAAACCAAAAGAAGCTCTTTTTTGCATGAGTGCTGCAGTACACAAGGTAAAATTGTAGTTGTTTGCTTACTGTATGTTTATTTCATTTAATGCAAGTTTAAACTTATGTTATAATTAAATTAGGTTCTCTACGATTCATATGTTGAAGAATGGGATGGCCGTGCAAAGGTCAACATCCGCTTGCACAACCACCCTGAATCAATGATTGCTTTGAAGAATCTGAAGGCAGCTTACATTGAAGAATCTGTTTGCTTACTGTATGTTTATTTCATTTAATGCAAGTTTAAACTTATGTTATAATTAAATTAGGTTCTCTACGATTCATATGTTGAAGAATGGGATGGCCGTGCAAAGGTCAACATCCGCTTGCACAACCACCCTGAATCAATGATTGCTTTGAAGAATCTGAAGGCAGCTTACATTGGTATATTTTATTCTGCATTTGTTTAATGGTTAATAGTTAATACCGCTATGCATTGAATCTATGTTATTTATATTATATTAACATTTACCATAATAACATTGCAGAAAGGCTCGTTTCAGTGCGTGGCACTGTGGTAAAAGTTAGCACTGTCAAGCCTTTAGTGGTACAAACGAGTTTTGCATGTGCTAAATGTGGGACTACTTTCGCACGTGACTTCCCTGATGGGAAATTTTCACCTCCTTCGGTTTGTGTAATACATGGTTGCAAAAGCAGAAGTTTTAATCCAATTAGATCGAGTGATAGACAAATAGACTTCCAGAAAATAAGGTAGGAGTTTCAAAACCTAACTTCTTAATGCTTGCATTGTTATGTGATTCTATAACTATATAATTAACTTTTCTAGAATTCAAGAGTTGTTGAAATCTGAGCATCATGAAGAAGGCCGAGTTCCAAGAACATTGGAATGTGAATTGATTGAAGATCTTGTAGATCTTTGTATTCCAGGAGATGTTGTGACTGTTACTGGCATAATAAGGGTGATTAACACTTATATGAATATAGGTGGAGGTAATTATTTTCTGAATTCTTCTTTATTTCATTTTGATACTTACGAGTTCAGTTTTTTTACTAATATTTATTATTTGTTAGGTAAATCAAAGGGCAAGAATCAAGGATTATATTACTCGTATTTAGAAGGGATTTCAGTCAAAAACTCTAAATCACAGTCAGACTGAGAATTTGCAAGACACAGAAAATGTGAATAAAGCTACAGACCTGCTGGATTTATATTCTTTTAGTCAAAGGGATTTAGAGTTCATTTGTAAATTTACTTCAGAGTATGGCTCAGATGTATTTCGTCAAATACTGCAGTCAATTTGCCCGTCCATTTATGGGCATGAACTCGTTAAAGGTACTTAAAACTGTGATTGATTAGATGTACTAATATTTGATAATTTTGCCTCACTTTGTTAGGTGATTAAGTTATGTAAAGTTTGTTATGGAGGGCCCATGTGACATTAATTAATATTTGTACCTTGAACAGCTGGAATCACATTGGCATTGTTTGGAGGTGTGAGGAAACATTCAATGGATCAGAATAAGGTTCCTGTTAGAGGAGACATTCATGTGATAATTGTCGGTACGAGATTTTCTAAATCTTTTTGTGAGTCTGTTAATCAAGGTTTTATAGGCATTTAATGTTTGTATATGTGCATGTGTTTTGCAATTTGATAACGATATCACTTCAGGCTCATACCTTTCTAGTTTCTTTCTTTATGTGCTTGCTAATTAAAGTTTTACATGCATTTAATGTTGGATTTTTGTAAAATCTGTCGTTTCAAGTTTCTTTTAACAAGACTTTTAATTGAAGTTTTACAGGCATATAATATTGCATTTGTGTATAGTCTGCAATTTGATAATGTTCTTTCAAGAAGATTACTTCAGGCTCATACAGTCATACCTTTTTTACTTTCTTGTTTTATGTGCTTGCTAATCAAATTTTGCATGCATTTAGTGTTGAATTTGTGTCAAACCTATGATTTAATATAGTATATTAACCCAGTGAATGCAATGTGAACCATATTAGGTGATCCTGGACTAGGAAAAAGTCAACTCCTGCAAGCAGCAGCTTCTGTCTCACCACAAGGTATATATGTTTGTGGGAATGCCACAACAAATGCTGGCCTCACTGTTGCTGTGGTCAAAGATTCAATGACCGGTGACTATGCTTTCGAGGCAGGTAAGTTTGTGAAAACACCCAACCTGGCGCGTTTTGACCCCTACTAAAACTTGATAATTTAAGGTGTTATGTTTTTCGACAGGTGCCATGGTACTAGCAGACAGAGGGTTGTGCTGTATTGATGAGTTTGATAAAATGTCTGCAGAACATCAGGTTAGTTTTCTTAATCAATGGAGGCAAATTTACATTTATAAAAAGAAAATATTTTTTATTTTGTATGTTATTACCACCATAGTCTTTACTGGAAGCTATGGAGCAACAATGTGTCTCGGTTGCGAAAGCAGGACTGGTAGCAAGTTTATCAGCCCAAACTACTGTTTTAGCAGCTGCGAATCCTGTTGGTGGCCATTACAAGTACTCATCAGTATTATTATTTTAATTCATAATTAATCACTTTTATATTAATTGCTTATTTTTGTTACAGCCGGGCAAAAACTGTGAATGAGAATTTGAAAATTAATGCACCTTTGTTATCACGATTTGATTTGGTTTTCATTTTGCTTGACAAGCCTGATGAGAAACTTGATAAACAACTGTCTGAACACATTATGTCGGTAAGTCAACTGGGAGTCTGGGACCTTTGTTTTAACTTTTGATGCAACACTAAACAGAATCAAGGTGTAACATATATTATTATTTTTTATATGCAGCTTCATGGTGGCAGTGGAGATAGTTCACAAACTGTGAGAAAACTTACTGGTATGCTTAAATTTCTGTAAGTCCTTTTACCCTTGGGCATTTAACTGTAAAAACTAATCAGTTTAAAACGGTGCAGCATATGAAAGTGTTAGCAGCACAGTCCCAACTGCACAAAGTAATTCATTAGTCTTGAGGTTAAGACTTGATCCGAGAAAAGACAGTGAGTTTGTTCCATTGCCAGGCCCGCTTCTCCGTAAATATATAGCTTATGCAAGAACTTATGTCTTTCCAAGGTACTCATGATGGGCGAACCAGAATGGATGACGGGTCGACTCATTTAACACTTTTAATGAATGTGCTAACTATGATTCATATACAATGTTACAAATCTAATAGTGTACATCATTGGCTAAAACTATGTAGGAGTTTGTATGCATTAATAAGAATTTGTGCACGTTTCAACTTTCAGCCCGTTTTGAAACAATATAACTCGTTTTGACATGTTTCAAAAGAAGCGGCTAAAATCCTGCAAGAATTCTACTTAAAACTGAGAGACCGGAACACGTCTGCTGATGGTACACCAGTAACCGCAAGGCAGTTAGAAAGTCTAGTAAGGTTAGCACAAGCGCGTGCCAGGGTCGATTTGAGAGAAGAAATAACTGTTAATGATGCTAAGGTAAGTTCATCTCTTTATAGTAATTGGAATTCCATATATTATGGCGGTAATGAGATGCATACTTATAAAGTTGACTTTTTGGGTCAAACTCGATGTTTCATAGGATGTAGTTGAAATAATGAAGGAATCCTTGTATGACAAGTATGTTGACGAGCACGGAGTTGTGGATTTTGGTCGAAGTGGCGGGATGAGTCATCAAAAAGAAGCCAAGCGATTTTTAAGTGCACTCAACAAGAAATCAGAGATTGAACAGAAAGACTGCTTTTCTATATCGGTAACGCTTTGTTATAGAAAACTATTATTTATAAAAATGGAGAAATGACTTTTTATTACTCTTATTATCAGGAAATATTCAGTTTGGCTGATAGGATTGGGTTAAGAGTCCCGGACGTTGATTCATTTGTCGAGAATTTAAACAATGTTGGCTATCTACTTAAAAAAGGACCAAAAACATATCAGGTCAAATTTGGATTATAAAATATTTAATATTTAAAAACAACCGTCTCATCCAAACTTTTATTTCTTTCTTTCAGGTGCTATCTTCATCTTATTCATCGTTAAGGTCAACACACTAGTTCAGATCAACACGTTAAAGGTCAGTAGAACTTCATTTCATGGTTTGTAAATTTTAATTGTCACGTATCTGAACGCTAATTACTGCAAGATTACATGGTCCAACTACATAAATAAATAAACAATTAAAATAGCTTTTCCCAATGTAAGGTTATATGTTACTCAGAGCCGTGCATTGGGACCACTAATTGTTGAGCCTGCTGCTGTCAAATTACATTAAACAGCTTAAATTAGCTTCCTATGTTAACAACACAGAAAATCGTCTTTTTTTGTGTTTGTTTTGTTTTAAGGAAATGCAAATACTTCTGCATAGATCTTGTGTCCCGATATATGTGTGTGTGTGTATGCATATATGTTTGTATATATTTATGAATATAGGGAAAGAATACCTGTGAGTTACCATGATTCAGACCTTTTGAATGCACACCTTGAGTAGCAAGCTGTAGAAATGCATGAAAATGATGAATATAAATCAGATTTAGGTTCCATAAGTAGCATATAAACTTCACATATGGTTTCTTTAATAAGTCAATGATTTGTAGTAAACTTCTTGATAATGTTAGGAATTTGACCCGAACAAACATCCACGAAGCAAGACAAATAAAATGCAAAATTAACATGGTTCACTCACTATATGTAATAAGGCTATATGTCCGGTCCATATTGTTTAAAATTACATACTGTATATTGTTAATGAATTGTTCTTTGAGATTGCACAAACGTCAACCGGCCTAAAATCCATACGAGCCAACTGCATTAGGGTCCATAACTCACCAGATTATGATTGTTATCAGGCAGCATCACTTCTTTCCTAGCGTATCCATTATCCCTTGGTGTCACCTTTAACAGAAAACATCGGATCCATTATATTATAAAATAATTAAAATTTGTCTGTTGGAATCATAACAAGTAGAAACATTAATTCATCAATAGTTACTTACAAAGAGTTACCATAATCATTTCAAACAAAGACATATGTAGCCAATTTAGAAGTGCCAGTTTCGGCCCATTTCAACTACGGCTGTTCACGAGCCGAACCAGGGTGACCTCGGGGTCGAGCTTGAACTTAAACGAGCCTGCTCGTTATTTTTTTTATTATCTTTTTTTTTATATATTTTTTATTTTATAAATACTGATATAAAAAGGAAAAAAAAGGTTTTTTTTTCAACATACACATAATACAAGATTTATCTTATTATATGTATTAACCTTGTTTTTTTTTTAAAGATTTGAGGGGCATATTATATGTATTAGTTTGTTTTTTACATATTTTTATATATTATTATTGCATATATTAAAATTTGGGGTATGATTAAAACGAGCCAACGAGCGAGCAAGCCCACAAGCTGGATTTGAGCGAGCCACATACTTTTTGAACACCCCTAGTTTCAACCCTTTAAAGAAAGGTTACTTATTTACCTCTCTATATTTCTTGAGGAAGGCCTTAAGTGGTTCAACATAATCTTCAAAGCCTAATGTTGCCATTGCCCATAGCAGATCATCACTATTGATGATTCTGCTCTGCTCCTTTTGACACTTATCATTTGCCATATAAACAACAATTTAAAACAAACCATACCATATTAATCATATCAACCACATGGTTTATTTATTTGAAAGACATACTGGCTGGTGACAAAGCTGATGAACTCAGAAACACACTCTCGAACACTCTCTTTAGCACCCTTAGAAATTTTCCCATTCGCCGGTATCCCCTTCCTCATGATCAGGTCGACATTCGTGATCGGCAAAAGCCTGTCTTGACTAAACCCCCACTCTCATCCATTGAAACACCAAGTCCTAAAATTCCAAAAATCACACACCATGAGACTTTAAGACATTTAACTGAGAACTTATATTGACCATTGGTCAGGTTTCATGCTTTTTGGGCCGCCATTGTATGGAACACCAGGCGGAAGGGGAGTGATCAATGGGATTCGAAAACGCGATACATGTGGTTCTTGTGTTTGTACTATATATCTTATTCTTTTTCAACTCAGGTGATCAGTACCATAAATAATTTTGGTAGACATAACTAGTATTGGAGTGGCTAAACTTATATTGTCTCTGATAGAAGCAATGGTGACCCTCTATATTTAGAAAGTGACTATTCATCAATCTATGTAATTTGTGAGTGTATGAAATCGAAATAAAAAACCAACAAAAATAAGTGATTGTGAGTAAAGTAGGAAAAGAGATGGAGAATTGTATGCTTGAGGTTTTTTAAAAAAATAATGTGTTTTTTAATTAAGTTATATATATGAAGATAAAGACTCGGATGAAAATGCTTTGTGAGAATTTTATTTTCTAACAATATGATTTCTGACACAAAGTTATGCTAAAGGTCAGTTAAATTGCGTAAAACGACTAAAACGCTCTTGTGAGAAACTAATAGATTGCTCATGTAATTTATTAAAACTTAAAATATATTTTTAAAAAAAAAGGAAGCCGCAATTTGTCTGCCCAGTCCAACGATTCTTGCCTTTGATTTGGGGGTGGGAACGTCAGTTGGGAGGAATTTGGAGTTTATTATCGTTTTTGTTATTTTTGAGTAAATTACATAAACAACACGTATAGTTTCTCGTAATGTATTTTAGTCATTTATTACAAATTTAACTGAGTTTTAATGAAAGCTAAAGTTAGAACCTAAGATTGTTACAAAATGAAAACCACATAAATCAAATCGACAAGAGGTGTGTTACTTGCTAAAACCAAATGGACTATTGGTTTAATTTTGTTGAAATATTTTGATTTAACTACTTTGACATTAGTACATTTTTATTAGATATACGTATTTTGATTTAACTACTTTGACATTAGTATATTTTTATTAGATATACGTATTAGGGGTGTCATTTCCTGACATGACCTGTAACTCGACACGAATACATATAGGTTTTGGGTCTGCTGACACAACTTGTTTTCTTAAACGGGTCAACCTGACCCCGAACGGCCCGTTTAAAAGTGGTTTGACCTTTTAGCCAGTTTAAGAATTTTAGTGTAGTTAATATTTTGATTTTAGAGATCTTAAGTTTTATATTTTAAAGTTAAATACTTTGACTTTTAACTTTTCTTACATCTATTAACTTTTAAAAGAAAACTAAATTATTTTTAAACTATTTTTATCTACTATTCACTTCCAACTTCTTTATTTTGTTAGTTCTAATAGTTAATTCTCTGATTATTTTCATTCGTTTGTTCTTATCTTGAGCAACAACAATTAGATCTATCACAAATTATTAAAATGTTTTATATGAATTGAGTAATTAATTGTTTTATTTATTAGCAAGCCACTAGGTATTACTTGTATTCGTAAATGAACATAAAATGGGTTGAAGCAAAACACAACCCGAATTTAAATGGGTCAACACGCCATGAATCTCAACACGTCAACCCACCAACACGATACGATATGTAAAAGCTTGTCAAATATGAACACTAATCATACCAAAAAATATAGGCCTATGAGGCCTTATGTTCAAATAAAGCATGTATGAATGCACCCATGCTATACGGTTATTCATGGGTCAACACGCCATGAATCTCAACACGTCAACCCACCAACACGATACGATATGTAAAAGCTTGTCAAATATGAACACTAATCATACCAAAAAATATAGGCCTATGAGGCCTTATGTTCAAATAAAGCATGTATGAATGCACCCATGCTATACGGTTATCCACTAAAATAAGGCAAAAAGATGAACCAATATCACCATCCGTGGGGCTCAAACCCACGACCACGTGGTTAAAAGCCACGCGCTTTACCAACTGAGCTAAAATGGCTACTTGTTTTAAATTTCCTTAACAAATAAATTTGTAGATAACAGCATCAGAAAAACACAATATTTTTTGTACCATACACAACACAAAACAAAGCAACATTCTTTTGGATTTTTTCATTGAGTGTAAATCTGGTAGAAAAAACACCTCGTATTATTATTATTATTATTATTATTATTATTATTATTATTATTATTATTATTATTATTTTAACTACAAAATCACACCTCTTAATGGTATTCATAAATCTCCAGTCACCTTTATATGAATCATGAGATTTGAACCCTTATCATTTAAAAAGTAACATTTCTACCTAAGACCTTGACACCACTTGCTCCATCTTATTATGTATTTATGTGTTTTTCGCCATGGCAATAACTCTAATATGCTTTTGATTGGTTCTAGAACACCCGCTTTATTCATCTAAATATAAAGCGTTTACATCAAGACAGGGGGCAAACAGGCAACAAGCTGCATCACAAGCCCTTTTTGAATAAAAGACATGTATTTTACAGTAATTAAGAAACACAACACCAGACAGTATCTGGTCTACAATTATCCAATACATAATTATCATAGGTTATACAACATAAGACCATAAGTTTATTCATACAAACAACTTTATTTATATATTATTCCAATAAGGGCTTCATCATCAGCTTCACTGAGCCTACAACAATGATATAGAATAATGCAAGATGTATTATATAACTATTTAACCAAAATAAAAAAAATTATAAAGAGAAACTTTGTGTGTGCTGTAGAAAGCTAGTTACCAGAAGACGTTTTTTGTACAAATTAATAACGTAATCAGGATTGGCTTTTGTCACTTTATATGCATCTAGTTTGTTCAGTTCCTGTTTGCAAAAAAATATAATAATAATAATAATAATAATAATAATAATAATAATAATAATAATAATAATAATAATAATAATAAGAATAAGAATAATAATACCTCTATCCATTTTGCTAAGTTTGGCCTGCCTGTAGTAATATCATATTTGAACACCTCTTGTATAAATAACTGAAACCTTTCTACAAAAGGAATATAAACAAAGTCCACCTGCAATCCACAAGTTTGTAATGATAAGTAAATAACTAATAACAACCGGCCCATTTCAATAGGGGTGCAAACAAGCAGAGCTGCTCGCGAGCTACTCTAGACCGGCTTGTGAAAAGGCTCAACTAACCCGAGCTTAAACGAGCCCGAGCCCACGTTTCACTTATCAAGCTCGAGCCGGCTAGCAAGCCTAACAAGCCTGCCAATAATATAACTTTTATAATATATGTCTATATATATTTAATAATTATTAATTAATCTATATAATATTATGAAAAATAATTAATATAGATTAGGTTATACATAAAATTACAATTTAAAAAAAATATATATAAATATATATAAACATATAAAAATTAATTAGAAAATAGTAAACTAGACGAGCCCAAGCCAAGCTCGAGCTTCAAAAACTACTCACGAGCTGAGCTCGAGCTTTAGAACTAGAGATCGAAACGAGCCGAGCTCGAGCCTGGTGCTCGGCTCGTTTGCACCTCTACATTTCAACTTGTTAAACTTTTAAGTGGTGAAAATAAACCGAATACTCACCAAACTAATATCTCCAAGAAAAAATGGACCTTCATACTTCTGAAGAGCTGATTCCAAGTAATCAAAAGCAACACCTGATTAAAATTCAAAACACCATATTATAAATTTATGATCAAGCGTAGATAAACAAAAGATCACGATTTTTCTAAGGTTCGATTGAGTCATACCGGCTTCTTTCACAACATCTCCTTTAAATGCAGAAGATACGGTGCTAGTAAACGTGTCGGTGTATTTAAATAACTCCTCAGCAAACTCTTTTTTGGCAGGGTCCTAATCAATAACATGTTAGTTGTTAATATTCTGAAAGATGGTAAAAATGGAAATATGATAGATTTTAGTTAAATCTTACGTCCGGTAATAGTGCGGGCCCTTCAAAGTTACTATCCAAATATTTCACCAAATCCAAACTCTCTATAACGATTTTATTGTCGTGTTCAAGAGCCGGCACCTTAGAAAACATATAATATCATTAACAAAACATTATTCCAAATATTTTTCATTAAATACCTAACTGAAACATAATAGCAAGTTAGCAGCAATACATACATACAATATATACATAGGGAAAAGTTAAAATGCAAAGGGAGATAAAAATGAGAAGTGTGAGAAGAATTTGTGGGCACATAAAAAACCTCTCAAAAAAATTCAAAAAAATAATAAAATAATCATAACTTAAAATATAAATAAAAAACGAAAAAATTTAAAAAACCGAAATGTTTCCCCCCGTCGTTCCTGTTCCAAAAAAAAATTCCCAAAAAGAAATAGACGAAAAGACGCAATGCCGAGAAAAAAGACACAACAGGTCGCAAAATATAACAGAATGCCGAACAAAATATAGCACAATGTTGAGTAATGTAACACAATATCAAGAAAATAAGACATAATGCCAAGGAAAAAAAGACACAATCAATGACAAAAATAAACAAAAAACACAATGATAAATAAAAAGACACAATTTTTTTTTATTTTGAGAACGAGGAAGACGGTGGAAACATTTTTATGTTTTTACATTTTTCGTTTTTTTATTAAATTTTGAGTTATGATTTTTTTATTATTTTTTAGGGGTTTTTTTGTGTGACTACAAATCCTTCTCATACTTCTCATTTTTGTCCGCTTTATAGAATCGTCTGACCCTATATAGATATTAGAAGTGTTACCTTATTTAGTGGGTTAATTTTCTCCTTGTACCATGCGGGCCTATTACCAAGGTCTATTCCAACAAGCTTAATCTTGTCTTGTAATCCCTACATATCAAGTTCCAGATAGTTAAAAGTGTAATATTAATTTCACAATATGACCAAAATTTTGTTTCTTAAAGGTCTATTCCACACGTTTATTATGCAGGTCTCACAATTCTCTACTTAAATTTGGTTCTGCATTAAACGAACTTATATTTATAGCATATAATCAACACCGTCTTCAAGAAGATTAAAAGTTACTTTATAGTGTGATGTAGATAATAATATATTCTAGTTGCAGCCCGTGAACACATGTCAGCTTAGACCGACCCATGTAAATCTTCGTGTTCTTATTTTTCTACTGCTTGTGTGTTTTCTCTAAAATCATGACTAAACCGTAATCGATTCCATTAATGTTACAAATTCATAAAGCAGACATAGATCAGCAGTTCACCTTATAATTCCTGGTGATCCAAACGCGCTGTGCAAAGGGGCATTCGTAGTTGGTATACAACCTTCAGTAAAAACAAAATTAAACCAAATTTATGATTGCATCACATTGATCAATCCGGTTACAACGCGTAATGCGGAAAACCAGAAGCAAAGCTTAACTGTATAGTTAAAAAAAAAAAAACATTTTTTAATCCAACCCGTATAAATAACCCTTGTTCTAACCCGAAACCCATTCTGACCTGACCCCTTTAGGGTTTAGACCCAAACCAAAAAAACCATTTTTTAAATCGGCCCGTTCTGACTCGACCCCCCGTCCCATCACGAACCAAAAGAACCCTTTTATAAATCAACCCGTTCTAACCCGAAACCCGTTATGACCCGACCACTGTCGACCTGTCATGAACCAAAATAACCCACCCTTTTCTAAATCAACCCACTCCGACCCGACCCATTTGGCAATCCTATTACCTACCTAGTGGTTCCATCAAAAAGAGGGGGTGGTGGAGAAGTTGAATCCAACTGTGGTGGAAGAACCTCTACGCTACTGCAGCATCAAAATCAATTTTCAATTTCACATAAAAAAAATATTATTAATTCATATTCAAATTTAACCAGATCACCAAGTTCTTACGGAGCCATATATTATGAGGTGGTTGATGTGAAGACGATAGTAGGACACGTATAAGTGGAAATGAGAGGTGTGTATTTATAGAAGGAGTATTGTGTTAAAGTTGTAAGTTTATGTTGTTGTTGTGTGCATGCGTCACCACTTACGATACCAGGACAAGATAATTTGGACACTAATGCCGTCCGGATACATTTATTTGTTCATTCACTCATTTTGGAGTTGTTGTGAAAGAAGAAAAAACGGATTTTCTATAGACATCATTGGGAGGGTTTTGTTAAAAAAAAAAACCTTATACGTCGCGTATAGACCAATATAGAATTTGATGTTGACTCCTGTCTTGAAAAAGCTTTGTCTTTGATTTTTTTTGTCTATTATGAAAACACCGTATAAAAATTTAAACTACAGATCTTCCTTATACAGTGAGTACACAGTTATAACGATTTTATTGAAACGTTATAATGGTTGATGCAAGAGTCTAATTTTTGACGGTAATAAGGCTGTTCTTTGCCGATAGCACCGATTGGCATTATGGTCTTCCACGTCGGAAAGCAACAGCCAATTCACCATAACGGCCGTCCTTTTTCCCCTTTTGCTCTCATCTGCATAGCGCCGGGCTGGATAACATCGGAAACCTGTAAAATCACCGCCATGTTGATCGGCCACGTACCCATGATGCTTGAGACCTTTTCCTCGACAACGAACAGCCTAACTATAAATACTTAAGACAATTATATAACTAAGTTACCCATGACATATGCAAATGCAAATTGTCCATTGCCTCGGTTACCATCAATGCTTAGTTATTGTTGACAATTAGTTAGACTGCCATTCGCCACCAATGGTTCAAATTGACAATCAATATCATTAACTTATCACTAAGGTCAAAACTAGGCATACCTGGACCTGTTGTGTCATGTGACGCCTAGTCAGCTTTTAGACATTTTGCAAAAAAGGTGGTGTGGTGAGAAAATGCCCCTAAAACGCCACAAGACCCTCAAAAATCGTGCCAAAGCAACAATATGTACAAAACGCCGGTACAAAAAGATCACCCCAAAACGCCGGGGGGGGGGGGATGTTCCCGAAAACCATTAAGTCAAACACACAACAGTAAACAACAATAGCATCACCAACAACAAAAATAATAAAATCTATTCATTTAGAAAATAAAAAACAGCCACAGTACAAAACTTTTAAACAAACATAACACAAGTCACTTAAGAAAAATCCTATTTACAACATCAACAGGCAGTGCATAAGCCAGATCAATAGCCTTTAACCCCGGATACTCGAGAAGCGAAAGACCCGCAACGCCAAAATAAGTATGAAACACATTGACAGCATTTCTATTTTGTTAAAAAGTGCTAGTATTTGGATTGCGCTAAGGGTGTAGAGTACGTGGGGGTCATGACCTTCGTTGCCACCAAAACCACCCGACTCGTGCTGGCAACTCATGACCCATGAGATGACCGTTTCTTGATCAACGGCTGAGAGTTTACCTAGCATGTCGAGCGTGGTTAACCCCCAATATGCACCGTTCATTCGCAGATGATCCGCTAATACTGATTCGATGTCATCTTTCTTTTTTTCTGTAGTCAAGATGTATTTGACATGTTAGTCAGCTGCAAGCTCGGCCATAGTGATCCGGGAGTCCCGTGTGGAAGGGCTCTCGCTCAATAGATCAAAGGTACGCCGGGGATAACAGGCTGATGACTGACCATTATGTAAAATTTAAAAATGATGTAACATATACATAATAATAAGAGAACATTTTTGGTTTCGATGCCATATATTATTTTTCTTTTTTTGTTTTTAACATTTTAGTTAGGGGTGTTCATAGTTCAGTTTGGGTCGGTTTTGGGCTAAAACCGAACCAGAAACCAAGACTTCGGATTTTGAAATTTTGGAAACTGCTTGATTTTGGTTTTTTGGGTATCTGTTTTCATATTTTGGTTTTGCCATTTGAGTTTGAAATTTTCGGGCTGAAAAAATTGACCGAAAATAATGAATTTGAGCCTTAAGCATTTTGTAAATTAATAACTAAGTAACTAACTGACTATTATACGTTTGAGCTAAAATATATGAGTTACATATTTATTATATTGGGTAAGATCCCGTGTTACACACGGGTGGAAATATATAAAACTTCATATATATATATATGTGTGTGTGTGTGTGTGTTAATGAATTGTATACGACATATTTTAATAATCTAACATTATTAATATAAGGTATCATATTGTTATTTTAATTAAAAAAAGCCAACATACAAAGAAAAATAGAGATAAATAACAATTTAAAACATATTTCTAACTTATATCATGAAATAAAAAAAGACATAATAATTAAAACTTCATCATGTACTGAAATCATATGTTGTAAGCTATGAATTGTAAACATGTAGATGTTGTAACATAAGTTGTGTGCTATCAAAACTATTTTTATTGAAATTATATAACATATAAGTACACAACATAAAAAATGCTACAAATATGAATATAACAATGAGATATAACAATTATAATTTTGATTAAACCGTTTAATAAAGCAACAATAAAATCCAAACTTCTTGACTTAAACCACCATTTCAATCCAAACATCCATACATCCAGTCCAAACGTTCATAAATAATTTCCCAAAATCCAAAGAAAATAAAATAACAAAGTCTCAAAATTTTAGAAAATAACAATGAAGACAATTAATAGCCTTTGTTACTCAATAAATAGTGATTATAACCATTTATTTTGAAACATTCTCCAACTTAGGAGTTAATGTTTAAAATTAAGTTGTTTATTAGATGAATAATTTATTTGTAGAAATTGTATGCTTGGTATCCTGTGTGGATAACCTAGTTAAATGACATGCTGAAAAGATACGTTACTTTAATAGTATAGGAAGATAAGATTTTTATAATTTACTTAAAATAAAATTTTAAATCTATAAATTCAGTTCGGTTCTATCCTATTTTTTCGATTTTTATTACATGCAAAACCAAACCACAAATTCAATTTATTTTTTTTTAAAACAAGTTGCCGGTTTTTGGGTTTTGGATCGGTTTTTCAAAACATGTTTTGATATCCTTTTAGGCAAATTACGCCTTTATATTTTTTGTGTTTTCTGTTTCGGTTGCTACAAGGGGTGCAGGTATCATACTACTATCGTACCGTCAGTGGCGGATCCAGAAATTTTAGCCAGTGGATGTCAGAAAAAGGTTAACCTAGAACGGGACTGGTCAAACTAAAGCAGGTAAACCCAAGATGGGTCGGGCCAAACCAAAATGGGGCAGGTAAAAAAGTTAAACTAAATAAACTACGTACATAAATTTTAGCAACAAGTTTTACTAAACATAACAAACAAAATATATATTACAATTGATCTTTACGTGATTTTATCTTTCGAAAATGGTCAATTATAGTCTCATTCGTAACACCTACAAGTGCTTTTTTTCATCATTGAAATAGCGTTGAATTGTTAATTATTAAAAAATGATACTCTGAATAAATTTATATTTCGGTCTAATAATTATAATAGTCATATTAGACTCTAAATTAGCTAGAATGTTTTAGAAACTTAGAACCTAAATCATCGTGTTTCTCAAATGACAACAAAAATCTCATGCCTTTTGAATTTCAAGAAACACGTAAACAATCAAATCAAAACGAAACCAACGGAAATCAAAATAAAAAATGTAAACAATTGATGAACGCATCTCGTATTTCAAAATAAAAACAAGAAACGACCGAACGACATATGCCTGATTAGATGTGAAAAAACCTTTTCGTCTCTCACTCCTGTATAACTCGCAGATTCCAATTTTTTTATGATGTGGCTAATTAAGCAATTTGGGTTTAATTGTTATTTTTCAAAACAAAATTAAATTTAGGCTCGGAAAGTTGAGCTTAAAAAGTTGGATTTGGGGCACTGAAAAAAAAATAATGATGGCCCACATGGGTCGTTGTCGTTGTGCTTAATATATCAGAAGTTTATAACATAAACCAGAGATTTGAGTACGCTCCCCAGGCGCAACACTAGATCTGCCCGTGAGTATCGTACCGAACCGATCAAATTCCCGGGTTAAAAACCTCGTGTTTGGGGTTAAAATTACATACACTCTGATCCGATTTTTGAAACAGTTTGCATATAGAGTGATTAATAAGGTTCAAGGAAACTAAATTAATGTAAAAATCTGGCGTCAATTTTTGATAGTGAGTTCAGCAAATTAAACGAAGGCAGTTAAATATGACAATTCAAAATCTGACTATTTTTCTGCCATATTCTATTTCTATCTATGTCGAAAATTACTAGGGGTGAGCAAGATAAGGGTTAGGCCCTTGAAACCTTTTACCCGGTTTGTAAAACCCTTAATTAGACTCGAATATATAATATGGGTCGGGTAAATAATTTAAATTTCACCTTAAAGGGTAAAAAGGTTTCAAGGGTCCGATCCTTTTTCAAACCCTTGACCCGTTTACTAGTTTCTAGATAGATATACATCATAAATCTGAAATATATGAGAGATTTGTATTTTATATATGATTCATTATAAATTTCCTAACTACTAAAAAAAATAAAAATAAAAATAAAAGGTCATACTACTAATTGGAAACACACACACACACATACATATGTGTGTGTGTGTGTGTGTGCGAGTGTGTAAAAATCATTAAATTGTTTTCTACATGTAATTTGTGAATGTGAATATTATTTGCATCGGTTCAAATGATTGATAAACTTTTGAAGTTACAGTTTACTGTGTTATTAAATGAAAGTATAATTGTTCTAGGATTCATATATTAAAGACATATATGAGATATGCAACTAGTAAATGCAGAAAAGGAGCTGCGATTGCTGCTTTAAAAAGTAAAGGGTTGGACCCTCGAAACCCTTATTTATACCCGACCCTTCTATAGTTTCGAGGTAGGGTCTCGGGTCCACATTTCTTCCTAAAAGGGTAAATGGTCATGGTAGGGTATTAGGTAAAAGAGTAGGGTCTTACCCTTTGAACAGTCCTAAAAATTACCACCTGTAATCAGTGTTGTAAAAATCACTAGTCGTTAGTCGGGCGGTGGGGTGTGAATAAGGGTTGTAAAATTACCACCTGTAATCAGTGTTGTAAAAATCACATGTAATTTGTGAATGTGAATATTATTTGCATCGGTTCAAATGGTTGATAAACTTTTGAAGTTACAGTTTACTGTGTTATTAAATGAAAGTATAATTGTTCTAGGATTCATATATTAAAGACATATATGAGATATGCAACTAGTAAATGCAGAAAAGGAGCTGCGATTGCTGCTTTAAAAAGTAAAGGGTTGGACCCTCGAAACCCTTATTTATACCCGACCCTTCTATAGTTTCGAGGTAGGGTCTCGGGTCCACATTTCTTCCTAAAAGGGTAAATGGTCATGGTAGGGTATTAGGTAAAAGAGTAGGGTCTTACCCTTTGAACAGTCCTAAAAATTACCACCTGTAATCAGTGTAGTAAAAATCACTAGTCGTTAGTCAGGCGGTGGGGTGTGAATAAGGGTTGTAAAATTACCACCTGTAATCAGTTTTGTAAAAATCACATGTAATTTGTGAATGTGAATATTATTTGCATCGGTTCAAATGGTTGATAAACTTTTGAAGTTATAGTTTACTGTGTTATTAAATGAAAGTATAATTGTTCTAGGATTCATATATTAAAGACATATATGAGATATGCAACTAGTAAATGCAGAAAAGGAGCTGCGATTGCTGCTTTAAAAAGTAAAGGGTTGGACCATCGAAACCCTTATTTATACCCGACCCTTCTATAGTTTCGAGGTAGGGTCTCGGGTCCACATTTCTTCCTAAAAGGGTAAATGGTCATGGTAGGGTATTAGGTAAAAGAGTAGGGTCTTACCCTTTGAACAGTCCTAAAAATTACCACCTGTAATCAGTGTTGTAAAAATCACTAGTCGTTAGTCGGGCGGTGGGGTGGGGACTAACGCTTAATTGGGATTAATGGAGATTAATCGTGATTAATCGGATTGAACTTTAATGTATATTTTTCAGTTTTATATATACATGCACACATTTTTATATGCAATTTTCAGTTTTATACATACACAAACATATTTTGGCCGGAAAGTGGCTGGAATCTCGCTAAAAACCGCTAGTTTTTGCTGGAATCTTCCCGGAAACCGCTGATTTTGGTCAGAATTTCACCGAAAACCACTGATTTTGGTTGGAATCTCGTCAGAAACCGCTGATAATGGCCAAATTTGACCGTTGATTGATTAATTAGCCGACTATCCAAAATTAATCTGTGAAGTAGAGACTAGCGATTAATCGGGGAATAATCAGTGCCTAATCGGGATTTTTACAGCACCGCTTGTAATGAATATAAAAAATACATCCAATCTAGAGAGAGAAAGCACATTGAAAAAACATATAAACTGTGAATTTGTGTTTTTATATTGATAAATTACATGCTGTAATAAAAACTGATTCACTTTTCTTCAAGATCATTATCTGAAGACCATCCACACCTCAAAACAACACGAAGATTATCATATCATAACATCTTTGATTAAGAATGAAAGAATAAACATCCTTCCACTTCCATTCAACCGCCACCCGACTCCAACTACCGCTAAACCATTCTTTAACGCTCTTAGTTTACAAACATTAACTCAACAAAAAGCACCCTTCTTCGGGTGCTCGCTCAAACAGGCTACAACTTGTTACTGTGTGGTAATCCTCGGCTTCCTTTTATTGATACAACCGAACCACGCGCAGAAGCCCGGTTTGTTAATGGCGGGTCTAGAAACATGACGACTACAGTAATGTCGTCATGGAAATGTCTCCTAACCCCTCTGTCGATTTTCTTCAAGTCTGAATATCTCATTTCTCGTTTCTTGGCTGCTATTTGAAGTGCGGCTTTAACTAGTCTTCGTGCAATCCCCTATACAAAACACAAGGTCCCGATCAATTATGGTTTTTGGTTTTTAATACCAATGAAATAATAAACACGTCTAACGGCTTGGGCTTGGGTTCGAGCTCGAACTTAGATTTGCTGGCTTGGCTTGTTTATTTTAATGGCTGAAAAGTTGAGCTTCGGCTCTGATCGTAAAAAGCTAGAGCTAGCTCGTTCTTTTTTTTTTTAATAATTACAAATATTGATATATAAAAAGTCAAAAAACTAATTTTAACATACACATGATGAAAAATTTGTAAACCAGAGAACTTATAATATTATACACATTGTTTTTGCTTATTTTTTTCAATGTTGTTATAAGTTATTTATAATAATAATAATAATAATAATAATAATAATAATAATAATATTATATATATAAGTTATATCACACATATATTAAAATTTGGGGTTTAGGTTTAAACAAGCAAGCCAGAGAACTTATAATATTATACACATTGTTTTGTTTATTTTTTTCAATATTGTTATAAGCTATTTATAATAATAATAATAATGATATTATTATATATATAGGTTAAATAACACATATATTAAAATTTGGGGTCTAGGTTTAAACAAGCGAGCCACGAGCTGAGTCGACCCTGGCTCAACCACTCGAGCTCAGCTCGTTTAGAAACGGGCTTTTTCTGAGCGGACTTTTAGTGAACCTTGAGCTCTTTGATTAGCCCTACTTTTTGATTACTTAATATATTAATTTGTCAAGAAATAAGAATGTGTCAAAATGACCAAACATTTGAATACTACAATTATAAACAATATGTACTTTCTTCACTACGTTATGAGTGAGATTTTACTGGGTACGTTTGCTTGTGGAACAGGAATATCAAGAAAAAAGCAAAAACAAGATAACAGATAATAAACTTACACTGCGTGGATAATTATGGACGATATCAACCGCCTCCTCGTTTGTAAGATGCTCCCATAAACCATCGGATGCAAATATTAGAAACTGATCCTTCGGGTTTAGTTTGTGTATTAATATTGATGGTTCGGGATTAAGAATCGGCATTGAAAAGGGTTCGGGCAGCCTAAACTTTGATAACAAAGGCTCTCTGTTGAACTCTGCCTTCTTTAGATATGCATCACCAATGGATCTTGAAACCTGAAAACAAAAACAAGTATTCACATTGAGTTCATGGTTGACTTTCGAGAGTCAAAAAAGATAACTTTTTTGCAAAATCGATGAGAATTTTATGCCTTTAGAGAAAATGATACATCATTGAGGAACTATTAAACTGATTTAAAGTTGAAGACTGAATCTTTTTTCATAGAACGAAAAGACGTATTCACAAAGAAAGAGTTCACAGTTGACTTTTTGGAGTCAAATGAGCTACATTTTATCTTTAAAAGTGAGAAGAACAATTATGAGTTTTGAAAAATTAGAAAATGGTATTGAACTTACAAGAAAGGCATTGTAACCATGAAAGAATCGGGCCCGGAAAACCAAAAAACATCAACTAATTTTCCATTTGGAAAGTAGCATGTTTGACTTTATAATATTCAAACTAACCTGTATGATCCCCTTAACACGCCAAACATTATGTCTCAACACAACAATCTTTGGATCATCAGGATGCAAAGAATGAAGTTCATCTCTTACAGAAGCATAACTTGCGTTATGCTCGGTCGATAACTGTATAGCAGAAACGCCTCTAACACCTGTGTCAGCTCTCCCTAACACCACCCGTGAATCTCCAGCGTTGGCAACATAAATCAACCCGTTGCAAATAACACCCACCAAACAACATGTCCCCACAGACGCTATTTGCGGGCACATGCGCCATTGTTCTCTTACAACCGAAAGAAACTCATCTTCCGTCGCTAAAAATGCTTTCTTGATAACATTTGCAGACATTTCTTGTTCTTCAGATGCAAATTCTGAACCAAACAAAAAAAGAGTTTATAAAGTGTCATAATTTAAAGAATTCAAAAGAACCGAAAAACTGTATTCGTGAATAATACTAAACCGGATCTTTCTATAGATTAATATGAAAAAAAGGATTATGTTAAAGTTAACTAACTAATGATATAAATCAAATAATAATAACTATTAAAGATAATAAACTCGGTAACATTGAATCGAATTCTTGAAATCACATTTGCAGACATTTCTTGATCTTCAAAGAATTTATAAAGTTACATAAATTTAAGAATTCAAAAAAACTGAAAAACCATATTGATGAATAATATCTTCTGTACTGAGTAACCAAAACCAGATCTTTATACAAGCAAACTAACTAATTAATAATACAAATCAAATAATAATAACTTACTCTTAAGATTAGCGAACAGATTTTGATTCACGAATCTTGAAGTCTCCGGTCCACCATGCCCATCATAGATGCCGATAAACGTTCCAAACAGGCCTGAATTCAAAGAACTCAACGGGCCCGATTCAACCTGACTCTGATCTTCCAACAAATTGTTAGCTTGAATCACAGCCATTGAAAACTCACCACTTACATGAGCCCCTAAATCTTTATACCATAACAACCCATCTGTTCTTCCTATTTGATCTGCAGATTTTCTACCACAACCTTCATCGCCTTCAACCGACGCCTTCCAGCACGGTTTGACCATGTTTAAGTAATTATTCCCAGACAACATTGATCAACTTCCCACCAAAATCAGACCAATTCATCATCTCACAAACACCATACTCATCAAAATTCAAGAATCAAGAACCAAGGATCAAAACTCAATAAAGCCCTAAACTTTGACCTCAATCCAAGTCAAAACACTCAAGATTCTTGAAATTATGAACACCCAACAAAAAAGAAACCCTAATCACCATTAAAACCAAGTGGGTATGGGTAAAGATTGCTGAAAAGCTAATGAATATGTATGAGAGACAAAAAAGATAGTGTTTTTTTTTTTTTTTATGGAGTTGAGAGAATAATAATATGGAGGTGTGTGTGCATACCTTGAACTTAATTCATGTGGACCTTCCTCTTGTGCCAACTTACAAGAACAGTATTAGCTGTAAAAGCCCATATAGATTTGATTGTGACAGAGTTTGTTCATAGATCAGAGGAAGATGGCAATGGATAATAAGAAAATAAGAATAATAAAAAAATAAAAAAAGGGTTTTGGAATTTTTGATTGGGATCTCAGAGGTTTTAAAAACAAAGAAAAGGCTACTCATCAACTTATCAAACAACAGCTTTGGTTTTCATATTCCATTTTTCTTTTCTTTGTATTAATATCAAATTAATTGATAGGAAGACTATGTTTTTTAAATGAGACTAAAGTTTAATCTTAATAAACAATATTTTAGGAGGTATAGCGGCTTAATAAAGGAAGAATGAGATCTTTGTGATATTTGGTTCGAGTCTAAGAGCGCTCGGGTTTTATCACTAGTGGGCTTTTTAGGCAGGTGTTTTCCTGGAGTTTGAGATAAATTGGAGACGTTTAAGGGCTTCGTATGGCTGGGCCAGCTGGTGATGACCTTTTGTTATTGGGTCACCCAATACGAAGTAACTAGACACTTATCTGTTTGTTGGCTGTTAAAAAAAAGTTATACAATTAATACTTATATGTTTATAACTAGTTTTAGAGCCCGTGTTATACACGGATGTTTCAAATTATAAATTACAATATGAAAAAATGTACTACATCTATGTTTGTATC
Source organism: Bidens hawaiensis (assembly GCF_021521415.1). Taxonomy (NCBI): domain Eukaryota; kingdom Viridiplantae; phylum Streptophyta; class Magnoliopsida; order Asterales; family Asteraceae; genus Bidens; species Bidens hawaiensis. The sequence continues at coordinate 854,209 of NW_027491273.1, forward strand.
TATAGTATGTGTACATAAATTGATTTTATTTATATCACAAAATGATTTTTTTTAAATGAACTTAATAAAAAAATGCACGTGCAAAAATGTACCTGAAAACACTCTTTTTATTGAAAATTTAATTCTCAATGTCATATATGTATAATTGAAAGAATTTTGGTTATCAACCAATTTCGAGAATAAAACTTCTCATACAATAGTAATTTTAACCACTCAGCTTAAATACAGAAGGAGCGTTACCTTTATTGACATATTTATCAATTTACCATCTATCGAAGGAAAGGAGAACGTTAAATTGTAACGACGGATGTTCTTCAATAACTATATTTTTCTGAGCTACACCATGAAGAGGATTTTGATAAATTTCATGGGGCTTTTCGACTTTGTCATAAAGACAACATAAAATTAACATGTTTACCCATTCAATTTTGTGAATATTTTGCTTCGTCTGAGCATAGTTTTCATGACATGACATGCTTCCCATGCAACGCTCTGATCACCATTGAATGAAAAGTTAATGCTTACACAAATATTTCAAATTTGATAAAAGTTAGAAACATTGATATGTCTAGGGGTGGCATACCAAAAGTGTTCTCAATCTTTTCTTAAATTTTAATAGTCGAGAGAAAAATAGTCAATTTGCCAAATCCCGAACCTTTTAATTATTTCTAAAAATGCCATTGAAAATAAATTTGAAACCCGAATCATGTTTAAAATTCTAACTTTCATCCGTTTGACATTTTCAAGTCAATACTTTGAACCCGTAACAAATTTGGCGATAAATCTATTTGCATTCTCAAACTTTTAAAAATACTTAGATTTTCCATTTTTGACCCGTAACAAATTTTGATCTAAATGTAGTTAACTTGTACCAAACAATCTATTTACCAACTTTTGACCAATAAAAATCAAATTTAGTTCACAAAAAACCCGAAACAACCTTTGATAAAAAAAACTAAGAAATTAAATATGATAAATTTTGTTATGCCTGAAAGTGATTGGTATATATTATCCTAATTACATTTTAGCATATATATATAGTTTACTAAATTTACTGAAAAATAAATGGATAGATTTAAAGCATATATTTTTAATTTATAAATTTATATGACAATTTACAATAATAATAAATAATAGATAATAGATAAATGGATTGTTTTTTAAAAAAAATGGATCGACTTTTAAGTATGTATTTGTAATTTAATGATTTAAAAATTACGTTGTAAAATGGAAGCATATTCAAGTTTTGTTTTTCTTTACAGTCAATATACATAGTATAATATGTTAATGATAACATTTGAAATTATATTCTTTTCAATCTTTAACAAACATGATTTGTTGTTGATTTTTGGATTTCACCAAGTATTTTGGAATATATAGTAAAATAATATGTTAATATTTATTTTTATAAAAATGTATAAATGTAATATAAGTGTAAAATGAAAGTGAATAATTATTGATCTAGTATCAATTAAGATTTTAGTTTTGGAGGGAAAAAAATTTTAAGAATTAACTAAAAGATGACAAGTGCTCGCAATTATTTTACTTTATTAGAATAGATAGATTTAAACCATAATAATTTTGAAAAAAAAAAGAGTACAAATATTGTTTTTACATTCTTGTAATGCTTTTGATACTTTGAATCCAATGAGCTGGTTATGGAGTGATAAGGGAGAGACTTGGTGTTTCATGTGACCCAGGTTCGATTCCTGTCCCCTATCATTTAGTTTCGACAACATCAGGAGGTAATGAGAGACTATGCAGATAGGTGACGTGATATTCACTAGTTGGATCCTTGAATTAGAGTTTTATCTTACGACTCTGTCGCGCCTTCCCGTGACTGTTCACAGGGGGTGCTCTTAGGTGAAGGTTTTCTATAGATCGAAAGACGAGTGTATTCCGATGTAGTTAATTTAACCAGTAGTTCATTTGAAGGATTCGTTAGCCGTTTTAAAATAAATTATACTAATTTTGAAAAAAAATATACAAATATTGTTTTAGTTTTTTTACATTCTTGTATTGCTTATGATACTATATGTGATATGTCAGCACAACTTTATTAATTTAATTGAAGAAATGAAATATTAAATTAAATCTTGTTTTAGCATTTCAATCCATCCTCTTCGAGCTAGTCCCACCAGCCACCAACTTCTATCTGCCATTGCATACGGGTCAACACCACCACCATTGACACCAGCCAAATACATTTCACAACCCGAATAAACACGTTTCGCAACCTTATAAGAGTATCTACAGTCTAGAATGAAAGTCAGCATCCGTAAACTTTTCCCAAATAATTCATTCATCCTTATATTTTCACATTATTGCTATATTAGTAACATTAACAAGAGAATGCATGATCATGACATGTCACATGCTCGCATGTACAAGTCGTTAAGAGTCAGTCAGATGCCATGACAAAACCGAATGAATCATCTATGGATATTATTATTATTATTATTATTTTCTTTTTGTAAAAACGTAAAATAATCATATCGCATCTTTTAAACACATATTTTAACATTTTAGCCGCCACAACTGTTAGAAGTTTAGGATAGCATCCATACTTTTAAGGCTAGGACTAAATGTAAAATATAGACATAAAACATGGATCATTCGTGTATAATCTTAATATTATTTAAGTTTTTCTTTTATTTACTAGCTTATTTCTTCCTTTTATTTTCGATATGAGGTGGTACTTTAACTAATTAACTTTCACTCTTAAAGTAATCTGTACACATGACAATCATGACTAATTATTTAATAAATAAGTTGGTTTTGGTATAATTTTCTAAAGTTGAATCTAGTCACTCAAATTATACATTATTAAGCGACATCCAAGGATAGTCCATACATAACTTTAAGATGTACCCTTGTTCTAACCTGAGCGCTTGATCTTTACACCATCTAATTATTGACTTTAACTAAGGCATTTACAATAAAATGGTTAGTATAAATACGCATAGACATCATTACATAATGGGACTACACAAAACAAATCGAATGACGCAAAATTGCAACAATTCAACATTACTCAACGTATGATATGCCAACCTAGTTTTTTGGCGTGTGATCTTGGTGTTGGCAGCGAGTATCAACTAAGTAGGTTAGTGTATAATATGCCCAACTTCAAATCCGAAATTTATATTAATGAACCAATCTAATCTAGTGCGACTTGCTAACTCTTTTAATCATTGTCCCAGCATATACACCAAACATGTTTATAACTAAAATCCAACCAATTTCTTTGGCATAACTTGACTTGCTCAAATCTAATAATCTGATTAATCCAAAATCCATCTATTAGTGATTACTCATCTTTTGCCTCAAGGGTATAATTAAAATTGATGTACAATAAAATCGTTAACTAAACATGTTAATACAATTTAAAAATCTTGCGAAATTCATGATGTTACAATCACCGCCTTGACATAATTTTCATTACCACCGTCAACAGTGTTGTAAGCTCTAACATCACCATTACCACTTTCTAACCTCCATCTCCATCGCCGTCACCACCGTAGATGCTATTATCACCACCCATGCCACAAAATATAAGTTGGCCTAGGCTTTGACGCGTTTCGAAAACTGGATATTAACACATTTTGGTTAGGCTGTACTAGAGGTGTACAACACCGGTTTTAAACCCAAACCGGACCGGTTTGGTCAACGGTTGGTCAAAACCGGTTTGACTCAAGCCGGTTCGGTTTATAATTCGGTTTAGACACAAGATAGGCCGACCTGGTAACGTCGGTTCGGTTCGGTTTATAAACCGGTTTAACCGGTTTTAAACCGGTTTTTCTCAAACCGGTTCGGTTTTAAAACTGGTTTGATAGATCTTAAGGGGAACCGGTCCTAAAACTGACGGTTTGGGTCGGTTTGAGAACCGGTTTGGGTGAAACCGGTTTTAAACCCAAACCGGTTTGGTTCGGTTTGCCTTTTTTTGTACACCTCTACGCTGTACCATGCAAAAGCAAAAAACAAACACATAATATGGCATGGTAACACACTATGGGAGATTGTAATAAAAAGTCATAATTATATGGGAGATATAACTTTATATTTAATATTGTAACGTAAATAGTCTATATGTATGTATATGTGTTTAATTATATTACAAAGTCAATGAAAATTTTGATTTGACACAATCATAATATCAACGGAAAAAATACGTTAGTTTGATCCCTCAAGTTGCAAGCATGGCCGGGTCAAGAACTATTATAATTTATAAGTGGGCATATTCACATTAACTACTCGGGGCCAGATAATTAGATTGGATTTTTTAAAAAACAACTAATACTCTATAACTTTAAAGCTAAACTAGTTACGATTAAATCAGTGCGTTGCGGTGAGACACAACAAGAATTCGGTCGGTTCGTTTTAGTAACATGTTTATTATTATTTGTTTGTTTTGTGCTTTTGAAAGACAATCTTATTAGTAAAATTGTTAAATTGTCTATTACATAACCGAGAATGCGTTTTTCTGGGCCCGTTATTTTTTACTCGTCCCAGACCCTAAAATTTTAAGGGGTTTTAAATAGAGCCCTGACCGTTAAAATATGTACAATTTCATAAATCACTTTACATAGGAAACCTATATGATTGCATTTAGCATGTTAGGCTATTTATAGAACTGAACGATGAGAATATGCAAGGGTTGCAAACTTGTAATTCTATAACGATGGAGACACCAACGAAAACCGATTAACATAAAAAGTTTATCATACAACTAAAAGTAACTACCACCTATCTTGACAAGAACCTCCCACTGCCGCTCAATCTCACCGTACACGTCATCCGTCGGCAGCCGGTGGCGGCAACAAGGACATGTGTTCCGTTTAACCACCCAAGGCAATATGCACATCCAATGAAACTTATGTTCACAAGGCAGTTCACACACATCTCTCCCTTGCTTCATCTCTTCTTTACAAATAGCACACTCCTTCCCTCCTTGTTTCACCTCAACCGACGGCAACGCCACCACTGCCGCCACGGATGCCGCCACCTCTTTCCGTTCCTTGCCATCTCTACACCCCATCACATCAACTTACTTCTTGCATCTTGCCACTATGTCAATATACTTCAATAATATCTCGCTATTGGAAAAACCAATGCCGGAGAGACTCAACGTGGCGGCAGAGACATGGCGGGAGAGAGATTCCCGCCAATGTGTTGGTGATAACGTTTTTAACGAATTGGGGTCATGTTGGTGGAGTTCACATAGTAGTAGAAGTAGAAGAACCGAGTCAAGATCACGGTCTTTGAGAATGGTGGCGGTGTAGGGCAGCATTCGGGTGGTGGTCGGGTGGAGGAAGTTGATAAGTTGGGAGAGGATTGATAAAAGATGGCGCGCGATGAGAAGGGATTTTTGGTGGAGGGAGAGGAAGTGAAGGTGGTGAAGGGAGAGGGAGAAGATGGTGTGCGAGGATAGGAGGGTGGAGAGGCGGTGACGGTGGCGGTGGAAGAGGGTGGAGATGGTGGTGGTGAGGGTGGAGATTTGTGGCGGTGTGAGGGTGGAGAGGGCTGCCATGAGGGTGGTTTTGGTGGTGTTTTCTTCCATTATGGGATCATGTGCCAAGAAAAGAGATAAGCGGTTTTATTCTTGTGGTTAAGTGTGTGGGGATGAGTGTTTCTAAATTTGTGGTGGGATCTAATTGAGGATATATAGTCAAGTGTTGACTAAAAACAATCTTCTTTTGTAAACTTTTGTAAATAGAGTAGGTTTATAAAATCTAAACTTTAGTGAATTAGGATAATTTGTTGTGCATGTGGGGTCTAAGGTTTGACACATTTGGTGTGTTGCATCACATTTAGAATGGCCGGGCCATAAAATCGAGTATGAGACACGATTTTACAATCATGTACGAAATTGAGATGATTAATCATTCCATTACCATCTTTATTGTAACACGACCCAAATTGATCGATTTGTTAGTAAATTATGAGACAGGCGAAAAGGCGTTTTAACAAAGCAAATAATGTAATTATTTTGTAACACAAAATCATGGTACATCTGGAAATGATAAGATGGTCATTGGATACCATTTAGCAATTAAAGTAAGGACCTGAAATAATATATATGAAAAGTGAAAGGACAAAAAAATAATATATGAAATTTGTACAGATATTATGCTTTTGAGCATATGGTTTGGAGTATTTTAGATGATCCTTGCTTGCTAAGTGATCCCAGATGAAGTGAGTCACTGAGTTGATGTGGAAACTTAACAAGATTCATGACCCCACTAAGCATAATAAATACACATATTGATTTATATGATTTATATGTATATGTAATGTTATATTTTGGACCTTATAAAGTTGCACAATCACAAAACTATACTTCTAAAGCTTATCATTCTCTTAAGACTTGAATACTTTTAACTAGGGGTGTTCATAAACAGTTGAAACCAACTGATTGCAAATCGTCAGATTGAAAATATTTAGGGTTCAGTTCACGGTTTGAAACTTGAAACCCGCCATGACCTTTTTTATCGTAATTTTTCATTTTTGGAATATGTAATCATGACGTCATATATAGGTATAAATGTATAATATTCACGAACCATCAGTAACATTTTGTAAGGCTTTTAGTACAAACTAATAGCTTTGAAAATAGGTAAAAAACCGATTCAAACCGAACCGTTTAGGCCGACCCTACCAACCCGACTGGATTGATTTGCCGCTTTTCAAAACCTTGGTGGTTCCAACTAAAATTTTTGTAGGTAGCAATGTCCAGCTACAAAATTTCATAAAAGGAAATAAAAAATATTTAAAAAAAAACATCAAAGAAAAATATTAATGTGACATGTTAAATAATCAATCAACACTTTCAATCGTTTAAACTGAGCTTAGAAAAATAAGGGTAAAGTGATAAAAAGTTGAGCTCATACACCCTTGATGCAGAGAACATAACCAATCATGTATATTTAGTAGATAAACTCTATATTACTTATGAAATTAATGAAGAAAACATAAAGTCACATCAAGGAAAATGAGAATGGAAATAAGCAAATCAATTGATTGTAACTTTGTATAACTAGAAGTTACACCCTGCTTGCGATGCGCACATATAATGTATATATGTTTGGGCCTTTGGGTGGACAAAAGTGAAATTGCACTAGTTTCAACGTTATTTACTAATTTCGTGAAATAACGTTAAAAGTGACGAAAGGTTAATCAGGCATTATGTGGCGGCATTGATAGCCGAAAGACAAGGGTACATGCACCAATCGGCTAGGTCCTAATAGTTGAGTGTTATGTGTCTTATGTCCAAGGCTTTATGCAAAACCACTATCGAGCCAGGGGTTTTACTGGAAGCAGACTCTCTATTCCTATGGAGCAGAGGTAAGACTGTCTACAACTTACCCTTCTCAGACCCTACCATAGCTTTGCTATTGGTGGGATTTACTGAGTACGATGACGATGACGATAATTTGTATAACTAGAAGTAAGGGCAATTATGTCATATCCAGAATCAATCATCCTCCTACTCATGATTTAGAGAAACTAAAACTTAGTGTATGTTTGTGTGTGTAAATGAGACCTTTCAGAGTGTGAATGGAAGGGAGTTGCTGGAAATGTTGGAAACTTGTCCAGAAGTGTATGTTTGTGTTCTTTTTTTATTAATTTATATTTTTAATCACTAATAAGGCAAGCAGAAGTGAATAAAAAACAATTTGGCCCATTCATGCATCTCTTTGCATCCTATAGCAGGTCTTAATAATGGGAACATGTGTAATTGTCAATTGTAAAATTTACTATTAAACTATAAATTGGTATTTGTGGAAGCTACATATCCCAGTTTAATCTCTCAACCATGCATAGGTAATTGTAATCGAGAAAATCTAAGAATAATAATTTTTTTATACGCCCCACATAGGTCTATACCGGGGCCATAACCCGCCCGTATAGCCCTATACGTGGCGATTAGGGGGGGGGGGGGGGGTTGTCCCTAGTAGGACCCTATTTATATGGGAGACTTATGTCATACAAGATATTACATCTAAACAAACACGTTTCTACTTTATATTCACGTATCATTAAAAATGTTTTGGAATGTACAAACCTGGTCCACTTTTGTAAGAAAATAAAGTAGATACATGAAAAAGCAGACACATGACGACAATCTGACGTATAAATAAACAAAAGTAAAAAGCGGGCAACGTCTATATATTCCAAGGCACTTATGATGATACGTAGTCATAAAGTAGATAGACGAAATAATTTCCCACATATCATTGCTTTAGCGGTAAAAAAAAATAAATAAAACAAAATAAATAAAAACTCATCTCACATGATACTTGTAAGTATTCCCAAAAATGACTATTGTGATTTTCTCATTGTATAACTAGTAAACTATGCATCACCAGTTGTACCGTGTCTTTTGAGGGTAGGTTCGTCATTTATAATATGTAATTTTGTGATTACATATATGTAATCACAAGTTTATATATATGTGCAATAACTAATTTACATATGTGTAATCATGAGATTACACATAATAAATGAAAGTCACAAAACTACCCTCAAATAATATTAAGTACATAAAACAAAAAGTCCTTATAGTTCTTAAATTACTTGGAACATGGATGTTCCAAAATGATCCTGATCACACACACATATATAATAAGGGTTAGTATCATTTCAGTACTCCAAAAAAGTTAAGAAATTCTAGGAACTGATAACCACCAAACATTTTTTTGATTTTTCATATATTAACATTGTTTGAGACTAGTTTTACCATGCTTTATATATAAATTTTTTTATTACATATAAAAATCAATGGTTTACATATGTGTAAAATTTATATAACAAAATTACATATATGTAAAAAAAATTAGATATGTGTAAAAACTAATTTTCATAATTGTAATCGTAAATATAGATATAAAAAGTGATAAAACTACAATCAAATTACATTAACATACAAATTTTTTTTTATAAAAAACGTTTGTTATTAAGAGTTCCTACAAGTTCTTAAATAATTTAAGAGTTCTGTAATGATACTCATCCTATATAAATATATATGAAAGTGATTTTGTTGTAACAACAATGTCATGAACAGATGTACAATAATTTACCAAATGAAAGTGAGTATTTTGTTTCATTTTCTTGAGATGCAGGCATGGTTTAAAAAAACGGTCTGAGGCGGTGCCTCAAGGCGCGCCTCGAGACGAGGCGGTGAGAAAACGAATATGAGGCGGCGCCTCACATGGTTCTTTAATGCGTACGCCTCTATGGTCTGAGGCGGTGAAATCTGAGTGAGGCGGTAGAAGTGTTGGAAATGATTTCAATGGCCAATTGTTAGGGTTAAATGGAGCAAAATGTGTACCTAGAACATGCTGAGGTCTTCAAACGGCGCTTAGAACCCAAGTTTTGTTTCCATTGCTATCTTAACCCTAGTTTTTATATTTTCTAAAGCACGTTCTTTCCTTTTAACCTTTTTTTTCATAAAACTTCATTTTTTAACCCCAAGTTTACATCTTTATTAAATTTAACCTAGACTTTAATACACAAATTTATACCTTATATTTAATTTTTTATAAAATATATATTTTTTATACTTATCTTTTATTCCGCCTCTGGCTTACGCCTCGTTTCGCCTCGAGGCATACGCCTCATGAGGCTCAGGGAAACGCCTCGAGGCACGATTCCGTACTTTTAAACCTTGGATGCAGGAAGCAACTACCAAGAATTTTAAGATCATGCTACAACTTAATTCATATAAATTTTAATAGCAATGATCTAACAGAAAATATAATACAAGAAACATGAAAACTTTACCTCTACAGCCGGATTGAATGATTTGGTTGTATACTTATCATCAACTTTTATCATCAACTTACACCTTCCTCATGAAAAGTTTCACTTACAGTATACTTTTCATCTTTCATCAAATTAATCAATCCTCCTAATGTGGCATATATTTCCTCCGTTTTCCCATTCGATACATCCTTCGATATAAAACTTTGCATTCCACCTGGCGTTTCAATCCAACTACAACCCGCAATCTTCTTCAACCCGACATTATTTAACATCAATCTAACATTTTCAGCCTCTTCCCATCTTCCCGCGTGTGAATACAAATTAGCCATTATAACATAGTTCCCCGTATTTTCAGGCTCAATCTCAAACAACTGATCAAAAGCAAATTTCCCAATTTCCACATCACCAGAAACCGACGCCCCATTCAGCAGCGCGCCCCAAACTCTTGCACTCGGTTCAAAAGGCATTTTATTTATGAAATCTATAGCTTCATTAAGCCTTAATGCCCGACTTAATACACCTACCATACAAGCATAATGCTCCATTAACGGATGTATATTATACACCTTTAACATACTGTTAAATATCCTCAACGCTTCATCTACTAAACCAGAATGCGCACAAGCTGATAAAACTGATGTGAATGTAACAGGATCCAGCTGTATGTGTTCGTTAATCATGTTATTAAATAAATCTAGTGCTGACTGTACCTCACCGTGAGCAGCATATGCAGATATTAACGATGTATATATAACAACACTCTTCTTTTTTGATCGGTTAAAAACTATCTGTGCACCTTTAAGATAACCTAACTTAGCATATGTATCGATAATTGCAGTTGCTACATAGATATTTTTGTCATAGATGTTTCTGATCGCATACGCATGCATCTCTTTCCCTCCTTTTAGATTTGATAAATGTGAAAGTGTAGGAAAAATATTCGAAAGTGTTACCGTATCCGGTTTGAACCCGTTCATCTGCATTTCATTAAATAAATCGAGTACTTCTTCATAGTGTCGGTTTTGAAATTGCCCTGATATCACAGCATTCCAAGTACTTAAACTCGGTTTATCCATTTCTCTAAAAAGATTCATAGCTTTATCCACAAAACCGTGAAGCATGTATCCATATATCATCGATCCATAACTAATCTCATCTTTCTCACTCGTTTCATCGAAAATCTGTTTAGCGTAATCCAAGCTACCGCATTTCGCATACATTGCGATGAACGCATTGCAAACCGTGAGATCTAATTTAACCTCATTATCCAACACATACTTATGAACCTTCATTCCCAAATCAAGATCGTTCGACTGCGCACACGCTTGCAGCACACTAATAACAGTAAACTCGTTCGGTTTCACATCTTCCGAACACATCATCTCGAAATACAACTCTTTGCATTCATCATAAAATCCCGCTTTCGAATACCCCGCCACCATCGAATTCCACGACACAAGATCTTTACACAGCGTACAATCAAACAACCTTCTCGCTAAAACAATCTCATCGCACCTACAATAAAACGTTATCATCGCGTTCACAACAAAAGCATCCCGGTCCAACCCGTTCCGTACAATATAACAATGCAACACCTTACAAAGACTAGTTTCATAACCTAAACAAGACAAAGCCTTCAACACACAAGTAACCGTAAAATTATCAGGTTTAACCCACATCGAGGAACACGATAAAAACCCCGAAAAGAGGTTTACAGTGTCGGTATACCGGGCATTCATCGAATAGCCCATGATCAATGCGTTCCAAGAGAATGTGTTTCTTTGGGGAATTTGGTCGAACACCTGGTGTGCATAACAAAGATTGTGGGCTTTTGAGTAGCAAGTGATGAGCTTTGAAGCCAAGAAGTTGTCTAATGTGACGCCGGAGATGATGAGCTTGGCGTGGAGGAGTTTGGCGCGGCGGAGGTGACGGTGGTCGGTGCAGTGTTGGATTAAGCGGCCGTATGCAGTGTAGTTGAAGTTCATTGGGGATGAATTGGGTTGTGGCGGGTGGGGTTTGAATTTGGTTAAGTTTTGATGTCTCATTGGTTTTGATTTGAAAAGCTAAGAATAAAGCTTGTAACTTGCATCCATTTATTTAGGTGATTTTGTTTGTTTGGGCTAAAGCTAGTGGGGCGCGGATGGGGGGCGCGGCCACCTGGCTACCACGTTGGCGCGGATGGGGGGCGCGGGGCAGTCCGTGTGGGGTGACCGTTGGGGAGAGCCGTTGGGTATTAAAATAAAAAAAAAATTCAAACTTATTATAAATATAACAATTCATTTTTTTTTAAATCATCTATCTCATTCTCTTTCTCTCAATATTTCTACTAATACCTCTCATTTGATTTTCCAAAGTTTGTTAAAAAATCATGTCGGGTTCGGGAAATTTCAACTACAACGCTTAATTTCAGATGCAGGGGTTGGACTACATATCTGACGAGGCCTTTCAAGATCTAATGGCATCTCAAAACGCGACTTATTTCAACTCGGATACACAACCCGAGTTTTCCGTTCCGGAGACACAACCCAAATTTTCCGTTCCGGAGACACAACCGGTACCGGATAAACCCACAAAACGCTCTCACAAAGGTAAGAAAACAAATAAAACTGGAGAAGCGGGCGGTTCATCGACACCGGCTGTGACGAAGCGAAAGTCTACTCCTGGGAAAAAGGATGAAAAATTAGCGTTGGCTAGAGGTTGGATTGAGATATCTCAAGATCGAAACGAGGGTAATTATTTTTTGGTGCATTTTTTTTTATTTAAATTTTTAGTTTTTGTTTGCAATTTACTAAAGTTTTGTTATTTTTTTTATATCCAACTTCATAAACATCGAGTATTTTGGAGCAAAGTTCGGGAATTGTTTTATGAGCAAGTGGGGAGTAGGGACCGAACCGATAATATGATATCGGGTCAGTGGTCCGATATTCGTAAGTTTGTAGGATTATTTACCAACCTACATAACCGAAATGCAAACCGAATGCAACAGAGTGGGTCCGATGATCTTCAAGTTTTTCAATTCACTTGCGACGAGTGGAAAGCGGAGGTGTTAAGAAAGTACGGGATGGTGAAGACGTTTGACGAGCGCTACTTGTGGGACGTGCTCAAGAAGTGCTCGAAATGGATTATGTTAGTTACTCTGGATGCGGATGTCGGAAAAGAATCGGCTAAATGTACGAAAACTAGCGAGTCCGGCTCCTACGCCTCTTCTAGCGGCTCGGAGACTCAAATTAACTTCGACCTAAACTTGTCCGAGGGCGATTTGAAAGAGCAAGGCTCTAGCCGCCCCCGGGTAGGGAACGTGGGAAAAGAACCGCCGATCACGACTTCGGAAAAGAGATTGCTAGAATGTCAATTGGTCTCGAGTCGATTGATCAAGCTAAACATAAAAGAAACCGGATAAGGAGTTTAGAATTTCTAGCCAAGGACTTTAGCCACCTACCGCCATCCGACCAAGCGATAATGGAAAAAGAAAAAGATCGTATTCAGAAGGAATTGACGAAAAAAAATTAAAAACGCTATTTTTATGTATTTTTTTTAGAGGTTGTTGCATTTTAAATTTATGTTTTTATTTTCCTTTTTATTTATGTTTTAATGAAATGTTTTAATTTAGTATTATTAATATTTATTTAGGATATAGTATTAAAAAAAAAAAAACTCAACCAAGCCCCGGCTCACCTGGACCATTACACCCTTTGAGGCTTGGTCTGGGGGCTTGGTTGGCATGCCTAGTCAGCGCCACGTGTCATGAAGATGTTGGTTCACTTGGGGCTCAACCAAGCCCCATTACCCTTAGCCTTAGAGGTGGTAAATTTCTGCATAATAATATTTAGTTTTTAACGTTTATAAAATGCTACAATAAACTGATGGTTGTGTATAAATTATGGTAGTGGGTGGTGGTGGACGGTGGTGGTGATGGACGGTGGAGATAGACGGTAATGGTGGTGGATGGTGGACGGTCGTGTTGGTAGACGGTGGGTGGTGGTGGTGGATAGTGGGGTGTTCTTCGGGTTCGTTTTTCAGGTTTTTCGGGTTGGGTTCTTCTAGTTTCAAAGTTTTAAATCTTAACCCGAAACCCAATCCAAATCTCTCACGAATTTTTCGGGTTTTTTTCGGGTTGGGTTAATCGAGTTTCGAGTATCTTAGAAAATGAAACAAAAAACAAAAAAAATTTAAAAACTTCAATACTAAAATTAAATCAACATATTCTTCCTAGCTTGTAACGCAAATAATTAAATAATAAACCAACATAACTTGATAAAATCAAAAAACAATTCAAAAGAAGAGTAAAACTAAGTAACTAAGTCGAACCATAATCGTCTTCAATCAGATGTGATTTGATTGTTCGATTACATTTGTTAATAGTAATAAACGGAAAACATAAATTAACAATAAATAATCAATCCATAATAGTTGGAATGACACCAGCCGATTAGGCTCAGATTCTGATAACTTTATTGATAAAGGCTAAGCCTATACCTAAAAATATATTTAATTACAAAACTAAAAGTTTATTCAGGTTGACCCGAAACTTATAAATCAAACCCTGGAACCAACCCGAATTATTTTGGTTTGGGTTAGTCTTTTTTTGGGTTCGGGTTTTTCAGGTCGGGTTAGTTCACGTACAGGTTTTTTCGGGTTGAGTTTTGGGTTTCGGATAAAAGCGACAGCCTTAGTGGATAGTGGGTGTTGGTAGGTCTGGTGTTTAACCCTTTGCAAACTTTAGAAGATCTTGGAATGGATAGGCCAAATCTGCACAAAAAAGAGTTGTGTAGATGCTTTTTAATGAAATGTCTTCGAAAAAACAAATAGTTTGCATATGACAATTCCTACGCGTGGTCTGCACGGCACAAATAAAATAACCTGCGCAGACCTTTTAAAAAAACAAACAGCACGTTAGTTTCTTTAATATTTTTCATTTTAAGCTTTTGAATTAAGTAATTACTCTACATTTGACATGTGAATCATAAGCTATGCGCATGTTAATCATAAACTATGTGTTATGGGGGTCGAGAACGGCGGGGTGTGAACCCACCACACACTGGGGTGCAGGGAGGGGTGTGGGGACAAGTTGCGAAGCTTGTCACAAGATGTACTGTAACAAATCGAACAGATATCCATCACGTCTCTGCCGCAAGGTGCCGGTTTAACACAACTATAGAGAAATGATCCGGATCTTTTTGGGTTTCCGGCATCGCGGAGGTGTTAGTGCTCCTTCGCGAATCAAGTTTGAGTTACCGAACACGCGATGTTTCCAACTTACACTTTTGTTTTTTCTACTTTGGTTATTAAACTTACTTGTCTTTTATAGTTTGGTCACCAAACTTACTTTGTTTTTTATACTTTGGTTACCGAACTTATAAAGCCAACTTCAAAACTTTTGTCCTTTATATTTTGGCCACCAAACTTTTGACTTTTGCCTCAAGCCACCAAGCTTACTTTTCTCTTATATATATATATATATATATATATATATATATGGGAAGGATATTTTGAGAACCATGTTGAGTTGTAAGAACTTAAGAACTTCCATTCTAGGCCACACATTTAATTAAATGAATTGAAATATGTGGTTGAGATTAAATTTGACAAAAAAGTCAAAGTAGGAGAGAGAATAAATATGTAACTGATTACACTAACTTTTACGTCCGTTACACATGTGTAAAATGTCGACTCGGTGCGTAAAAAATTCTGTAATTTTTTTACGTGTATGTAACCTACATATATTACGTCTGTATAAAAAAAGTTCGAAAAAAAATCGTTAAACTAAGTTCTTTCAAGTTCTTAAAACTCAAAGGGGTTCTCATTTGAAATATCCCATATATATATATATCTAACTATCTATATAATTGCCTACCATAAAATCCTACGTGTCGTCTTCTGGTCGCTCCCCACCCCCTTTAAAGCACCAGATTTGTTGATTTCTAAATGGTGAGCTCTCATTAATTTAACCCGGTTTTGATTCGTTTATGTTTTAATTTTTGCGGGTCCCGTGGGTCACCAAACCCGAATACCTTTACACGGGTTATGACAGCTTTATAACCCTTTCTCCTTTTCCGTCAAGCATCTCACAGCCGCCTCTCCTTCTTCAACATCGTTGCTTAACTTGGGCTGTTTTTCAATTTCCATTTGGTGATTATCTTTTTTGATCCCTCAATTCCATAAGTTTAATGGAGAGCTACTTTCATTCTTTTGTGGAATTTAACATGGGTTGTAATGTTCTTGGATGTTCAATCTCACCGGATAATCAGATCCGTAACCCAACCATGGGTTTTCAGTTGTGTAACCTCTTCTGATGCAGTTATCCTTCATATTCAGGTATGCACACCAGGTGCTTGATCATTTGTTAACAAGGGATTTGACTTCTTTATGGCATTAATCTCATCAGTTTGTGCATAAATACCAGCACAAATTATTGGATGCATTGTTTATAGGGTTACTTGCAGTTGTTTATATTCTTTTCTGCACTGGCTTGCTTTCTTTGTTATTCTGCGTAAGTCATGTTGTTCTAACTGAAAGCTCATAGGTCATAAAACAAAACTTATATTCCAAAAAAGACATGTTTTGCAGTGATGAATTCGATTAATCAAGTTTTGAATTTTGATGCATAAAATTGCAGGTCTTTATTGTAATATTTTCGATTTCAGTTTAATTTTGGTCTTTAAAATTTGAATTTTGTTTTCCATTCTTGATCATCGTTTTCTGATTTGTATTGGTCTATGTTCATCACAATTTCAATAGGTAACTCACCACCTGTTTTTCTTTGTTTGAAATGATCGTCGATCTTCGTTTGTTATTTACAGTCATAGTTTATTCAAAAAGTCCAGTGTTTGACAAATTTAGGTATTTGATAAAATTAAAGTATGATGCTTCACTATTACGTTTACTTTTACAAACGTTTCTTTGAGTTCTACCCGTTAGATAAGCCATACCCAATAATCCAAGTTTGCCCGTTAGATAATAATAATAATAACCCGAATCGGATAAACTCGGGTTATGTTTTATCTCTAGCGGGCGAACTCTAAGAAGCGCCTTCAATGACTTCACTTTGTACAAAGGAGTTATTAATAGTAATTTTTTTTATTTCAATTTTTGCTATTGATGCACCTAAAGATTAATGTTAATGCACCTAAAGGTTAATGTTTCCTCACATAGGTTCAAAATCGAGTTTTAATGTTTAAAAACAGAGAAAAAAAGATTGCATTTTGGTTTGAGAAATGGGTAAACAGAAAAAAAACAAAAAAGAAAAAAAAGAAGCAAGCTAAAGAAGAAAAACATTTGACCTCCATATGCATATTGGACTATCCATAGGCATACCCAATTTTCTTTTACTAAATAAAAGTCAAATGGGTCTTTAAAATGAATAATATTGTCATTCATTCTTCGATATGTTACATTTACAAATCGATTATATTCATGTAACTGATATAGGTCATATATCGTAATAAACTATTAGCTTTGACTGTCTTAGTTATAATACTAATTGTTTTTTTATCATTTAAAGCATCCATCAATGCATCACGTTATGACGCTAAAAAAGATTTCAGCACTTGGGCCAAATAACGTTGCTCACCCAATCGAATTAGCTTCCTATGATATAAAATAGGTAAATGCTGAATCCATTGCCGTTTTTTGCTTAAATAGTCCAATAGCAAATCAAAGAAGGAATCATGATGGAGAAAAATATATTTATAGGTAGCATTAAAACAGTATCTGGGTAGCCAATAAGTATATCCTTTTTGTTTAGCTAAATATGTTTTAAGTTCTTTACAGATGGTAATGGAAAGTATGACAACAGGTAAACCAACTAATTATGGTATGCTTTCTCTTTGGTTACTGGATGCCAAACAGAGTAATGGGAACGCTTGAGGGCACTCGCTACTTGATTTTGCACTTCTTTCATTTAGTAAATAGGTTTTTGACAGATAGGAGTGGATACATGTAACTAATTATGTATGCGACTTGAAGAATAACATCCAAAAGAGAAGGATTAAAGATTATTCAAAAACTACTTTGGGGTTAATGGTGAATACCGAAGAACAAATAAGTATGTATTTGTGAACAATAAACGGTTAATGTAGGATCTTGCACTATTACATTTACTTTTACAAACTTTTATTTGAGTTCGACCCATTAGATAAACCATAGCCGACTTCAACCCGTTAGAGAAGACAACCTGAATCGGATAAAATCATTTGTTTTTGACTATTTGACCGATGCGGTATTTATGCTCATTTATTTATTTAACGGGTTGAATTGCTGTCATTGTTAGTTGATACTCAACCTTAGCATGGAAATTTGGACTTTCTAACCCATGATGAAATATTTAAGATAGGAGAGCTGCTCAGGGAGCTTGCTTCTAACATTGTGCCACTACATGCATGCATTGTGCCGTTACAGGTATCACTATTAATCTTTACTGAGTAATGCAAACTAAACAAATGATTTTAATAAAAAAAAGAAAAAAAGTAATTGACTGACACATATAATGTTCTATTTGTTATATCAGGCCTTAACAACAACACACCAGCCAATTAAGAAACATGCAAAACTGTTGGGTTATCGCTTGGCCTTACAATGCGAGAGGTGGTCGAAAGTATTCTGAAAATGAGAAGGGGTCAACAAAAAGTCATGAAAATTCATGAATTGCAGTCAATTAAACTAAAGTTGAACATGCCTGCAACTTCAGAGTTATAAATAATTGAAAATGTTGAAGCTCTTGTAATAGCAAATGTTTTTCCTTTTTTTACTGATGGAGGTAATGGATAAAGTAAAATTGCTAGCCAAAGAAAAGGAAGAGGTTGGAGAGGACGCTGGTTTTGAATCTAAATAGCTTTATGTATATACTAATATGGGTGAATGAACATTAAAGATAGTAACACAACAGAATTACCTATTGATAAATCCCTAACTTAGGTCTTTTTTAAAGTGATTCAATTGTGAAATTAAATATCACGACGTATGTATCTAGGGAATGGTCGCTTCAAAGTGAATTCTCAAGAAAAATACAATTGTACAACAACACGACTGATGTTGTTGGATATTGTTATCAAATGTAAGCTGCTAACGATCAGAATTTGTAGTCTGCATATGATAACACTATTGACTTGATAAAGCTCATTGCACAGTTTGACTTTCTAAAAGTCAAACAGTAGATTAGGTGCCATGATTTTTGGACAGTTTTGACTTTTTAAAATCAAACAGTAAATTCAGTGTAAATTTTTAAAGCTGAAAGATAAACTGCCATTTAGCTTCTGTTGTAACATAATTATATGTGCTTTTGCATTTTGTAATCTGCACTGTTAGGTAATTTTTTGTTCAATTGAATAGCATTACACAAATGCAAGTTTTAAGTGAAGGGTATAAACGTTATAAAACGTTCTTGGTGGAAAAAAAATGTGAATGAAAGATCCCACTGAATTGAATTGGGTCTAGGAATCTAAAAAATAGTGAGAATTTTTTATCTCTCTATATCTCCTCCTGATTTATTAGAACTAAAAGAATTCTATTTAAGCATCTCATTGTTTTAGTTGAAAGATTCCATTTGAATTGGAATCTGGTCATTCACTATGACTCTCTAAGCATCCATGGCTGAATGGTTAAAGCACCCAACTCATAATTGGCAAATTCGTAGGTTCAATTCCCAATGGATGCACGCCAATGGGACCCTTCAATAAGTCTATTGCCGCTCGTGGACCGGCAGGTGTCTGGGCAGGAATCAACCCAACCTAAATAGCCTAACTGTGAACTTTAGCTCCAATCCAACTATAAACTTATTAGTCTCAATGGAAAGAGTCCAAATATATTAACGTAATAAACTATACGTCTTAAATCAAAACAAAACTCGGTTGAAAATAAAACAAATCGTTAGAAAAATAAAATTGCAAAATAATTAAAAACAAAAACTATACAATCCCGCGTAACACGCGGGCTAAAAGCTAGTATATACACACACACACACACACCGAAACTCAACTGTCAAAACTCATAATCTTGTAGAAATCAGATTACCGAAACTTTGAAATTCGACGGTGTATCACCAACGGATTTTGATTGAGCATTTGAGCATTCTCATTTGTTTCATACATAGGATATCTCCTAATCATGAGTAAGTCATGAAGATTAGTTACATGCTACTCAACTTATTGCATGATAACTAAAAAGTAGTCACAGGTTAAACAACTTCAACAAACTTAGTATATTAAAATGCGATGAAAATACAAAGATAACTGCTCCAACTCCATTACAATATATAAGTTATTTTGGGATGTTCTCTACCATCTTATTTTATAAATAAAGTTTCACTTGTGAGGAAAGACACATATATTTTTGATTATTTTGTCATTTAGATTGGATTAAAAAGCAATGATGATAAGTAAGATTTGGTTATTTCAGGACGAGCATGCCCATCTCCTTCGCCATACATGAATTGTGCCGTCCTAGCCATGTTTGATGCATATTCAATGTAGTCACGTGAAAATTGAGTATTAGCACGCACCCGTTCTTTGTTAAGTTTCTTCCATGCGTCCCCAATCAATTCTTTGATGTACCTTCTAGCTTCTTCTCCCGTAGCACCACTCTCATGCATGTAACACTGGATTGATTTTGGAGTGTCGCCTCTTGCCAGTTCATCCTTAAAAGCATTAGAGAATGTATGTGTTTATTTGTTTCTATATTTGATATCATTAGCAAGTTCAGCTTTCAAATAAGTTTTGGTGAAGAAGGTACCATTGAAGATGCCTACCCAACATATACTAATACAAAGTATAGACACAAATATAAAACAATGCATACTGTGGATGTCCCTAAGTCATCAGCGAGTCATAAGATTAGTGACGAGTAGCGATCTAACTCCTCAAAATCTTCCATGTGTTGCAAGATTTCTTGGGTTGCACCAACTGAGGTTGCAAATTTAAAATGCATGAGCAATGCTGGACCAGATATTGATATATAACCATCATCCAAGTACTCTTTGAGTGTTGGTGTATATCCGCTATAGTGCCACCGTGCTTCGACAAGGTAAGTCTTGCATAAATCCGCCCACTACGATATTACCATTCCGAAAAATAAGACAAAGATAAAAAAAAATCAAACATTACACTATTTTTATAGTTTGAGATCAAAGATGGTTTAGTAGTCGAAATCCAAGGGCTTTAAGGTTCAAATCCATTGTATTCCACTTGTCATGAGTTTTGTAGTAATTGTTGTAAATCACCTCCAACAAATTTCTTATTTCATCCTTAAAATGATACGATACTCCGAGTCTTTGCAAATCATCAACCAACTCTAGGGTACTCAACGGGCTTCCCACCTTGCTTTTCATCATCTTCACCGCATCCTTTAGTGTATTCGCTCTCGCCTTGCAATCTTCTCCCTAAATGGTGAGTATATGCATACAAGTATACAACTCATGTTAATTAATTATACATATATAATGCTAGAAATAAATGGAACATGCAAATGAAAATAAATTTGCATGAAATCTTACTGTGAATTTATTAGAAAGTGATTGAACATAATCAAATGACCATAACGATGGCGCATAGTTTACTGATCTTCTAGGGATGGGTTCAATCGCTGTAACAGCCTTCGTGGTGTCATGCGCCTTTGATGTGGATTGTAATAGCCTTTGGGGTGACGGCTTGCGAAAGTTAAATTGCCTTAACGTGTCATGATGATTTTTGTAATGGAGAATTGAACAAGAAAAAGAACACATTGAAGCCATCTTGCAAGAGAGATGCTAAAAAGTAATTAATAAACTGCTAAAAGATTTGTGTGATTATTGTTATCATGCATGCATGTGTGTATATATAGAGGAAGATAATGGTGGTTGCACTATATTTTAAATTGCATAACTTTATGTTTCATGGACCCATGCATGGCGGACCAATTGTTTATCTTTTGTTAGTATTGACGTATGCATTTGTGCATAACGTGTTTTTCTTTTGAACATTGATTAAAAACCGAGTGCATTCATAAAACAATACAACTTGATCGAAAGAGTAATAATATATATTGTTTGGTTAATTAAGAGCTCCAACGAGCATATTCATTTGTCGGGTCATTAATTAGTGAGTGCATGACCGTCTAGAGGGAGTTAAATTAAGCTAGGGCTTTAGGCCCTTACTTGAATCAGGCCTCCAATTTTTATGTTGGTTATATAAAGGCGATGGATAAGTGTTCAAGTTAGAATAATAACCTACTAAATAATGAAAATAACCCTTAATTTATTTGAAAAGATAAACATATTCGTGGTTAGTTGTTTTGCTTTGTAACAATAAAATTCGAAAAGGCCCTCGATTCCTGTTTTGTTTTAGGCCTCCAACATGATTGAGACGGCCCTGAGTGAGTGGATCAAAATAAAAATCTCAATCTTCGTAAAATAAAGATCACTAGCAAACATACCCGTGCGCTCCTATTTTTAAGGGGGGGGGGGGGGGGGGGTTCCTGCCTCTCCTATTTTTAGGCTCGGAAGTGATAATATATGGTTTTCAATAGCTCAAATCAAACCAGTTTTTAGGATTTATGATCTTTATTTGATGAAAAATATTTTTTTTTTTATGTGTGAGAACTTAATATTAAATTTCAATGTTTTGCCCCCTCCTATTTAAAGTTTAAGTTTAGCCACTGCGTGCGCTGAGGCGGTACTTTGTTCAGTGTCAGTTTAGTTTGTGATGTGGCGAGAGTTTGTTCAGTGTAGGCTTAGTTCGTTGCGTACCGTAAATGTTTTGGTACCATAAACTACGTACACTCACTTTGACTTGAAACCATCATAATTCAAATGATACAATACCAACTCGGTTAACCTCAGGATCACAAAATCAAAACTACCAATTTGAGTCTTGAGAACAAATAACTTTAACTTGAAACATAACTCCCAATTTGCCTTTTGCTAATAATCCTTGAAGTATGCTAAATCAAATTCGGATTATACGTGAAACTCCAAGTTATACCGACCAAAACCTTGAACGAAATATAACACGAAACTTCAAATAATCCCAAAACTTGACACTTTCATGAGCGCACTGCACAAAACCTTGATTTTAAGACTATTGACACTTTCTATATATATATATTTTTTGTAAATTATAATCAAATTCGAGATTTAATCATTTAGACCTTAAAAGTCAAAGAATGCCTAATATATGAAGGTTCCAAAAAATATATTATGTAAGCCAGGTCCATTGATGCATATATAGCAGCCATAGCAGGATGTGTGCCATGAAGTTGTTGTCCAAATAAGCACACTAATACGAAGAAGGTACTCTGCATCACGATATCTATAAATAAAAAAAAAAATTAGAATAAGTACTTACAATCTTAGAATACGGTTAGTTGAACTGACCCAGTATGTATATCCGATATTGTATATATGATAAAATACGATACATATTCTTTCTATAACATTTCGCCAAACAAGAGAGGTGTAACATTCCTCAATGTATATATAGCTGCATGACTTAGAAATATGATAAAAATATTAACTTCAAATAATCAATTTACAGAAACATAAATGATAAATGTAAGCCTAAGTTTTAGAGATAGCAAATTACCTCATTTCTTAAAGGTTGACCGAATTTGAATATATTATAACATGCAGATGCTACCACAAATGCAGATATATATCGAGACATTTAGTGAGCCTATGGAATCCCATATCATCCATTTAATCTACTTTTGTAACAGAATTTCGATTATAATAGATTAATTTAGGAAAATTGGATTTTAATAATCCCAACTTTCTGTTATTAGCCGATAATAATCCCAACTTAGTTTATTCACACAAGTGGTCTCAAATTAAAAAAAATTGGCTCTCAATGGTCTCCCGTTAAAAAAAATCTAACAGCGTTAAGTTTTTCCGAATTTTAAACTGATTTTTTAGGGTTTTTGATCGGAAGAATGATATGAGTCGATTGATGTAAAATTACTTAGCTCGAAACGATACTCCAAACAGCTTAATTTTTGTTAATTTTAAATTTAAACACCCGATTTGAAGCACTAATCAAGCCATTTAAAGCATCATTTCGAGCTAAGTTTTACGTTAATCGACTCGTATCCTCCTTTCGATCAAAAGCCCTAATAAATCAATTTGAAATTCGGAAAAAAAACTTAACGCCGTTAGTTTTTTTTAACGGGGGACCATTGAGAGCCAATTTTTTTTAAATTTTGGACTACTAGTGGGAATAAACAAAGTTATGATTATTATTAGCCAATAACAGAAAATTTGGATTATTAAAGTCCAATTTTCCATTAATTTATCACTCTACATACATATTTCTTTTCTTTTTTTTTTAAAGGATAAATCATTAACTACTTGCAAACCTTCCACTCATAAGGACCATAGTTGCCATCCCTAGTTGTGGCACGACCACTTAACATTTAACTTGATTCTAAGAATAACTGTATTCACAACCTAATTCAATCCAGCTTTTCAATAAAAAGCTAATTTCTCTCTACCTCGATTGTTCCATGCTCCAACGTCTCTTTTAACGGTCATATGACCATTTAAATAAAAAAACAAAAACAAAAACAAAAACAATTAATTAAATCATTTACCTATATTCAAACCAACCGAATTATTCATTCAAAAGTGCAAGTCCGATATTCAGTAGCTAGCATACGGGAGTGTTACGGACGCAAATGAGATGCTAAATATGTCAGAAAGAATGTCAATTAACATTCCCGTATGCTTGCTGATGGGTAAATTGCTCTTCACGTGAGGAGCACACTAATGGGTTTAACGATCTGAGATAACGGTGTTATTGTGGTTGGGTTTAATTGCAAGTGAAAACAAAACTATTGGACAAATATCATAAATGTGAAACTTTTGAACTAAAACCGCAACTTTCTCTGAATATGTTATACTCCATCCCTAATATATTTCCTCTATATTAGAGATTAAAGATTAGTCCCGAACACAATTACACCCTTTTTCATTACATAGGGAATTTATTTAACATTGAAGTTCAATAGTCATTAACTTCCCTCCAAAAATCTATATAGCGCACACATATTTGCGATTGAAATTTGTCTCACGTGAGATTAGCAACTAATTATTAGTTACTAAAATACGTTGTATAAAAATGAGCCCAAAATACTACTGGTAACTGAAAAATCAGTCCCTGATATTATGTATTTGAGAGTGATAATTTTGTCTCATGTGAGATTAGCAACTAATTATTAGTTACTAAAATACGTTGCGTAAAAATGTGTCTAAAATACTACTTGTAAGTAAGCAGTTAATGCAGAAAAATATCGGATGTCGGTCAAGGACCGATATATGAGATATCGGTTATCGCAGTGAGATATCGGTGGGATATCAATCATTTTAATATCATGTAAAATTCATATATATAGCAATTTAACACTAATAATTCAATATAGTCTCCTACCATTAATAAATTAACCTTTGCAAATTGCAAAACACTAACAATTGTAAAAAGTAAGAATTGATTAAGACTTAAAACAATAATATTGAACACTAAAATTTGATAATTAAGACTTAAAACACTAATATCGGGAATATCGTGATATATCGATCAAATATTAGTCCAATATCGGTCAAATATCGACCAATATCGTTGATATTATCGATACCGATATTCTGAACTGATATTCTACTTATATATTGCCAAGGGACTGATAACCGATATATCACTGATATATCGATGATATATCGGCAATATCGACTGCATATCTTGTAACTGATAAATCAGTCCCTGATGCTTTAGTCCACGTCAGGGCCGGCCTTATAGTGATGTCGGGTGAAGCTAGGGCTTTAGACCCCTAATAACATACGCCCCTGATTAAAAAGTTTAAATATTTTTATATATAACAATAAAACGTATTAAAATTAGTTTAATGAGAAAACACCAATGCTAGTTGTTGCTCCATGGGTAAGGTGACTTCCGCCTTCTAATCTTAAAAGTTTACATGATTTTATTAGGTTGCAAGTTTTTATAAGTTTTTTCTTTAGTCATGGTTTATTCAATTTTAATGTGTTTCTAATTTTTCCTAGGCCAGGTTTATACAACTTTTTTTTATTGTTGTTGGAAAACCATAACATAAAGTTTGGTGCTTTATATATTCCTTTGATTTGTATTATATAAATCAAAGTCCTTTTTTCAAAACAAAATTGGAAAATTTTTAATTTCATATATCAAAACGATAGTAGCTTAATTTGTAAATTCTATAATTTCATATCTCTAGTTCTTGGTAACATCCTCAATTTTTCTTTTGTTTTAGGCCTCTAAAATAGTTGGGACACCACTGGTTCATATTTGCCACTTAATTTGTGATCTTTATACATATTGTATGACAATATTTAGTAATCATCATAAACTTAGTCTTTCATAATCTTACACGGTATCATAGTCACCCTAAAAAGCCTAAACCTGGTTGTGGAGTCATACTAATAATCCTTAAATAATAATATATTCCCATACTTATCACAATCAAATAAAAGATAAATAAAATTTGAAGTTGGGGCATGTCAGTTGCAGGTGAAGAGGGCGCAGGCCAAGGCGTATTTTGAAAGGAAATATCGAGCATGTATGCAGAGGTTTCAGCAATTGACCCTATGATCGAGGTTGGATTACATTTGGATTTAAACAATTCGGTATGTTTTAGTTTATTATTGATCGAAAAATATCCAAAGAGTATAAATACGCATACAAACCATAAATAAGGAAAATACATCCCAAATAATATATTTTCTATACTTCCCCGCAAGTTGGAGCATGGAGATCACAAATGCCTAACTTGTTGAGTAGAAACCGCAACTGTCTAGAACCAAGAGCTTTCGTGAACAAGTCTGCAATTTGTTCCTTGGTATCAATGTGTAAGGGCTCAATCTCCTTCGACTCCACACGTTCTCTGACAAAGTAGCAATCCATTTCGACATGCTTCGTGTGTTCATGAAAAACGGGATTATTGGCTATGTGTTTAACAGCTAAGTTATCACAAAATAATTGTGTCAGGCCGATCTGGGAAACATCCAAATGTTTCAAGAGCGATCGAACCCATAAAACTTCACTTACTGTCGATGCCATAGCCCGATATTCAGCTTCAGCGGAAGACCTGGATACAACAGACTGCCTTTTCGATTTCCAAGAAATAGGATCCCCACCAAAAAGCAAAACATAACCGGTTCGTGATCGTCGTGTATCTTGACACCCAAGCCAATCCGAATCTGTATAGCCAATGAGATTCACCACACCATTTTTTGGAAGTAAAATACCTTGACCAGGAGTGGACTTCAAGTATCTGAGAATTCTTATAGTTGCTTCCATATGATTCTGTCGAGGATCAGAAACGAATTGACTTAGAACGTTGACTGAATAAGTTATGTCAGGTCTAGTGGCTTGTAAATAGAGGAGTTGACCCACTAATCGCCTATACTTTCCAGCATCCACACACACTTCTTCATCATCCCTACCAAGTTTGGTTTTCTGTTCCATAGGGAAAGCACTTGGTTTACAACCCAACATGCCACTATCTTCTAAGATGTCCATCACATATTTTCTTTGGCTTGGAACAAGGCCATCTTTTGTTTGTGCTACTTCAATTCCCAGAAAATATTTTAGAACACCAAGATCTTTGATACTGAATTTTCTATCAAGAAAATTCTTTGTTTCTTCAATTTTCTTTGAGTTGTTACCCATAATGATAACATCATCTACATAAATAAGAGCTGCCACCAAGATACTTGTTGTTTTAAATATAAAAAATGAGTGATCTGGTTTGGATTGTTTAAAGACAAACTCATGCAATGCAGATATAAACTTTTGATACCAATTCCTGGATGTCTGTTTCAGACCATAGAGGGATTTCTTCAGTTTACAAACCTTTCTTTCCTTCCCTTTATCAAAACCTTGTGGGATCTTCATATAAATTTCTTTCCAATTCGCCATGCAAAAATGCATTATTGACATCCAAATGATGAATTATCCAATTTTTCTTTATTGCAACTGCCAAGAGTGTACGAATGGTAACAAGTTTTGCCACCGGGGCAAAAGTGTCATGGAAGTCAATACCTTCCATTTGAGTGAAACCCTTTGCCACCAACCTTGCTTTGTATCTTTCTATCTCTCCATTTGGCTTGTATTTTAATTTGTACACCCACTTTGAATCTATGGCTCGTTTTCCCTGTGGTAGATCCTCAAGGGTCCATGTGCCATTAGTCTCAAGTGCCTGTATTTCTTTCCCCATCGCCTCTATCCAATTTGCATGCTGAACAGCTTGCTTGAAAGTCTTTGGCTCATCACTCAAACTAATGGCCGTTAAGAAAGCTTTATGCGAATCAGAAAATTTATCATAAGAAATAAAATTGGCAATAGGGTATACCGTCGAGGATTGTTGATTAGACTCGGATGAAGCTCTATCAATGGATGGCGGGAGATTCACAACATAATCATTGAATCGAGCAGGACGAGTTATACTTCGTTTTTCCCTGATGGGCTTTTCAGTTTCTGTTTGGTTCATGGGCTCGGTCACATTGGCTTGCCCAATATTTTCAGCTTGGGCCATGGGTTCTACCACTTGGGTAGGCCCTTCATTTTGTGGCAAATTGCCACAGTTTTTATCATTTTGCATAACAACATCACCTTCATGCATATTCTCTTCCACGTCATTGTTTGGGCTATCGGGTTCCGTCTCATTTTCTTCATGTGGATTGCTCGTGTTTATGTGTGGATTTTGATCATCATAATACCATGTTGGAAACTCGAAAATTTCTGGTTCCTCATCTTCCTCATGGTCAATGTGTGAGTCATAAGGAAATGTGTTTTCAACAAACCTCACGTCTCTAGACACAATTATCTTCCCATTCTTTACATCATACATCTTGTAACCCTTGGTACCCCATGGATAACCCAAAAATATTCCCGGTCTCCCCCGTTCCTCAAACTTGTCACCCCTCATTTCAATGCTACGATAGTATGCAAGGCACCCAAAAATCTTTAAACTTTCATAATCAAGTTTTTGCCCATAGACGATCTCATAAGGAGTCTTATTTTGAATAATTTCCGAAGGAAGCCGGTTTATAATGTAGGCTACTGTCATGATGCATTCTCCCCAAAAACGCGTGGGCAACCTGGCTTCAAATTTCAAAGCCCTTGCCGTTTCGAGGAGATGACGGTGTTTTCGCCCCACCACTCCGTTTTTTTGCGGGGTATGTGGACATGTGGTCTCTAGAAGAATACCATGCTCAGTATAAAAATTGAGCATTCTGTTCGAGGTGAATTCACATCCATTGTCACTTCTAATTCTCTTGACATTCTTATTAAACTGTGTGTTAATCATTTTGTGAAAAGCAATTAAAGCATCACTCGCTTCTGACTTGTGTTTTAAAAAGAACACCCACACCAACCGACTAAAATCATCAACTATGGTTAAAAAATAGTTGGCACCTGTGAGTGATGAAGTTCTTCCCCAAATATCACAATGTAAAAGCTCAAAACAACTTTGGTTTTTTATTGAACTTAGTGGAAAAGGTAGTCTGGAAAAATTTAGCTCTAGTGCAAGAATCACAAAACGTACCATTTGTTCTCAAAGAGTCATTCTTAACAAAATCCAGAGTACAAAGTTTTCCATGCGAAGCATGTCCAAGACGTTTATGCCATAAGTCACTAACAATTGCCATTACTTTTCTCTCGCTTCCCACCATACTTATCTGATAGAGTCCTTGTTTGCATTTACCCATCCCAATCAACTTTCTCGAGTTCAAGGCATGCATAACACATAATTCAGGGAAAAAAGTTACAGCGCATTGTAAATCATTCGCTAAACGACTAACTGATAGGAGATTGCAAGTAAACGTTGGAACGTGTAAAACATTCTTAATTTCTATTCCGTTGGGTAAGATGCATGATCCTCTTCCTTCCACTGGAATGGATGAACCGTTGGGAATAGTAACAGGCAACTCATGTGTCCTTTTCAAATCATTATTAAACCAATCGAGCCTATGGGTTATGTGATCGGTAGCACCTGAATCCACAACCCACTTGCTACTAGCGTCGAATTTACCTTCCATGTTGGTGATAAGTGGAACCTTGCCTTTAGGAGCAAACATTCTCAAAAATTGTTTGTATTGTACGTTGTTTAAACCGGGAATAGGGATGTTATGTTTTTCTCTTTCTACTGACATGCTTATTATTATTATTATTACAAACTCCAAAGTTAAATTGCAACACCTTCTTATAAAAAAATAACCACACCAACCTTCTTTGAAACAAGTTCTTCCTGACCACACACTACAGCTCGAATTCCAACTTCTCTTTTTTTTTTTTTTTTTAATTTCTCCCCTTTCCCTTCTTTAGTTTTGATTCAAGGTTGTGATGGATGACGATTAGGAGAGAGGCCAGATATTGAGTGGTCGACGATGGGATCGGTGATGACCGTGAACAACTCCGACGAGTCCCTGTAGATTGAAGATACTTGATTCGAGTTTTCCGGCGGTGGGATTATGATGGTGCAGGTCGTCGGTGGTGGAGTTTGGTTAGGATTTAGGTGATGAGCAGATGGTTATGGTTTGCCAGGGATGAAGGCTGTAGGATGGCAGCGGTGGTGTGGACCAGCGGCTGTGACTGTTTAGGGTTTAGGTTGGTTCGAGCGGTGGGATACCCGCTCTGATACCATAAACAATTCGGTATGTTTTAGTTTATTATTGATAAAAAATACCCAAAGAGTATAAATACGCATACAAACCATAAATAAAGAAAATACATCCCAAATAATATATTTTCTATAGGATTTGTATGTTATCTTGTAAAGGACCATTTTTATTAGTGAACCCTTTCTTTTTCGTTAAGAGTAACTCAAATGTGCATTTGTTTTTGCGCTTTAAAGGGAATACAAAAAAAGGTTTTCTTTAGGGGAAAGTCATTTGATCATCATCCAAATCATAGCTCAGACCCGGATCTTGAAAATTTTCTTACATTTTTAACCATAATATCAAATCACCTTAATATAAAGAATTATTAGAAAATAATGATGAAAGGAAAAATAAATTAAATGAGCAAACTTGGTGCACGAGGTCCTCGCTTGCGGTGGGTGGGACCACCTTGGGGCTTGATGTATGCATCTAATGTGCATTTTTGTAAGGGTTGTGTTAATGACTCGAACCCAAGACATTCTAGTCACACAACAATTTATACGGTGACTCCAAAGTCGGCCCCTAAATAAATATCAATTGATGCGTTTTCAAGATCCACCGGTTACACATCCATTAAAGATCTCAACGACATCACCTTGTCCGACTCGATGCCATCTGAACGAGTGATCTTCTTCCATCACATTTTGTTTGTATATGAAGAAATATCCTTCTTCTGGTAACCTAAACCCCACCCCTTGATGTCTTACCTTCTCTAGCTCCTTTCTCAACTCGCCCACATTGCTCGAAGGATTCACCTCCAACCCGATCTTTTCCCCACATTTTGACATCACATAGACCTTCATTTTCTTCATGTTTAAACCACAAAGAGGTGGTGCGTGTGGTGGCGGTGGCGGTGGCTTAAGTGTCATATCCACTTCGGAACCATCAACAAGTTGGCACTCATGCAAACTCTTGTGATCATGCAATTCATTCCCATTTGCATAAACAACTATTCTGCTTAATGGGATCCCTTCCACTTCATTCATCTTCTCTTTAATCTTTAAAACCGAATCATTCACGTCCATTTCTATTAACACACCAGACGGGTTCACAATGATTTTCATCTTGTGGGACGAAGATGGCGAATGAGTTTCTTCAGTTTTGACCTTGGTGGTGGCTTGTGGCGGCTGTTGAACATCAGTGGTGGTTGTGGTGATAAGCTTAAGACGTGATCCGTCTAAGATATCGGACGTGTGAATGTTGAGATCGTTGGGTAGGGGTTTTCCATTAAATTTTAGGGTTTGTTCTTGAGCAGGAATGCCATGGTACTTTGTCACCTTTTCTTTTACTTCTTGAATGGTATCAAAGTAGCCAACTTCAACAGTGAACGACACACCTTTGTCCGCATCAAAAAACAAATCCATAACGAAAAGATATTCAAGAACAAAGTGTTAGAAGACGTAGCATTTAATCTGGTGTGTGTGAGAGTGAGAATGTTTTACCGATTCATATGGTTTGGATACGATGAGAATGCATGAAATTGTGGTCATTATTTTTTTACTAGTTGTAGCACATGCCATTAATGAATTTGTGGCTCTCTTTATTTTATTTTTGATTTAAATACAATAAAATAATTGTTAGAATTCTACTTTCATGCTAAATCACACTAATAAAGTGGTGAAATTGTGGTCATGATTTTTCTTACTAGTAGCACATGCCACTATTGTAAGTTTCAGGCAAAAATATGATGGATATGTGGCGCTCCTTATTTTCAGATTTAAATACAATTATTAGAATTCTACTTTCATGCTAACTCATACTAATAAAGTGGTGAAATTGTGGTCATTATTTTTTTTACTAGTTGTAGCACATGCCACTAGTGAAGTTTTCAGGTGAAAATACGATGGATCTGTGGCTCTCCTTATTTTCAGATTTAAATACAATAAAATGATTGTTAGAATTCTACTTGCATGCTAAATCATACTAATAAAGTGGTGAAATTGTGGTCATTATTTATTTACCAGTTGTAGCACATGCCACTAGTGTAAGTTTCAGACGAAAATACGATGGATCTGTGGCTCTCCTTATTTTTCAGCTTTAAACACAATAAAATAATTGTTAGAATTCTACTTTCATGCTAAATCATACTAATAAAGTGGTGAAACTGTGGTCATTATTTTTTTACTAGTTGTAGCACATGTCACTAGTATGCCAACCTATGTATGTGGGGGAAGCTGTTTCTATATTTGACAATGGTCTTCGAAGGGCGATTGAGGACATCGTGGTTTGTGGAGGTCCGTTCTTTGGGGATCTCCAATGGAGGTTGGCATCACTTCCGATCCGTTATGGGGGGTTGGGTCTCTGTTCGGCCGAGGATGTATCTACATATGCTTTTGTGGCTTCGAGAGCACAGTCGTGGTGTTTGCAAGACCATATTCTTCGGGGTTGTGATATTTATGGGTTGGACTCTGATTATGGGTGTGCGATGGATCGTTTACGTACTTCACTTCCAGATTTTGATCTTAGCGGGTTCTCTAATAAGGACACCGCCCCCCTAAAGCCCAACATGTTGTGGCGAGTGCCTTATTTAGTGGAATCGTCAAGAGTTTAGAAGTGAAGTTTGATCTATCCCCTCGCCAAAAGGCGGTGTTTGAATGCCTTCGGGCTCCTCGGGCTCAGGATTTTCTAACGGCCATCCCCATTGAAGGATTAGGCCAACGTATGTCAGGTTTGGAGTATCGGGCTATCCTTAAGTACCGGTTAATGATCCCTATGTTCCCGACGGATGAACCTTGCCCAATTTGTCGTAAGGTCTGTTTGGATTCTTTTGGTGACCATGCGGTGCATTGCAAAGAATTGCCTGACTTTAAATACAGACATGATCTGGTTAGGGTGTTCTGTGTGATGTTCTTAAACGGGCAGGGATTTCTGCTAAAAAGGAGGGCCCTGTTAACTTTCTCACGGATCCTATTGAAGGGAGGTCTACTTTACGACCAGCTGATATTCTTGTGTTCGGGTGGGCAGGGGGGAAACACGCCTGTGTGGATCTTACAGGAGTGTCTCCTCTTGTTGGGCTCAGGGACCGTGGGTTTGTTGTGGGTCAGGCTGTGTTGAAGGCTGAATCGGGCAAAGTTGTTAAACACGAGAAAGCTTGTTTAGATAATCAACATGTCTTTCTACCATTTGCCTTTGATACATTTGGTTTTCTGGCTCCAGAGGCTGTGAAATTTTTGAGTAGGGTTCAGCGCGTCGTACACGGAACCTCTTCAGGTTCTAGGTCCCAAAGCTTCGTTTTTAGCAGGATTGGCTTTGCTGTTCAAAAGGGGGTTGCGGCGCAGCTTGTTGCCTGTTTGCCTGCCACTTTATTGTAATCGTTTTATAGTAAATTATATAAAAATTCGTGAAGAAAAATATTTTGTCACTAGTGTAAAGTTCAGGCGAAAATACAATAGATCTGTGGCTCTCCTTATTTTCAGCTTTAAATACAATAAAATAATTGTTAGAATTCTACTTTCATGCTAAATCATACTAATAAAGTGGTGAAATTGTGGTCATTATTTTTTTATTAGTTGTAGCACATGCCACTAGTGTAAAGTTCAGGCAAAAATACAATAGATCTGTGGCTCTCCTTATTTTGTTAGAATTCTATTTTCATGCTAAATCATACTAATAAAGTGGTGGAGGAATGGCAAGAGACATAATTTTATTAGAACGTGTATCTTTTTTTAGTTATTTTATTCTGTTAGTTCCCGAAAAACGTTTTAAATGTGTTATGATTGTATATTTGATGCTTGTACATTTTTTAATTCATAGATTATGGTTTTAACTTTGATTTTATTTCTTTTAATCGTGGTTCGTTTTACAAAGTTCTCGCATTGAACTTTTCATAAAGAGTAGGGATTTGACATAAAAGTATTGCAATTTCTTTATTCAACAGATAATTGTGTTTTTGTTTCACCGGCGAACATAGCGTGGAAGAGATGTTGATCGAATCCGAAAGTTCAATAAAAAACATTTGTAAAATACCCTTATTAGTAAGGGTGGTCGAATTCACAGGAAATCAGTGGAAAGTGCTAATCAAGTTTAGTTCTTACTAACTAACTATACTAAGCGGACAAACGATGTCAAGCGGTTTATAAGATTTGTTAAACGAAAAGACTATTAATTTGATTTCTAAACAATTATGAAAAGGTAACCAATCTCCAGGTTTCAGGTTTTGAAGTAAATTAGATAGATAATTAAACCTATTGAATTATAATCTTTGTTTGAATCAATTAACCAAAAGACTAAATGTTTGAATATGTTGATCGTTAAAACTTAATCTGAATGATTGACACGGCTAAACAATAATCTAATTGATTGTAAAATTTAGGTATTGCTGAACCAACTCAGTATTACGGTTAAAGATAACTAGGCCAATGACACTAAGAACTCAATACTAATTGTTGATGACCAAAATCATTAACTGATAAACTGCAAATCTCATTGATTACCTAAAAACACTTTCAACTTTTCAAGCACACAAACAAAATCCAAAAGTTAGGTTTAGAGTACCATAATCTAACAAACAACTTAACCCTACACCCGGAGAAGGTTACGAGCGGATTAGCCTTGCATATTCATCTTCAATCACTCTCTTGATTCTTCAATGGATAATGGCATGGATGATTTGGAGGTGTTCAGATGGTGCAAAGAGGCTCCCAAATCGCCGAAGTATGTTAGGGTATGAAGCCTAGGCGCTCTAGGGTTTAACCGGACTTAAATAATGAAAAACAACCTCAAAATCACGTTTTTCCATCTGGCCGACCATAAGCTACGGTCGGCCCACCGTAAGTTACGGTGGCGACCGTAGCTTGCAGTCGTCACTGTCTGCTTTACGCTGACATCCCCCCTGTTTTGCCCACAACTTCTTCATTATAGCTCCGTTTTATACCTCGTTTTCGGCCACGCCTTCGTCTTCAAATTCTCTTTCATTCCACATAATAAAATCTTAATTTCCACTCAATCTCAAATGCTCCAATTTAGCTCCTTTAAGCTCCACTCACCTGTAAACGTAAAACCACTCAAAGTAATCGTGCCCGAGACATATAAACACACAAAACACATGATATAATTCACTTAACACACATTATTTCACCCATACATCAGATGTCATTACATACCAGATAGCCTTAACGTTGAGACCGAAGTGGTGATTAATGCGCATGAAAAATTCACATAAGCTTTAATGTCCTAAACATTAGAGTAAACTACATGGCCATATGACAAGACCATCTCAAATTAGAGGGGACCTATATCAGAATTGAATGAGGGAGAGAAATCTTTGAGAGCGGGGCCAACACCTATATCAGAATTGGAAGATACGGAAAAAAAAGTGTCGAAGTTATTATTATTTTTATATTCCTCTAAACTAATTTAAAATAAACAAGTATATATATAGGGGAAAGTTAACATACAAATGAAATTAACGTATTAATTGTAGAGAATCAAGTAGAGTAATTTTATATACAAGTAGAGTAATCATGTAATTACATCATAGAGTAATTACATAATTTGTACTTGTATATATAATTACTCTACTTGATTCTCACAATTAACACGTTAATTTCATTTGTATTTGATCCAAACTATATAGATATATACATACATACATATATATATATATATGGTTAGTATCATTTCAGAACATCAAAGAAGTTAAGAACTTCCAGGAACTCATAATAGCCAAACCTTTTTTTTAAAATTTTTTTCCATATATTATCATTGTTTGAGACCAGTTTTATCATATATGTTATATAAAAAAGTTTTATTATATATATAAATCACAAGTTTAGATATTTGTGAAATTTATGTAATAACAAATTTACTCATAACACCCAAATTATGAGAGAGAAACCAAAAATAATTCAAATTTCATAAAAATTCCAATAATGATCCATTGAAAACTCACGGAGCCGTGACATTTGGGTTTGTGCCGTGAGTTTTCGCTAGCCACTAATATTATGCCACATGTTATATGTCTGAATCCACTCATGAGATTTCAAACCAAATTCGTCTGACCGTGAGTTTTGATACAAAAACCGTCTCCTTGAAAACCATCTCCTTCGAAAGATTTGGAAAAAGTTTGAATTCACTTCATTCCACCATTGATTCACCACCACTACTTGTCGGAAACCAAAGAAGACGATGGAGTTGATGCATATCTTAAGCGAATTACGGTGGGTCGTCGGAAAATCGCTAGGAGACAAGGGGTGAAAACGAGTGGATTTAAACAAACACGATTAACCCAAGTGAAACGAATGAATCTAAAACGTCGCAAGCACAATGGTGGTGATGTACGAATTTGATGGTGGCTGCCTAGAAATGGAGGCTAGCATGAAGACAATGGTGGTAGGATATGGTGATGTTCGATGGTGAAGGTGACGGTGGCTGGAGATGGTGAGTTCGACGGTGGTTGGAGATAGTGTATCTGACGGTGGCTGAAGATGATGATGTTGGATGTTGAAGGACGGAGATGATGATGGTGGTGGTGAATCAATGGTGGAATGAGGTGGATTTAAACTTTTTCCAATTCTCATGAAGGAGATGGTTTTAAGGAGATGATTTTGGTATCAAAACTCACGGGTCAGATGAATTTGATTTGAAATCACACGGGTGGGGTCAGACATATAACACGTGGCATAATATTAGTGGCAAGTGAAAACTCACGGCACGAACCCAAATGTCACGGCTCTGTGAGTTTTCAATGGATCATCATTGGAAATCTTTCGAAATTTGGATTATTTTAGTTTCTCTCTCATCATTTGGCATATTTTGAGAATTTACCCAGACTTTTATGGTTTAATATTAGCAAGACCCGAACTTTTTTGTATGAACTAAACATTTTTATATAAATCTTTAATTCAAAGATGTATAACAGAAATAACCTGAAATCTAAATATAGAAATAATATAACTAGCAGAATTCACAAAAACAAATTATTTGTATTTAACTCGAGATAAATGTTGAAATTGTTATATCCTTAGCATTCCATACGAGGATCAGTCGTTGGGTGTCTCTAGAAAGTCCGCTTTTTAACTCTTCCTAGCTAGGATGAGTTTAGAAAATCAGAGCAGTTACAAGTATTAGTAGCATGAAACATTGTTCCTCACCGTTAATATGTTTGTTCGCAACAATTTGGCCTCTTGGTAAAAGCGATGACTGCATCTTTTTGATAACCGTCGTTTTAATCATGCATTAACCTAATTAAACCAGATAGCTAGACTAAGTAGGGTATCGTATCTGCGAGTAGCATGTGGTCAGCATAACACTTTTCGCTTGATTATTTATTCTAATATTAATCTAAGTGGACAAATGATGTCAAATGATCTTTGAAAATGGTTTCGTTATGCGAAAAAGGTGATCACACCCTTGTTTGAGGTTGTGAAGCAGACTGAATAACCTAGCTGCTATTGCTTGGAAACCACATAGACATGGTTTGCTAGTTATGAATGATAAATAATTACTAGACACATTAGTTTGGTTATGATGATTTATAGAACCTAATCCGATGAATTGACACAACTGAACGCAATCTACATAACTACCAGCTCGTTAATATACAGCTTACCATAGATCAATGATTAGTAGTAAACGGTTCAATGACTATAAGAATTTAATCTTAAATTTTGCTGAACTCAAACCAAATAATTGATGATAATGAAAATCCTAGAGAAACAACTATTTAATCACTCATAAGTAAACAAAAGAGTTTCATTAAACCGAACGACAAATCTGAACTCAAACCAAACATAGATAAAAAAAGATTAAATTTAGTTACTAACACAAACTCTACATTCGAAGATAAGCACAAGTGGTTAGCCGCTTATTGGCATGTTAATTAATTATCTTAAATGAATTTGGGATGTAGCAACAATCTTCTTCATCTCGATCAGCGTAGTTGATAACCTTCACCACCATTGGTTTCACATCCGCCGCCGCTGCTACTCGCTGATGTATCCCAACTCTGTTACCGGCATCAGTCTCGATTCACAAATTTGGTACCACACAATTGTTGTATTTGTGTATCTTTGTTTGAACTATAGACATAATTTAGTTTTAATTATATGTTTGACTAGTATGTTTGATAATAGAGATTTAGGATGTGATTTTGCCCTAAATTTGTTTGGAAAATAGGTTTGATTAATATCTTTGAAAAACTCGAGATTTAGGAGGTGATTTGGCCCTAACTTTGTTTGAAAATTAGAAGCGTGTTTGTTAATTAGTATGTATGTATGTATGTATGTATGTATGTATCTTTTAGTTGGGTTGCAGAGTCAAAAATGGAAGAAAGAGAACTGGTATAATTTTAATGTAGAGACATTGAATATGCAAATTTGATTTTAAGGTCAAATTGATTGTTTGTTACATTGCAAGCGGTTTTTAACAAGTTTTAATGTCACTTTAGTTGACGTAGGGCATAAGTGATGAACATGAGAGATTAAACAACTTAATACTGCCATTAATAACAACTTAATACTCATTTTTTAAAGGTGACAATTTGCTTATGGAGATGTCAAACAGCTGAAAAAGAAGAAATGGGGCTGGCGCTATACGGTTATGCATCAAGGATAACCACAAGGGTATGTTCGTAAAGAATTTAAGATATGAAAAGTCATGACATTTAGAAGTGACATTGGCTAAATTGTCATGAAATTATATAAGATTGGCTTGTTTATTATTTTTTATATTATTCAATTACTTATTTTGGTATGTGTATTAGGGGTGTTATCCGGGTAAAATGTTTGGGTCGGGTTAATCGAGTTAGCACTTTACGGAATTTGACCTAAAGAATGACCCGTTTATGAATGGATTGTTCGGTTTTGGGTGAAGCGGGTTAAGTTTAAACAAGGTGGATTTCTGGTTGGTTTTCAGGCCTATTTCGGCCCATTAGCCGCTTAGCATTTTACTTTCTGCTGGACATTTTAGTTTCACTTCATCTCATTTAGTTTTATTGTAATTTATCATCTTATTATACAGATACTTGGTCTTTTATGGCTAATGATAGTGGAAGCATGACTAACTGCATAAGAAATCATCAGCTGGTAATTGTCTCATTTTATCCTTCTGAATTATAACCTTTTCTTTGAGCTTTATTCTTGGCTAGAGATCAATTTGGTTTCATACGTTTTTTTTCTATTTTAATTGTTGATGAAATGCACACCTAACTTTTTGATGCATTATGTGGATAATGATAGATATCAACTCATCCTCATTAACAGTTTACAATTAATTCCTATATCATTGCAAGCTTAAACTAAAATCAAGATTTTGGTACTTGATTTTTTTTCGGATTTTGGTATTGATTTATATGTATGTCTTTGTATATGTTTGACACATTAACGGTCATAATTTACTTTATATATTGACTTATGTTCTAATCATCTCTATGTCTAAACTAGGGTCAATCCATTAAATTTCTCGCCATAAAAAATCAAGTGTTTTACCCTGTAAACCATTTTATACATATGATTAGGTATGTATGCTTGTTCATAACATATATAACTGCATTTATTTTATCGTATTAGATGGAAGGTAGATACTTGTGATCAAGAGAGGATTGTGATCGGCTTCATGTATGTATAAAACTCTATATTTTTGGTCATTTTGAAAACTCTTGTATAAGATGTATGTTCTTTTTATTATTTTGATACTTATTATACTTTTATTAATTTTGGCAATTTTGATAATTTGGTTGAAAAACAAGGTGTGTGTGTATATATATATATATTAATTTTTGTCACCTTATCTCGAGGACATATCTTCGAGATATGCTTAATTTAATA
Organism: Bidens hawaiensis; assembly: GCF_021521415.1. Taxonomy (NCBI): domain Eukaryota; kingdom Viridiplantae; phylum Streptophyta; class Magnoliopsida; order Asterales; family Asteraceae; genus Bidens; species Bidens hawaiensis. The sequence goes on from NW_027491273.1 coordinate 894,388, forward strand.
TTTTTATTGTAAGGCTATCTCGACGAAAAGTCCTCAACATAGGATTAACTAAAAAAATAATTAAGCCTTATCTTGACGACTTGTCCTCGAAATAGGGTTATTAAAAAACAATTAATCATTTTTTTAATCACCCTATCTCGAGGACTTGTCGTCGAGATAGGAGACTCTATATCGACGACTCTATCACGAAGACAATTTAAGCTATTACGACAATTATGTAGTGACGATGGATATATCGACGACAAGTCGTCGGCAAAGGCTATATTGAGGACAAACAGGGCCTATCTCGAAGACTTTTGTCTTCTCTAAAGCCCCTATTTGTTGTAGTGTGTGTGTGTGTATATAGCGTCGTTAAGTCCTTTTTAGTGGGGGGTGTTGGGGGCCAACTTTTATAAATTTGTGACCGCCAGTGCCGATAAACTAACTTGAGATTATTATCGATCTACACCATTTAATAAGAATTGTTAAAATCCAATAAACCTATATAAATCAAACTCCTTTTCTAAAACAAAAATTGAAAATTTTGTAGTTTCATATATGAAACACGACATCACTCGATAAATTCTACAAAATTAAGCTAATAAATTAATTCTGTAATTTCATCTCAGTAACTTTTGATAAAGGCCCCGATTTTTCCTAAACTTTAGGCCTCCAAAATGGTTGGGCCTGTAGGGCCAATATTATATATTGTTTTTAGGATTGTATATGTAGTTTAGTTTGCCTTTAGTCAGTATATTACGTACTTGGTACGTTTATTTTGTAGGTTTATTATGTAAAACTTTGGAGAAATGGGGCCCTATATAAAGGACACTTTACCCATTTCTCCACAACCTTTTCACATTACAAGAAAACTTTTTGAGAAAAAAAAATTGTAGGGCCAATATTATATATTGTTTTTAGGATTGTATATGTCGTTTAGTTTGCCTTTAGTCGGTGTATTACGTACTCAGTACGTTTATTTTGTAGGTTTATTATGTAAAACTTTGTAGAAATGGGGCCCTATATAAAGGACACTTTACCAATTTCTCCACAACCTTTTCTCATTCAAGAAACACTTTTGGGAAATAAACTTTCTCTCTCCATCTTCTTCCTCCTTTCTAGCAAATAAACCAATCAAAACTAAGATCCGAGATCCGAGTGTCGTTGGTGATTTCCGCTAACCAACAACACGGATCGATACGAGTCAAGTCTTGAGATCCATCTAGGAGGACCTACAAGTGGTATCAGAGCTTTCGGCTCGACTTTTTGTGGTTTTCGGGTCAAACTTTTCGGTTTTGATCTTAGTTTTTGTTGGATTTGAGGTTGATTTCGTGTTACTCACCTCTTTTGGAGTCCCTTCTACCTTGGAAATACACGAGAATCATCAAATCTAAGTTTTTAGTGTTTTAATTTTTAGTGTCCAAGCTCAGATTCGGCTTAAAAACTCAGATCTAGGCCGATTTATTGATTTTTAGACTAAAGTCTTTTTGACTTTTTGGAAGTTTGGGTGTTATATTCTAAAAAAAAAAAAAAATCGCATCGGGTACTGTAGCAGTCGCTTCCGAGATACTGTAGCAATCGCATCGCCGAGGTACTGTAGCAATCGTTTGCTTCACACGGGGACTGTAGCAATTGTTTCGCTTCGCACGAGTACTGTAGCAATCGCATCGCCGAGGTACTGTAGCAATCGCTTCGCACGGGTACTGTAGCAAATCGTTACGCTTCGCACGGGGGAACTGTAGCAATCGTTTCGCTTCGCACGGGTACTGTAGCAATCATTTCGCTTCGCACGGGTACTGTAGCAATCGCTTCGCATCGGGTACTGTAGCAACTCATGCGAAACACTGTAGTGACTCGGCACTGTAGCAAAAAAAAAAAACTTAATTTTTTTTTCTCTTTCAAAAAAAAAAAAAAATCTAACCGAGTTAAAAAAAAATGTCTTACGAACCTGAGCATGAAGGAAATCTGGATATGAGAGAAAGTGAAAGAAAATATTAAAAGGAGAATTCGACATGTTTATACATATTAAAGGAGAATCGGTTGCCTCTCTCATCAACAGATTTGAGTCACCCGTCTCCAAAATGAGTAGTGTCGGTATCATCAATGGTTTGTTTGAGATCAACATGAAGTTGTTGAATTCACTACCTTACACATGGAACATCAATGTGGTTACCATAAAAAGAACCACAAACCTGTATACCATGACACTCTTAGAGTTGGCTTTTACCATCAAGTCTTTTGAAATAATGGAAGATAAGCTCCAAATGAACAGTCAGTCCAAAGAAAATAAAGTTGGTACAAGTAATAAAGTTGGGACAAGTGCTGCTGGTAAAAGCAGTCATGCATGTCCTATCATTCCCAACACATCACCAGCTGATGAGGTAAATCACAATCTTTGTTCTCAAGCATGCATCAACAAGGTTACATATTATAGATATCATCAAGACGAAGTTTTGAAAGAAAATGCAAAACTTTGTTAGTTAAATGCAGAATATGTAAAACCTGACAAGATCTACGTTGAAAAGATTAAAACTCACCATGATGATGTGGCAAATCTTAAACTTAAGATTTTTATAAAGGAGCAAGATGTTATCTATTATAAAAATATTATTTTTGAACTAAAAGAGGAAATTGAGAATTTGAAACTTGATGTTTCTGACAAAAGGGAAAAAGAAAAGAAAGTTGAAAGATTTGAAGCATCATCTGAGAAATTGGATGATCTTATTGGAGCCCAGAGAAGTACTAAAGTTAAAGCGGGGCTAGGATATGATTATTCAGCGGTACCCCCACCAATGAATGATAATTATACTAGTTTGCCCCACTTTAGCTATAATACATTTCCAGACGAGGAAATGGAATATGAGGTTGGTAGAATGCCAAAGCCTGTGAAATTTGTTCCTGCTGCCTCTCAAACTGCTGCTCCAGTTCCATCATCTGATAAATCTAACATCAATGTGTCTTGTGTAGCAGGTGATGTAAATGTTGGTGAATGTGGGACGGTTAACCTGGGTTGTAAGCTAAAAAGAGAGTTAGAACCACGTTTTGAATCATGTGTGGATCTAACCAAAACTATTAACAATCCAGTTTGTAATAAAGTTTGTGAATCCATGTTGGAAAGTTTAAAGTCAGGGTCAAATTATGTATTTTGTGAAAATTCAAGTGATGATAGTTGTACAAACGTTTGCAATGAAAATGAATGTTTTTCTTCTGACTCAAATTATGAAACCGTTTGTGATGAAACTTTTGTTGAAAATTGTGTCAATGAAAGTAGGCCTGTTGAGGTGAACATATCAAGTTTTTCATCATCAATTTGTGATACTGAGGATAATTCAAGTGAAAGTGAAGTTTTTGAAAATGAAAAAGCAAGTACTTCGTGTAAATATGTTCCACCAAATAAACGATCATTTTCTCAAAAAACCAATCAATTTAGAAATCCTCAGCCATACAACTTCTGTGACAACAACTACTATGGCATTATCAACAAAATTTTGTTGATCCATATTACACAAACGTGTTTTATAATCATGTTCCTCTCCAAGGATCAGCTTTCCCATCGCACCAACCACATTATAGTTCAGATGAGTTCTATGGCACTCCTAGGAGAAAGTGCTGTTTTGTGTGTGGTCACTCTTCTCACCTTGCAAAACATTGCAAGCACTGGTTCAAGCAACAACTTGATATTCAAAGGCGGCTTAGTCAGTCCCCAAAAAGAGCTTTTAGTAGCCTTGATTCAAGGACTGATTAAGCTGATAGTGAACCCAGTGAAATGAAGTGAGATCCAAAGTAAATAAAGTAAAACACAAAAAGAAACCTTTTTGGAAAACCAAGAAGGATAAAATCAAAAAGGATCCTAAGACTGTAAAGTCTGAGGATTCACCAAAAATAGTTTCAAAATCAAGAAAAGAAAAGTCCAAAACTGACAAAACCAAGGAACAAGTTTTTGCTTGGATTCCTAAGGACTGTTCTTTATCAAGTGAGGCTCCACCAAGAAATAAATGGTTTTCAGGAAATAAAATCAAGTTTGGTCGATTTACGGTTGACCTTCCCGGGACAAATGTATCTCGGGAACCCATGTCTATTTGAACGCTTAGTGCATGCAGGGTTAATCAAGGAGGACTATCAATAGTATTAGGTACTTAGATAGTGATTGCACCCGGCATATGATGGGAGACGAACCCTTGCTATTTGATGCTAAACCATTTGATGGCGGATTCGAGTCTTTCATAAGCGACATGGAAGGACAAACTTCATGTAAGGGAAGCCTTGTTTAAATGATTCAACAACAACTTTTCGAGCGTTTCTCAAGCCTTGTTTAAATGCATGCTTAAGATAGTCCATCTGACAACTTTTCTGACCTCTTCACTAAAGCCATCGATCATACCCGATTTGAATTTCTAGTTGAATCGTTCGGCATGATCAATTTTGATTAAAACAACCTATCTATCTTTTTGTATATAAAATTGTAAATATTTTTCAAATATACCACAATTTTAAAGGGAGAAAATTGAGTTAAGTTTAACTCACCAAAAAGATTTACAGTTTGCTTTCAAGAAAAACTAAAACGAGTAATTTGACTTAACAAAAAGATTTTACTCCTATTAAAGAAAAATTTCAAACATTCAAAAAGTATTATCCCGCTTAGAGGGAGCTCCTTCGTAGAGGGAGTCGGATATTTAAAATTTTCAATTAAGAATTGATCCGACCATGTGAAAAATGATAGTACATTGGTATGCAATGATCTTAGCACATGAAAAGAGTAGATCAAAAGTCCACAAAATCATTTATAGATGTGTAGGTAGGCTTGAGAAACAAGTAAGTGTCGGGTGATATAAACCTAAATTTCTGCCGGTACTAGTGGATATACAATTATGAAGCGGTTGCATGATTCCGTGAAGTCATATTCATGAAGGCAGAAATGTAATTATACATGTCATACCCAAGCCTCTCTTTACCTGATCACAGTTGTCTTATGAAATATGTGTCAATTTTTAATTTTTCTTTGAGTCAAGAAAAGAAAAATAAAAAGAAAAGAAAAAGCAAAAGAGTCAAGAAAAGAAAAGGAAAAACAGAAAAACAAAAGAAAAATCAAGAAAAAGAGTCGAAAAAGAGTCTATCTTGGATTTTAACTTCTACTTTACTTCTTCATTTATTTTGATTCAAGCCTTGGACTTTCTCTGTTTGTAGTCATACAAGACCTGATTGTTAAGGCTCTGAATCTTTTGCTTTCTTTTAATCTTTCTAGATTGAGTCAAGTGTGCAAAAATAAAGCATAAAGTGTCAAGTATGTTAATAAGAGTACTGTGATCAAATAAGAAAGGTTTAAGTCAAGTTGAGGTGATATGTCAACACAAAGTAAGCCCGAGATATGATGGAATCAGTAACATGTCTGATTAAGTGGGGACCACATAAGCACCGTACCTAATTGTACTTTAAACGTATCACTTTGGCATCAAAACACTTGTCAGGTTAAACAAATGGACGATATCTACAGTCGGTGATGAAATTGGGACATAATAATATCAAAATGGACACGCGATCTAGGGCTTTGCAAATCAATATGATTCCATGTTGTGATATTTCTCACAAAGATATTAAAATCGTTAGAAAATTCTGTAAATATTATTGATATATAATATTAATTTCATCTTTACTCCTACTTTTGTTTTATTTTAGTTTCAACTTCAAAATATTATGTATATGTTGTAATTTTAAAATATATGAAAATGCCAATAAGATTTGAAGTCTTTATTATGTTTGTACATATTCTATTAAACCTTGTTTTATTCAAAATCATGTGTTTTGTTGTTAAGGTCGTTCATGCAAAGTTTGTTGGAAACCTGGGACTTAAACAAATCACTTACAAGTTGAGGGACTGAAATTGGGAGGGCCTGTGAACAAATTCTTCTCTGACCCTCAAGAGGGTCTGTGAACGAATCTTATCGTTCTAAGTTTTGTGCAGTTATACATGGACAGGTAGATCAAGATCAAGTCGGCTTGGAGTTGCAGATGCTGAAGTGCTTAAAAGAAAATGAGAATGTGAAAGTTGAGGGTTGAACCTAAAAAGGAACTTATTGCATTTGAAGACAAGGAAAGAAATCAGTCGGTTTAAGAAAGTCAACAAAAGAAATAGATGTCAAGCCTCCCGCATCTGATGTTTCTAAAATTTGCTGTTGCTGATCCTTCCTAAAAAATAAGATTGAAGTTCAAGTCTACAAGACCGGAAAATAAAGATTTGTCCAAGATCCAATATCGTTCAAGATCCTGGATCAAGACAAATACCAGGTTTCAAGAAATAAAGACGAAGCAAAGAACTTGACGAATGTTCCTCGACATACTCAATCCTAGAGGGAGATTGTAGGGCCAATATTATATATTGTTTTTAGGATTGTATATGTCGTTTTAGTTTGCCTTTAGTCAGTGTATTACGTACTCGGTACGTTTATTTTGTAGGTTTATTATGTAAAACTTTGGAGAAATGGAGCCCTATATAAAGGACATTTTACCCATTTCTCCACAACCTTTTCTCATTCAAGAAACACTTTTGGGAAATAAACTTTCTCTCTCCATCTTCTTCCTCCTTTCTAGCAAATAAACCAAACAAAACTAAGATCCAAGATCCGAGTGTCGTTGGTGATTTCCGCTAACCAACAACACGGATTGATCCGAGTCAAGTCTTGAGATCCATCTAGAGGACCTACAGGGCCGCCACTACTGAGAATGATACCCATTATATTACACCAATCAAATATAAACTATATTTTTATATCATTGTTAATTTTGTATGACCGTTTTATCTCGCTTACTCAACAGTTCAAAGATATATTTAACAATAATAATATCTATGCAATTTTATTATAAATAATATTAAATATAGATGTAATTGTATTATAAATAATATAAAATATAGTGTATATACATGCACCGATAACTTTTATGCACTTCTACGACCATATACATATGAGATTTCCTTATTGGATAGTTGCAAATAAACCTATGGATGTGAAACAAAGGAGGATCCCAGACCTACATCGGGGTCTTGATGGTAATTTTCAAATCTTCACAAGCAGGATTCAAACCTATGAAGTTAAATTCAAGAGCATCGCAAATTGGGCAACTGCGCTTCTATGAATAAAGAAGTTAATGACAATAATACATTTTTCACCAAATTAGGCATTTATTCTATTTGGTGATAATACGCATTTATTCTATATTGTGGTCGATCGACATTTATTCGATCAGAAAATAAGTTGACCGTTGTATTAGCTGAAGCAATATGTGGAAAGATATATCACAATTGTATCAGCAATTAAGTGATAAAAAATAATTCAAGCTTCTGGATAAGGTCATGGGCTGAAGGTTTAATTGGATTGCACGTGCAAGTTTTAGTTTGAAGTTTGAATAAATCACTGTTGCTAACAAGTCTTTGTGAGCCGGTTCTTTACTATTTTGCCTATAAAGGCCTTTATCTATTTCATTGTAATTTGCAATTCATTCAATAGAAATTATCAATCCTTCAGCCTCTCTTTTGTTCTAATTGTTGCAAATATCTAATTCTAATCCAAGCTTAAAACCATCAATGGTATCAGAGCATTGGCTCAATACCTTCCTGCACTTTCCTAACCCTCCAAAATTCCTGACCTCGATTCCTGTGTTCAAAGGAGAAGGGTACGAGCACTGGAGCATTAGGATTAAAACTATCCTAAAGTCACGAGATTTATGGGACCTGGTGGAGATAGGCGTTGATGACAGTGAAAAAGACCAGAACAAATTGAGAACCGCTAGAAGAAGAGATGCACATGCCATGGCTATTATCCAGCAGGGTGTGCACGATCAATTCTTCTCCTAAATTTGATTATGTCGTTCCTTCAATTGAGGTATCTCTTGATCTATCAATGCTCTCTCCTGTTAAACTAATGGGCTCACTACAGTCACAAGAGGAACGAATCAACAGCCGCACCCCTGAAAAAGGAGAGAAATCAGATGAGCAAGCCCTTCAAGTTTTTCAAGAAAATAATCAACAGGCACGTGGTGGATCAAGAGGTCGTGGTCGCGACTCGTTTCGTGGTCGTGGCCGTGGTCATGGCTTTGACAGATCCAAGGTACCTCAATGCACTCACTACAACAAGTACAGTCATTTTAAGAAAGATTGTTGGTTCAATGAAGAGCCACACGCAAATGTTGCAGCCGAAGAGACTGATCAGAGTGAAAATAAAGAGGAACAACGGCTGTTTATGGCTATTATTAGCCAGGCTGAAGATGCTTGCTCATTCATGACTCATATCCAATCGAACGGTAACACTAATAGTCTATGGTTCATTGATTCTAGATGTTTGAATCATATGACGGGTGCAAAGGCTTCATTCACACAACTTGATGAATCCTTCAAGTTGGAAGTTCAATTGGGAGATAAAAAGAAACTGGCTATTGAAGGAAAAGGCACGGTTCGAATTGACACCGGGAAAAGCGGTCAAAAGCTGCTCGATGATGTTTATTATGCACCCAGGCTGGAATATAATCTACTAAGCGTAGGCCAGTTGATGAAGAAGGGCTATTCCCTCCACTTTAAGGTAACCTTAATGAACATTTTGTGATCAAGAGAAATGAGGTAACCTTAATGAACATTTTGGTTTCAAACAATAACATGTTTTTATTAGATGCTACAAAGGCTGAATTATGTGAACATGAGGTTGTCCCACTTACACCTACAAGGTTATGGCACCTAAGGTACGGTCACCTTAACTATGTCAGTTTGAAATCTCTACATGACAAAGCAATGGTGACCGGCCTCCCCATTATCAATCAAACCTCTGTTTGTGAAGGGTGTATTATGGGAAAACAAGCCAAGCTTCCTTTTGATTCAAAATCGTGGAGGGAAACCAAGCGATTGGAGTTGATTCATGCAGACCTTTGTGGTCCCATGCAAACTCCCAGTCTTAGTCATAGCCTGTACTACTTACTGTTTATAGATGATTTTACTCGCATGTGTTGGGTGTATTTCATTGCTAATAAATCAGATGCCTTTGAAAGATTTAAAGTTTTCAGGAACATGAATGAGAAACAAAGTGAGCGTAGCATTAAAGTCCTGAGAACCGACAGGGGTGGAGAATTCTGCTCACATGAATTCAGTGCCTATTGTGAAAAATATGGGATAGTGAAGGAACTTACTATTCCCCACACTCCCGAACACAATGGTGTCGTTGAAAGAAAAAATCGAACAATCATGGGGTTAACAAGAAGTATGCTGAAAGAAAGAAATCTGCCTAACTTTTTATGGGCAGAAGCGGTGGCAACTGCTGGTTCATTTGATAAATGTTTCGCCTACGACTACTGTTGTAGGCAAAACACCATTGGAGGCATGGTCCAACAAGAAACCGAATGTTAAGTATTTGAAGGTGTTTGGGTGTGTAGCATATAGCCTAATTCCCTCACAAGGTCGAAGAAAGTTAGACAACAAGTCAGAAAAATGTGTGTTCATCGGTTACTCTACTTAAAGTAGTGGTTACCGACTGTACAATCCAACAAACAAGAAGTTTATTACGAGGCGTAACGTGGTGTTTCTTGAAGATACAAAGTGGGATTGGGCAGAAACATTTAAAGCCGGAGATCAAGCTTATGCAAGCTACTACATTGACCCATTTCCAATCATTCCAAGCGAGCACGCCTCCAACCCTGCAAATGATACAGTAGTTCCCTCTTCACCACAGACCACAGATGAGACTTTAAACTCTAGTATTCATACACCTTTACCCGTTCACTCACCTATGGTCTCTAGTGGGGACTCATCTGAGCATGGTCATGGTTCTGGCTCTAGTTCATCGTCTCCACTCCTGAGAACCAAAAGTTTAAATGAAGTCTATAACTCTACTATTGAGATGCAGGTTCCACTAGATTTCTATGAAAACTGTCAATTTGCCCTTAATATATCTGACCCGTCTACTTATAGTGAAGTTATTTATAAAAGTGAGTGGAAACAGGCAATGCTAGAAGAATTAGCTGCTATTGAAAAGAACAATACATGGCAGCTTACCACTCTTCCACCTGGAAAGAATCTAGTCGGCATCAAATGGCTATTTAAAACTAAAGTGGGGCCTAATGGTGATGTGGTGAAATACAAGGCAAGGTTGGTGGCGAAGGGGTACTCTCAGAAAAAAGGTATTGATTATGAAGAAACTTTCGCTCCCTTTGCAAGATTTGAGACTATTCGTATAGCCTTGGTTGTTGCTGCTCATCAAGGGTGGAGTATACACCAACTTGATGTAAAATCAGCATTTCTTAACGGGGATCTCAAGGAAGAAATTTATGTGCAACAGCCAGAGGGTTTCGAGGTCGAAGGAAGTGAAGATAAAGTGTACCTACTCAAAAAGGCCCAATATGGGTTGAAACAAATACCACGAGCATGGTACAGCAAGATTGATGAATATTTTGTCACGAATGGCTACCAAAGAAGCAACAATGAACCAACCTTGTATATCAAACAAACTGAAGCAAATGATGTCATTTATGTTTGTTTATACGTTGATGATATCATATGCACCAGCTCTAACCCATCACTTGTTTATGAGTTTAAACAAGGTATGATGTCACACTTTGAAATGACAGATTTAGGTCTGTTGTCTTATTTTCTGGGATTGGAGATTCACTAGACTCAAGATGGGATATTCATGTCACAAGCTAAATATGCTGCTGAGCTACTTACTCGGTTTGGGATGAGTGGCTGCAAAGAAGAGACTACTCCAATGAACTCAAATGAAAAGCTGCAAATGCAAGATAATGCAGAAAAAACTGATGAAGGGATATATAGAAGCTTGTGGGAAGCCTTATATACCTAACTCACACAAGACCCGATATCACATATGCGGTGAGTTTAGTTTCAAGGTTTATGCAGCATCCCTCTAAGCTTCACTTTGGTGCTGCAAAGCGAATTCTAAAATACATTTCAGGAACGTTAAAGTATGGCTTGTGGTTCAGTCGAGCTAGCAATAATCAGAAAATGGTTTTAACGGGATACACCGATAGTGATTGGGCAGGATGTGTAGATGATCGTAAAAGTACATCAGCGAATGTGTTCTTTCTTGGAGATGCTGTGATTACCTGGAGTACTGAAAAGCAGCACACTATTGCGTTATCGAGCACTGAGGCAGAATACATTGCAGCTACTGCTGCAACCTGCCAAGCTATGTGGCTAAGAAAAATTTTGGAGGATCTAAAAATGAAGCAAGTAAGTGCCACCACCATATTCTGTGACAATCAATCTGCCATATGTTTATCAAAGAATCCAAGTATATCGAAGCACATTGAATTGAAGTATCACTTTATACGAGAAATGGTGACACAAGAATATGTGACACTCGAGTTTTGCAACACTAGAGAACAGGTTGCTGATCTGTTAACCAAAGCTTTATCACATGAGAAGTTTATGCATTTCAGGCAGCTAATGGGAATGAAGAAGTTTTAATTACGGGGAGGTGATAAAAAATAATTCAAGCTTCTGGATAAGGTTATGGGCTGAAGGTTTAGTTGGATTGCATGTGCAAGTTTTAGTTTGAAGTTTGAATAAATCACCGTTGCTAACAAGTCTTTGTGAGCCGGTTCTTTTGCAAGTTAATAGCTAGTTTGTTTTGACTTAGTTGTTTTGTTTACGATACTATTTTGCCTATAAAGGCCTTTATCTATTTCATTGTAATTTGCAATTCATTCAATAGAAATTATCAATCCTTCAGCCTCTCTTTTGTTCTAATTGCTGCAAATATCTAATTCTAATCCAAGCTTAAAACCATCATTAAGTTAGTATGCGGAATTCCACTGTGTACTAATTTTGAGGATAGTGTTAAAAGAGCCACAAATGTAAGCTTAACTTGAAGCCTTGAATCATACGTAGCAAATCAAGGAAATCAATCACTGACATGGAAAACCAATTAGATTGAAATTATCCTTATTTAGTTTTATCAATTTGTATAAATTAAGATCTTCATCTTTCTATTCTCTTTACTAGTATATATTCTCAACAGGCACAACGCCCACTGATCATGCGGTATTAACAAAGTTTTCATTCGAATATTCCTTAATTTTGTATCCCTCACCTCTGAAGACTGGAAGTGGGGTTGACGGTACGTTAATTTTATGTATTGTTTGCCATTAGACATGATGATTTGCCAAACCAACACACAGTTCATACTTGCAAAACCGAAAACCTCTAATACCTCAATGTTTGATCAGGTGTGCACATTTGGTAAATATCAGAACAAGATGCTTTTAGTCATCACACGCTAAGGATTTAAAGAGCCGATTACAAAACAAAAGAAAGAGGCATAAGTGTAATGAAAATAGTTACAAACTTTTACTAATTCCTGGAAACTTTACTCAACAACTTTATTCAACAACTTCATTGTTTGAATTACTCGCTAAGATAGTAAGATATTATTATACGAGTTTATTGACAATGCAATGAATTGTTGTAGGATCACACAGTTCATGTATGTTCAGGTTACTAGGATGACCCGGCATCTTATTTTATTAACGAAGTTCAACTCCAATCTAAGTGTAAGATACATAAAGAAGAGTGACAATTATATCCCTCAGACAGGAATAAACAATAATGATAACACATGAGATTTAGTCATGTTTGGACAACCATGCCCACCTCCTTTAACATACATGAACTGTGTGATCCTACAACCATCCATTGCATTGTCAATAAACTTGTGTAAGAGTTGAGATCTAGCACTCTCTAGTTCCTTGTTAAGTTTTTTCCATGTTTTCATGATTAACTTGTTGATATACCTTCTAGCTTCGTCTTCAGTAGCACCACTCTCATTCATGTAACACTGGATCGACTTTGGGTTATCCCCTCTTTCCATTTCATCCTTAAACAAACAAGAGAATAGCGAGTTGAAACTATTAATTTTACATTGTAAATTCCAAACATTAAATGTGTGTGTGGGTGCAAACCGAAATATAATCACAAAGTTATATATTAGTTTATAAAAATTCATACTGAGGTTGTCCCTAAGTCATCAGCAAGTCGGCAGATGAGCGATGCATGACGAAGTATATTCTGAGATTCTTCAAACCACTGCAGGATCTCTTGAGTTGAACTAAATGATGTTGAAAACCTAATATGAGTGAATACTAAAGGAGCTCCTACTGAAACCCAAGCATTGTCCAAGTACTCTTGGAGTGTTGGCATATGTCCACTATGGTACCACCTTGCTTCTACAATGTATGACTTGCACAAATCCTTCCACTGCGATATTACCATCCATAAGTACCCATAAAATATTGATAAAATAAAAAGAGATGTATTAATAATTAGTTACTGTTTTCTTTAGGTACGGAAGGACGAGGATTCCTGAGTTTATCAGTGTGTCATATGAGATCCCATTTATTGTGTTGTAAAGTCCGAGGAAACATATCTTCATATAATCTGGCAACTCTTGGATCGCATTGGCATCCCATCTAAAAATTAGAAACCTTTTAGTTCTGATAAATTTGTGCAAGGATAGTAACAGCAGTGTAGTGGTGCTGTTTTTAGCCCCTAAAATGATAACATAGAAGTTCTTGACAATTCTTATTGTGACACATTTTTGGGCCTTGGTATTACCATCTCATTCCAGGCCGAGAACTACCAAAACCGACTTGTGGTGAGCTCTACATGTACTATAGGTATATATTACATATGAGAGAGAACGAGCGTACGCCCTACACATGCATTTTATTTTCTTATACAACGAGAAAGAGATGACTGACTAAAATATATTACATATGAGTGAGAACGAGGGGTACACCCCACACATGCATTTTATTTACCTATATTAATAAAAAAAATAATAAGGATGACGTGACAGCTCAAATTCTAATATCTTTCTTAGCTAAATTTTTCTGCTCAAATTCCTAATATCTATTTATAGACATTCAAAGAACTTTCTATATTATAAATAAAGGTTATATATTCTAAAATTGGAAAATTCCTTATAAAACAAATAACGTTTAATGCAATTTACATGTGAAAATATAAACCTAACAATGGAATTGAAATATTTAACCAATTTTAATTTTAATTTGCAATATATAATAATGTCATGCATAATAATATAAAATATGTACCAATAATAACAATAATATTATACAATTTCTTAGATTACATGTGCATTTAAAAATTAAATCATTTTCCTTAATATCTTAACTTTTTTAAATATCTATATTTTGTAACATAACAACAAAAACATGTATACAAATATATTATCTAATTTAAAAATTATTTTCATATGTAAAATCCGGATTTGCATACAAAAAAGAATTTTAGGGATTTGTGACATTAATAGTTGATCAATCCAATATTTATTCAATATAACAAAATTTGAATTGTTTATAAAATTTGTATTTAGTTTTTTTATTTGTTTTAAATAATTTATTGTATTAATTTGTATATTGATAAATTCCATGTAATACATGGGTTCTAAAGCTAGTTTTCTTATACATAAAGAAAGAGATGACCGATTAAAATATATTACATATGAGAGAGAAAGAGGATATGCCCCACACATGCATTTTATTTTTTTTATGTAAAGAAAAAGCGATGATTGATTAAAATATATTACATATGAGAGATAACGAGGGGTACGCCCCACACATGCATTTTATTTTTTTTATACAAAGAAAAAGAGATGACTGATTAAAGAAAAGATGGTGACGATATGGAAATTTTTTTATTTTTTATTGTGAATGGTCTAAGAATATATATTAGCATGCATTAATACCTGCTAATAACATCCGTAAATTGTTCAAGTTCATCTAAAGTACCATACACATCATAGATATCATCAATAGTAGTAACCATGGCTGCGATCTTCGCAATATTTCTCCTTCCAAAACTAAACTGCGGTAGGTAATTAAAACCTGCACTCCACAGAAAACACTCAACCATTCTGTCACGAGCAAAGGTTAACTTCGTATCCCAACATATATTTCTCCACCACCTATCAGCAATTTCATATTTAGAATATACCAACGAATTGAAGAATTAATAGGCGTTGGTGCAGGAGTTGATGTGTTGCGCCACATATATAATGCAAGAGAAGGATCACAATGGCCTAGGAGATGAAGAGTTTACGCATAGAAGATAGTTAACGCTATTTTCGTAATTCAAAAAAGTCAAGGCTATTTTCATAAATTTTTTTTATTGGGCTATTTTGGTGATTCTCATCACCAACGTATGTAACAAGCAGCAGGCAGAAATGATACCTTAATGCATGTTTTAGATCTTCAATATAACTAGCCTGAACCATATTAAAATCTAATTTTGCAAGCTCGATCAAGATCGGATTCATGTCAGTTTTATTCTCATATGCATGGATAAACCACTTTGTCTCTACCCTTGGCACTCTCCAGTGTAATGGAATCTCCAACGCATGACTTACAAATGATGATATACTCTCATCAATCTTGTCTTGATTTTCTTTTAGATATTTTGTTGTGAAATCTCTAGCATCGTCTAATATGCTTTCATCCTCGAACGAATGATAAGAAGCCTCATACAAATTCAACATTGTCATCATATCTTTGATTAAGTGTGCCTTCAGATCTTGTGTCTCGTCCCTAAAATTTTGAAATATATCTAAACACAAAACAAATTAAGTCAAATAAATAGTGTCGTTTTATGATCAATCAAACTTCACGCATGGAATACAAATTCATTATAGTTTTGTACCTTGAGGAATCGGATGACCACGTTGTCTCAGTAGACGAAATCCAAGTGCTTTAAGGTTCAAGTCCATTTTATGCCACTTGACACGAGTTTTATAACAGTTGCAGTAAATCATCTTTAAGAGATTGCTTATTTCATCCTCAAAATGATATGATATTCCGAGCCTATGCAAATCATCAACCAACTCCAGGGTACTCAATGGACTTCCAACTTTGTGTATCATCATCTTCACCGCATCTTTCAACGTATCCGCTCTTGCCTTGTATGCTTCTCCCTATATGGTTAAATATTAGCACAACTATCATATATATATATATATACTACCACAAATTAAATTCAATACAATTGTAATAAGTAAATTAAAATACTATTGCAATCATACTGTGTATTCACTAGAAAGTGATTCAATATCATCAAATGACCATATCGATGGTGCATAGTTTGCCGATCGTCTAGGGAAAGGTTCAACCGCATTGACAGCCTTTGCAGTAACAGCCTTTGGTGTGGACTGCGATGAATATATTTGGGCCATCTTCAAAGAGATGCAAAAAAGTAACAGGTTGGTATAAGGTTAATTTGGGCAAACTATTGTTATCATGGAAAGGTATATATAGTAGATACAGGAAGACATGTTGAGAAAGAAAACATAAAAATATTAATCTGTTATATATCATTTTCTAATATGTTATATATAATTTTCGATGAAATGAGTAATGGAATAAGAAGTGATTCGTATAACTAGAAAAATGTTGTATGCGATTTAAACAATTGATATTCAATAATTTTATCATTATCGGTGTTACAAAAGTTCGCTATTTATATTCAGATGATTAAAAATAACTTTGATATATATGCTAACTTCAAGTCCCGATCGATAAACAAACAAGAACTAAACGAATAACTCTCTTTTATATCAGAAAATAAAACTCAAAAAAATGATTATAATTTTCAAACCTTAACTCGGTTTAACTCTTGATGAACCCCAACTCGGTTGCATATCATGTGTCTCTAGATGAACCCTAATTCGGTTGCATCTCACTTGTGTGTTTTATAATGTCTGACTTGGTTTATTTAGACTGACATAACTTGCTAGTCAAAACATTTAACAATTATAATTATAGCACAATTAGGAAACATAACCAACTATGACCGACTTGTAATTATTAGTCTCTCAAGTTCACCGACTTATAACTTGGAATGTGAAATCACTTCCAACATAAATTACAGATTGATTTTTTGGAACTTATGTATTTTGGTGGTATATTGGTAAAGACAATTAAAGCTTTTAAAACATCAAGAGGTTAGAAAGGCTTGGATTCAAATCCCCAGAATGAGTGGATGACAGAAATTTATCGTTCGAAAAAATATATATGCTTGAGAATGTTAACTCATAAGTAGTATATAATATACTAGCTTTTGAACCCGTATATTACACGGGATTTGTTAAATAATAAAAATAAATAAGGTACGTTTTTTTTAAAGAAATGAACAAAATTAAAGGTAAGAAGAAAATAAAATATATACTACAAATAGTAAGAAGTCTATAATCTCAAATTTAGAAATAAAAATTAGATGAACAATTACAAGTTTATAACAATATACAACATTCATTAAAATTGTTGACTCATTACCTATGGATAACTATAATAAATAAGATGAGAGATTAGAAAATTTAAAGGGAAATTATAACCCATTTGTCAAAATTATTTTGACCCATGACCCATGGATATGTAGGATAAATAAGATGAGGAATTAGAAAATTATAAAGAAAATTATAACCCATTTAACAAAATGTTTTTGCCAATACCTCATTATTTTCTTTTATTAATGAAGTTAGATTAGATTAGATTAGATTAGATATGATTTCAAAACTCAAAACTACTATTAATTTCTTTTAATGCCCATTATATCCTCATGTTTAGAAAATTATTAAGACGTAGTTTTTTCTCCTTTTTTTTTGAACAGATATATTAAAAAGCAAGCCAAGATAATAAATGTTGATAATTTAGTGCAAGTAAACCAAGGTGAGATTAGGGATTGTAATGAGTCGGGCTTGGGATGAGTTTAGGTATTCTCAAACCCATACATAATTATTATAGTCCGTCTCAAACCCGTCAATTATTTATCATCGGATAATTACGCATCAGGTTTTGTGGATACCAATCGGGTTTTGGATTTCCTATTGGGTTTTACAAAATGCCCATCGGGTAGACCCGGCCCAAACCCGTCGGGTCTCTATCGGGTTCTGACAAAACAAATAATAATTACCATAAAAATAAATAGTCTCAAATAATTGTCGTAAACAATTAATTACCTAGCAAACAACTAAAAAAACGAGTTGCAACTGGTTAACAACTAGTCTCAAATATATATATATATATATATATAGGATTTGGTTCATTCAGAAGTATTTCTTAGAGCGATAAGTGCGAGAAGAGATTATAACCAATCACATGATTTCTTTTTTAATTTCTTATTATTTAAATAAAGGGTATGTTACTAAAATATAAAAGGTTTTGTTTTGTAACTCATACTTATTAATGGTTTAATTAATGTTAAGTTACTGACAATTGATAAGTTATTATTATTATTATTATTTATTTATTTATTTATTTCATCTAAAATTTGAACAATTAAAATCCATTTGATCTAAAATCATTTTATTCTAACACATGGGTAATTAATTTTTTTTATTTGATATCTAATGTGAAGTGTTTTTTTATTTTTTGTTTGATTTTAATCAACTAATGTAGTGTAAGCTTATCTTATGTAATGTAGATAAAGTTATGTAATCTAGTGTATGCACACTTTTCAAATTTTGTATAGTCATAACTAATGTACTGTAGACATATCATATATAGTCTTGGAAAAACTAATGTAATGTAGGCTTACTTTCAAATGTTATGTAGTCATAACTAATGTTGTGTAGATATATCAAATGTAGTGTAGGCAAAACTAATATAGGGTAGGCACACTTTCAAGTGTTATATAATCATAACTAATGTGGTGTAGAAATATCATATGTAGTGTAGGCAAAACTGATGTAGCATAGGCTCACTTTCAAACGTAGTGTATGCACACTTTCAAGTGTCGTATAGTCATAACTAATGTAGTGTAGATATATATAGTGTTGTATAGGCAAAACTAATGTAGTGTAGTGTAGGCACACTTTCAAATGTTATGTAGTCATAACTAATGTATTTTGGACATATTTAATGTAGTGTAAGGATACTTTCAAATGATGTGTTGTCATAACTAATGTCGTGTTGAAATATCTAATGTAGTGTAGGTAAAATTAATGTTGTGTAGTCACTTGAGACAAGTTGGAGTATGTTTTATGTATCATATATATGTATTAAACTAGTATTAATCATCTTATGAGCATTAATTATGCTAGAAAAAATAACCAACAAATTCATTAATGCCTGGTTTAATTAGCCAACACAATAAAAGATATGCATGCCCTTTTTAATTAAAAATATGTCATAAATATGTGTCTTTATTTACAATAATGCCATTTCTATTGTTGACCGTTGATTAAACACAATCAATGGTCTAGATTCATTTCTCGCACTTCTCACTATAATATCACTTCTCGCATGATCCATCCCCTATATATATATAGGGGTGAGATAAAGTGAAAACTCCTCTTAAAGAGAAAACTTAAAAACTCCAAAAAAATATTTTTAACTTTTTTAACAATTTTTTTTAAGTTTCTTTTTTTTTCCATTATTCTTATATGTTGTTATTGGTTAAAAAAAAAACTTGTCAGTAACCTTGTCGGTGTAGTGCACATATGTAATAGTGTGCATTGCATATATGTAAAAGTGTTACATTGCATAGAATACAACACTATTGCACATATTAGAGACACACTATTGTATATATGCAATATAAGACTAATACGCACATCGAATACACATTAGTACGTATGTGTAATAAATCATTAACGCACATGTGCACTATATCGACCTTTATTTTATAATTATTTTTTTTCCATATAATACGACACTACTGCACATATACAATACACAAATATTGAATATATGCAATTAAACACTATTGAACTTAAAAATACATAGTAATACACGTGTAATACCAACAGTATCGCATAGTAATACGTATGTGCATTACAACGGTTTTTTTTTAATTTTTTTAATTTTTTTTTGAGTGAAGGGTAAGAAAATATAAGAATAATGGCAAAAACAGAATTTTAAAAATATTTTTTATTTTTAATTAAAATAATTCTTTAGGAGCTTTTAAGTTTTGTCTCTAAAGATAAGTTTTCTCTTGATCCTCTCCCTATATATATATATATATATATATATATAGGACAGAATCATGTGAAAATTTTTTGGGAATTGAGAACTGTGAGAACCATTTTGTACCACAAAAAACCCAAAAATAAAAAAAAAATCATAAAACAAAAAAAACACAAAAGTAAAAAAACTAAAAAAACCAAAGTTCTTATTTATTATCCCGGTTTCTTAAAAAAAACGTAAAAAAAAAAAATTCTCGGTTTAGCTAAATTATACATATATGTATAATATGTATATATATGTACACACATGTTTTTTTCCTATACACATATGTATAATTTAAGGTAAATGATAATATATATATATATATATATATATGTGTGTGTGTGTGTGTGTACATTATGCAACTAGAGATTAAATGAAAGTATACATATGTGTATAGGTATAATACGAATTAAAAAGAAAAAAGAATCGTTTTTTTATTAAACATATATGTATAATATGTACACACATGTTTTTTCCTATACACATATGTATAATTTAAGATAAATGATAATGTACATATGTGTACATTACTGTAACATCTCGGGAATACCATGTTCAATTTTAGGCTAAAAATGACAATTCTGAAATTTAAAGGGGTTCAAAATTGAAAATTTTGATTTTCAAGACCCATCGCGCTATGCGACGGGTAGAGACAAGGGATCATCGCGCTACGCGATGACCAGGTTAAGAAACCAGTGCAACGTGGCCAACCACGTGTCAACACGTGGCATCACCTTGTTAATTGCGGCGTCGCGCTACGCGATGGCCTATGGAAAAGACCATCGCGTTACGCGACGGTCCCCAAAACTTTGCCTATAAAAGGGGGCTACGGGTTTGAAGCTCGTTCATCCCACATTCACTATCACATTCACATAGTTAACATTGGAGAACATGCCCAAGTACTGTGAAGTTCCGAGGTTCAGTTTTCTCATGAAACGTGCAAGAAACAAAGCTCTGATGTTCCGTTGATCAGGATAAGCGAGTTAGAAGCGAATTTATGCCAGTCTAACAGTCATTCTGCCTTAGTACTAGTATCCCGAGCATTCCCTTAAGGTAGGATGTAAGTTTTAGTTATTTCAATCATACTATAGATAGCTTAGACTCAGTCAAGGCTATGGCCTTTAACCTTGAAATGATTTTCAAGAAACATTCACAAACAGTTTTCAATAAAACGTTACTTCAATAAGAAGTAATGTTATACAAAACTATATTTTGACGGGCATGTAGTAACTGGAAGGGGTGTATCATTAGTAGACACTTCTTGCCTAAAGTAAGTAATTCGTACACATCCCAATCAACCGCGGGATCCGTTTACTTACCTGGATAAACCCTATTAGGCCAAAGCATGCTATATCAAACGTCACACAAATACAATCATGATTTCAAAATACATTCACAAACCTGATCAAAGTTAAACCCAGACTTATGGTCTGCAGTCTAAACAAAATACACCAACAGAGTGATC
Organism: Bidens hawaiensis; assembly: GCF_021521415.1. Lineage (NCBI taxonomy): Eukaryota > Viridiplantae > Streptophyta > Magnoliopsida > Asterales > Asteraceae > Bidens > Bidens hawaiensis. Next base: position 915,839 of record NW_027491273.1, read on the forward strand.
ATTCAAACCTATTTGTTATAGGTTGACAATCATTTACAATCAAGAAGGTTTATCTGACAATCACACCGACCATACAGGTGAATACGTTCAATATTTTTATATAACGTGAATACGTTAAACCTTTATAAACAGTCTAATATATTTATACTTTATAAGATAGACAGGTTGTTTATCTTACAGAGTCAGTCAAACGTTTACATGAGATTACGTGATCTTTAAAACGTTATAATACAAATTAGAGAACAAAACAACTCAGACCGAATACGCATGTGTCTGGATCCAAAAATAACTGTTCAGCCTAAACAATCAAAGGCTACGTGGCCGCGGGCTAACGGTCATATCTTGTCCTCCGGAATAGGCTACGTGGCTCGGAGACTTGTATGTGTGTAGGGCAGTGTTACAAATACCGGGTATAGCAATATATCTGCTGGGATATGTTGAGCAATCTATATTTGTATTATGATTGTTATTTAAATGTTTTTTTTAGTCATAACGATTCACCAGCACATACCTGACGTATTTTTCCCCACATTACAGGAAAGCAAGCATAGTACAGATAGCAAGGCATAAGAGTCATTTATAGAGTTAGATGCTCGCAGATAAAGATGACTCAGTTTTAAATAATTAAAACAAGAATAAACAAGGTTTGTAAACTAAATACTTGGATATTTATTATCCAAGAGATTTTCAAATTAAATTATTATTTTATTATAAACAAAAGACTTCCGCTAATAACCCGCAACTCTGATATATTTACAAAATAGGTACCAACTATTGGTCACACGCCTAGGCCCATATTTGGGGTGTGACAATTACGTAACTAGAGATTAAATAAAAGTATACATATGTGTATAGGTATAATACGAATTAAAAAGAAAAAAAAAATTTCGGTTTTTTTTAATGAAACCGGAATGAAATATAAGAATTTTGGTTTTTTTAATTTTTAAAAATTTTTGTTTTTTTTTGTTTTTTAAATTTTTAAATATTTTTTTAGAGGTTTTTTTAGTGGTCCAAAATGGTTCTCAAAGTTCTCAATTTGTCAATGGTTCTCTTAGGATCCTTACTCTCTCTCTCTCTCTCTCTCTATATATATATATATATATATATATATATATAGGGTAAGGTTGAAATGAAAACCCACTTGAGTTGTGAAAAAACCCGCGAAAACCCTATGTAACATCGTTTTTTTTTGTTATATGTAATATATATTGTAACATTTAATACAAAATATCGAAACATCGAAAAAAAATGTTTTGCTATTTTTTAACATTTTTTTACTAATTTTTATATATGTTTTCAGGAGAGAGAAAAAGTTATATTTATATTTACATTTTTTATTCACTTTAATTGTGACCACAAGATTTAAACATTAATTAAAAACATGTGGTTGAGAATGGGTTTCTAGAGTTTTCACAACTATAGAGTTTTCACAACTAAAGTGAGTTTTCAAAAGATTAACTATATAGAAAACTAAATAAAACCGAGTACACTAAAAATGTGCATGTTTGGTAGCAGATCAAATAAACTAGCTAGAATGGTAGAACAAGTTAAATGTACACAAGCAAGGCATCAAACAGTTCATCTAACACTTGATGTTCTAGATTAACCATTAAATGACCCTATCCCTAGTAATATTACGTCTCTAAGCCTAACGGGTCAGGTATTACCTGTTTCAATTATGTTGGGTTTTGAATTTTCTTATTGGGTTTGAGTTTTATCGTCATCCTAGGTGAGATCGTGACATTTATTTATTTATTTTTTTGAAGGACACAAAAAAATTTTAATTAATAGAAAACCCTTAAAAAAAGATAAAAATTGTTGTTGTTGTGTGTCCCTTGTGAAAAGTTTTGCTTAAAATAGAAAATGACAGCATATTAGATTATTAGGGGGTCAAACATAAATTTATGTTTTAATAACAGAAAGTATATCTAATTTGTGGTGTCCCGATAGGTCTAACTAGTTTATGAAAGTTAATGCATTCCTGTATAATAGAAATTAAAATAAGATTATCGCTAACCGGCCTAAGGACCTTTTCGTCGAGACTCGAGACCGATAGCATGAGTTTGGCTCTCCTTAAAGTAGGGAGAGATGAATGGATGCTGAATATTTGCCAGGTTCATTAATTAATAGCTTTTCACTTGCCCCATTCACATAGTATGTCAATGGCTATGGACGCTTGCAGCATAGTATGTGCTCGACATGATAGTATTATAGACGTATGATGCATATTCTTGCCAAAATCCAATGCCGATAGACAAATATATAAATTAAAAGTGACCAAAGAAAAAAGAATCTGACCAAGTGTCTGATTAAAAAATTCCCGGTCTATCATACGCATGTTGTTGGGAATCAAGAGCTTTGAAATGTATTGAACTTTTTGTTATATAACTTTGAACAATTGTGCAGAAAGATACATATACAAATTGTGCTTAAACAAGGAAATAATTTGCTTAAAGAAAGCTTGAAATTTGCTGGTCATATTCTGTCATGATTGTGTTTGACCGTCTATTTAAAGACATATCCCATTAATTTTTCAATATTTTTATTTCCTTTTCTAACACCCCCACCCCTCAAGTTGAGTAGTGGGATTTCCGATACTCGACTAAACAACACTGAAGATTCTTTCATTGATCGCTTTTGTTAATATATCCGCGAGTTGGTCTTTAGATCGAACAAATAAAAGCTTAACTACGTTTGTTTCTATCTTTAATTTGATGAAGTTTCTATCAGTCTCCACATGTTTAGTATTATCATGTTGTACCGGATTTTCTTAGATTTGGATTGATGCTCGATTATCACACGTAATTCTACTAGTCATGGTTGGAGGGAAACCGATCTCAGTTAAGAGTTTCCGTACCCATAACACTTCTTCTAGTCCTAGTGCTATCCCTCGGAATTCGGCTTCAGTACTTGAAAGAGCTAAACTTTTGTTTTTTACTTCTCCATGTGACAAGATTTCCACCAAGTAAAGCAAAATAACTAGAAGTTGATCTTCGATCGTCTACATCTCCTATCTCCCGCCCAATCTACATTTGTATAAATTTGTGTCTCTAAATGATTGTTTGGTTTGAAGAGAACCCCTTGGCCCACTGTTCTCATTATGTAAGACCCCGAATCCCGGGAATCTTACAGTTGGTAATCACATCCACAATTTCACCAAATATTTAAAACCAAATGTTTCATTTTATTTAAAACCAGTGCAGAGTAATTTAACAGCGGAAATTCATAAGCATAAAAAAATTCCCAAAACCGGAAAAATACCAAATGATAAACAGTGGGAAAAAGTTAAGTATCTAAAATCCCAAAACTGAATATAAAGTGAAGTGTTTGTTTTATTTTAAAGTCCTCATCTAGAAATGCCTTCAACTCCGAGTAGCATCCAGCACGTCCAAGCGGTAACATCCACTCCTTAACCTGAAAGTCAATCTAACATACACACAAAGTCAGCTAGAGCTGAGTGAGTTCAAGTTTTGATAAACAATATTCATACTTTATTTCAAAGTTATAGCTCGAAACAGAAGAGAGGATAATAATAAAATACATAAATTTAGTTCACCAAATAATACATACATCGTCGAACACACGTACACGGGCCTCTCCACCACGAGTCAAGACTCGAGTAATATATTTGACCCCGAAGCGGTAAGACCTAAGCACGTGACACGAGCCTCTCCACCACGAGTCAAACCCGAGTAATATATTTGACTCGGTCACAGCTTACACATCCAAACACGTGATACGGGCCTCTCCACCACGAGTGCAACCCGAGTAATATATTTGACCCGATCACGGTTTAACATACAACGGGCCTCTTCACCATGGGATTTTAAAACCCGAGTAATATATTTGACTCGCCAAAATGATGATCACGCCACACGGGCCTCTCCACCACGGGATTTGAAAACCCGAGTAATATATTTGACCCGGCCGTAATCACCATGCACAGACACATCAATAAGCCTACTCACATTATTCTTAGTCACAAGGAACTAAATGTCATCACCCAACCGTAGGCTATAAGGTAACACATACTCATACATATATATAATCCCAAAATATACCATATCGTAAGTAAGCCATCCTTAGTCACGAATGGCTAACTAACATCACTAATCACAGGCCTTAGGGTAACACATGCACATACATACATATATATACATACATACATACATACATACATATATACATACATACATACATATATATATATATATATATATCATCCTAAAATATACCATATTACAAGTAAGTCTATGGGCCATAAGGTAATATATAATAATCAGTCCAATACTTGAACTAAGTAAATAGGTCTACTCGTATTCAATTACTACCAAGCCTATTAACATCCTCGAGTCTAGTCCATAACAAGGTATATAACCTTAATGAATTTATGACCAAACGAGTCTAAAATATCCTAAGGCACAGAATGTAACTCACACTGGATTTTCATAATTGCACAAACATTATCAAAACAATACAATGACCTTCAAATTATTTTAACGAGTAAAATCGGGTAAAACTATAATTGAGTGTGTATGCCAGCCCAAAACGTAAAAAGAGTTAAAAAGGGGCATCATGAATTCACCTGACACGAGGCACACAATCAACAATGAGCTAGAGAACCTCTAATCAAATCCGCAATTCACAACCTGTCGGATTGCACACAAAGATTACTAACTAAACCGTACCAACTCGTTTATCCTACGAGGTGTTCTAACATGGTTTGAGTTACCTAAGCCCCTTCCTTACCACTTTCAAGTATAACAGCCCCCGGGGCCTTATATTTACCAACATGACCCTTAGATACTCCCAGGAATAAAGAATTCCCAAATTACCCCCGGAAGTGCTAGAGAAGACGAATATGCGCGTTTAAGAGTTGCTTAGGCACTTAACATCCAACTCAGCCCCGTGTGGACCCAATTTGATAAATTCACAGCCCATAAGTCCACACAACGCTACACGAGTCAAATGGGTCGGTAACTCGCAAGTATAACGCACTGACTATTCAATAAACGCAAATGCGCGTTGTACCGACCCGTTTGAGTAACTGACAACCAATTTAGCCCCAATAGTTATAAAAATCATTTTCCAACAGCCCGTACATTAAACCAAAGCTATCCGAACTGAATTGGTCATCACTTACTTCATCCCTCGCGTTAAACGCGACAATCTACCATCCTAGTCAACCGAAAACTATCTTTCAAACAACAACTAGTTGACCAAACAAACGAACACCAAAGGACATGATTTTAAAGTATGTAATACTAGACATACCTAGGAAGATGTTGGTGCAAAAACTCACTTCAAACAGCCCCGACAAGAACACAATTGAACATCTACCGGTTAAGCCTAAAACGAACCTATCGATCAATAACAAATATAACGTGCAGATTTTAGCATGCGAAGATGCATTTAATTACATAGTATAACTTTTGAAATAAATTATTAAATTTTTACCAGAATTTAATAAGTTTCTTAGGTTTATAAAAATATTTTTATTATATTTTTCTAGCGGACACAAAAATCATAAAAATTCCTCCAACACAGAAAGGTATGTGCAGCCATTTCAGTGCGCAACAAAATGGTTTTATTTTTATAAAAATCATTACCCAGCCAAATTAAACGATTCCAATTGGGTTTAGTTCCTAACTCAAAATACTAACTTTCAGTAGTAGAACCAACCAATTTGGACTTGTCAAAAAAGAGTTATTATGTCGGGAAGACAGACCTGAATCTGTCATCCCGAATCAGCTTTGACACTCGATCTTATAAAATCATAAAACCATTCAAATCTAGTCCAAAAATTACATATTATACCTTTATGGAAACTAGACTCAAAGTAGAACATCATAGAAACAAGAATCGATCAAAAAAAATACATTTTCATCGAGTTACAGACCGAACAATAAACGAGTACGAATCTGTCAGAAATCGTTACAACCAAAACTCAACCCTAACGACCAATAAGCGTGTTAATATGATCAATTAAGGTGTAAGAGACTTGGGGAAACATAGAACTAACCTTCAATTGAAGTTTTAGACCTTAATCATGGCTGCACAAAAGAAAAACGAGGGTGGGGAGGCTGGAGTAGGCTGCCGATCGGACAAGGGAATTGGGGGGGGGGGGTTAGGGTTTGTTTATTTTGTTATAAAAAATCTTACCCTCAAGCCCCCTCCAATTATAAAGGATTGACATATTGGTTGAAAAGTTAAGTAAATTAACGTACCGGGATGATGAGAAGGCTTTAGAGGAGTGTCGGTTCAATTCCCGAGAAATATACATACTTTACAAGCTTTAAATCTTTGAACCGAAAATTAAGGGGCGTTACACATTAAGGTACCTGATTATCCTCCATACTGCTTCCATGTGTGCTACTTGTGGCTGATGCAATAATTTGCTGACAACTCCTACTGCATAGACAATATCTGGGTGAGTATGAGATAGATATATTAATTTTCCCACTAGCCGTTGATGTATTTCTTTGTCAGCTAGTTATGCTCCTTCTGTCATGTGAAGCTTATGATTCACCATCATTAGAGTCACTGCATTTTTGCAGTCGATCATTCCTGTCTCTTCAAGAAGATCCAGAATATATTATTTTTTGGCATATGAATATCCCTTGTTTAGACCTAAGCACCTCAATTCCAAGAAACTATTTAAGTCTTTCCAAGTCTTTCATCTCAAATTCTGCAAACAAATTCTCCTTTAACTTCATCATTTCTTCCTTGTCATCTTCGATAGTGATCATGTCATCTACATAAATAATTATACATGTCACAAGTTCACCTCTTCGTTTGATAAAAATAGTATGACCTGAATTGCTTTGGTGGTGCCCATATGCCTTCATTGCTAGCGTAAATCTTCCAAACCAAGCTCCAGGGGATTGTTTTAGCCCATAAATAGATTTCTTTAGCCGACACACTTCTTTGGATTTAAAGTTTTCTATGAACTCGGGTGGAGCCTCTATATATACTTATTCTTTTAATTCACTGTGAAGGAAAGCGTTTTTCATTTCAAATTGATGAAGCAGTCATCCTTTATTTGCGGCTAGGGAAAAAAGTACCCGGATTAATATGTTAATTTAGCCACCGGAGAAAAGGTCTCTGAATAGTCAATGCCATATGTCTGGGTGTACCCTTTAGCAACCATTCGTGCCTTATATCTTTTAATTGTTCTATCAAGTTTATGTTTAATTGTAAAGACCCAACGACATCCCATGGGCTTTTTCCCTGATGGAAGGGTACATTTTTTCCAGGTGTCATTTTTCTTTAATGCCTCCATCTCTGATTTCATTGCTTCTTTCCAACATTCAGATTTCATGGCTTTTTCTATGGTGGTTGGAATTTGCTTGGAACATATTGATGACATGAACGCTTTAGCTTCTTCGGTAAAGTTGCCATTAACTATGTTTGCCATAGGAAACCTAGAAGTTTTAGATTGCCTTTTTGGAAATGTAACATTTTGGAGGAACCCCTCTGTTTGTTATTGATGGGAATACATACCCTTGCGTTATTATTTCTTGCTCTGGTTCAATAGTTTCAACCTGTTTGGTTTCAACCTACTCATTTGTTACCTTATAGTCTCCATGGTTAGTAGCCAGAGATGAAGGGGATTCAATATTATTAGAATTGTTTTCAAAATTATTATCTCTAGAGTTTCTTACCTCGAAAACCAGGTTAGGAGAATCTTGGGTGGCGTTTGGTGTTTCCTTACACGATGTGGAGGTATGAGGTGACCCATTTTGAGTATCAAGTGCAACTTCATTTAAAGTATGGAACCATCATAGCCAACTTGGTGTGTCTTTATTTTCCTTCCCCCTACCACTGTGTTGGGAGTTATAGAAATATTCCATCTCAAGGAAGACACAATTCATGGTGGTTATTACACGATGTTTCGTCAGACTATAATACCGGTACCCTTTTTGGTTTACCTTATAGCCTACAAACACACACTTCTTGGCACATAGATCAAGTTTGGTTCAGTCAACTTTAGGTATATGAACAAAAATGGAGCAACCAAAGATTCGTGGTTGTAAAGTAAGTGAAGGAGGAACTTTTATAAATTCTGATAGGGTTTGTAGTGGGGTTTTGAGTTTAAGTGTTTTGGTCAGTAGGCAGTTGATAAGATAAGCAGCCGTGACAAGGGCTGCAGACCAAAAATATTTAGGCACCTTAGATTCAAGCATAAGGGCTCGAGTTATTTTCAATAGAAGGCGGTTTTTCTATTCAGCTACACCATTCTGTTTAGAATGGTTTGGGCAAGTGGTTTGATGAATCATTCCCTTAGAAACAAGAAACTGTTTCATAGAGGCGTTAACGAAATTCTCCTCCATCATCATATCATAGGGTTTGAATATTGGTCTTAAATTGGGATTGGATTATTGTGTAAAACATAATAAACTTATCACAGACTTCTGATTTGTGTTTCAACAGATGCACCCATGTCATACGAGTACAGTCATGCACAAATAATAGGAAAAAACAGAATTCTTGTCCCACTTTAACTTTGGCAGAACCCCAAACATCGGAATGAATTAACAAAAAAGGTAAACCGACCCTGGTTTTAGTTGGTTTTAATGTTTTTTATGGCTTTTGGCTAGAATACATGTTTCACAATTTAACATACCGTTTGAAGGGAAGAGTTTAGGGAATAAAGGATGCAAAATATTTGGTAGACTAATGTCCTAATATTCTATGCCAAAACCATGCTTCCCTATGAGTTGTCCATGAGCAGCCATAACATTACCATGCTAGGTCACCTCATCCACATAATATAATCCTTGGCGTTTAGTGTCACGCCCAATGATCATCCCAGTCCTGATGTCTTGTAAGATACAAAGCGTGGGATGCATTAAAACAGTGCAATTGCGTTCTTTTGTAACATGGCCAATTGATAACAGCTTATGTGATAATGAGGGCACATAGAGACAATTAGATAGTTTCAAAGTTGGTGAAATCTCAATAATTCCGCCCTTTTCTACACCCATGCCATCATTCTTCCATTTGCGATTTGGATGTGTGTCTTCATTGGTTTTGAAGACGAGATAAAATCTGACAATTTATAAGTCATATTTTCAGTAGCACCACAATCAAATATCCATAAATAATTCCTTCTTTCACAATTTGTTGCATGTTAACTTCTCCCACATCCATATAAGTTTCACGGTTATTTTTCGTTAGGCAGGAAATTTCAGGTTTTCTAATAAACTAAGTATCTCTGGTCTACAGAACTTTGGGTTGATAACTGAATTATTTGATTGAGAGAGGTTTAAAATGGATAAAGGTGAAATAGAAAGGCTTGAGATAACATTCTCAAACCACACACCTACATCACGCCCCTTGTTTCTTCACTTGCGACTGCAAAACAACAACCGACTCCTTTTTCGATGGTCTTTTTTCTTGTGGGTTCTTTTCTGGTGGGTTTGTGTGGTCACTGCCATTGTTGGTGGTCTCCTGATCACCCACAACTACCCGGTTTTGGGTTTTGGAATGGACAGTTGGATTAAGGTTAGGGTTTGCTTTTAGCGAACAATCATCGAACTTGAAGGTCATGATGTTTTTGGTTTCTACAACAGGTTGTTCAAGAATAACACTCTGTGACGTTGTGAACGATTGTTGGACGCTTTAATTGTGAATTGGTGGCCGGAGATGATTGAATTCTAAACAAATTTGGGGATATTGGGTTTGAGTTTGGATGCCATTCTTGTGAAGATTTATTTTGATAGTAAGGCTATTGTCTATTTCAGACATGGTTGTGTTTTTTTTCTCTCATGTGCGTAGATGATTAGCAAACAAACGGTCATCTGATCATGAACACCGCTCTAATACCATGTTGGGAATCAAGAGCTTTGAATGGTTTTGGACTTTTTGTTTTATTACTTTGAACAATTATAAAGAACTATATAGATACAAATTGTGTTTAAACAAGGAAATAATTTTCTAAAAGAAGGCTCGAGATTTGCTGGTCTTATTCTATCATGATTGTGTTTGACCGTCTATTTAAAGGCAGATCCTATTAATTTTTCAATATTTTTGTTTCCTTTTATAATATGTTGAGCCCAAGTTTTCGTTTCTATTCTTATTCTTGGCCTTACAAATATGGAAGCACATACTCGTCGCTTTTTGCTAAACAATATGTATTAGACTGAACCCCTATCGATCTTTGCTTGAAACGAGGTTAGTTCTATATTAACCAATGGGTGTCCACGATTGATAGATACATAAACTAATAGTGAAATAGACTTGGTGTGTTCTAGATTAACATGTTTAGGTTTAAGTGGATAAACAATACACACCTACTATGTTGAAATACTTAAATAATAGAATTCTAGCCTTCCATTGAAGTTTATCCTCAGTAAGGAAAATGGTTTAAGTGTGATAATTATATATCATATGGTCTAAATTAAAATAATTTATATAAATATTTCTAACACCTACATTTAATCATTTTCGGGTTAGTTTTTATTTATTAACAATCCTAATTGGTTTTCTATTCAAAATTTCAAAGTTTTGAGCTAAAACAATCTACCTTTCTAATAAAGTAAAATAAATGTGGACACTTATCATGTTTTGGTTAATTCTCATAATTTTTTCCCTCCAAAACTAATATACCCCAATATATGTAATAAATCAATAATTATTCACTTTCCTTTTACACTATATTTATATATTTTTATAAATATAAATATTAACATATTATTTTACTATATATTTCAAAATACTTGGTGAATTCCAAAAATCAACAACAAATCATGTTTCTCAAATAAAAATTGTTTCGGGGTTTTTGTGGAAGTTAAATTTGATTTTATGGGTAAAAAATTGGTAAATAGATTGTTTGGTACAAGTTAACTACATTTAGGTCAAAATTTTGAGAATGCATAATAGATTTATCGTCAAATTTATTATGGGTTCAAAGTGTTGACTTTAAAATGTCAAAAGTATGAAAGTTAGAATTTTAAACATGATTTGGGTTTCAAATTTATTTTTAAGGGCATTTTTTGAAAGAATCAAAAGATTCGGGATTTGGCAAATTGACTATTTTCCCTCAACTATTAAAATTTAAGAAAAGATTACGAACACTTTCGACATGCCACACCCATGCCGATGAATGCTTCAAACTTTTATCAAATTTGAAATATTTATGGCAACATTAATTATTCCTTCAATAGTGATCAGAACGTTGTATGGGAAGCATATCATGCAAAACTATGCTCAAATGAAACAAAATATTCACAAAATTGAATGGGTTAGCATGTTATTTTTTATGTTGTCATTATGACAAAGTAAAGAAGCCTTCTGAAACTTATCAAAATCTTTTTATGGTGTATATTAGAAAAACATAGTTCTTGAAGAACATCCATTGCAACAATTTAATATCCTACTTTCCTTTGATGGGTGGTAAATTGATAAATATATCAATAAAGGTAACGCCTCTTTTGTATTTAGGCTGAGTGGTTTGATGGTTGGATAAAAGTTAGTTTATTTTATATATTAATTAGTTAATTTTATTTAAATAATCGAATGAACATTGGTACTTCAAGCGTTGTTATGTGTTTTCAGGACATTGGAAGCTATGGAGCTTAACGAGGATATTTACTGGCTTGGAATGAAGATCGGGAAGTGAGAGAATGGAAGTGCACGCATCAAGAGGCAGTCAAGAAAAGAAAATAGAAAAATCTGAAGTTTTACATCTTCACGATACGCGAAGATGCAAAGAAGGGCAACTTCGCGATACGTGAAGTTGCAGGAATCCGGCCGTGACTATTTTGTCCTTCGCGATACGCGAAGAAGCATCCCTGTCATCTTAGCGATAGGCGAAGATGCTTATGTCGGCCAAAAATTTAGGTTTGCCTTATATAAACCCCTTAACCTCCCCATTCGGATTATTACGACTTCCAGAGGCAGAAGAGGTGTTCTAAGGAGACTTTCATCCATCCCGAGGCTTCCGGTTTGTCCTAGGATCGTATGTTCATCAAGATAAGTGCTTTGACGATTATGTCAATGTCCGGCTAGTCGTGTGTGTTCGTTCTAGGTTAAGGTTTTGTGTAATATATTGTTATGATCAGATTCTTGTGCTTCATGAATATAGCTTTATTGATTTTATATGATTTGTCTTGCTTATTAGTATTTGGTTGATTAAAGCTTGAGTTTGCGATTATTGATTTATGTAACGTTTGTTTGGTTGTTCATCAACACTTAGGGTTAGGCTCTTGTGTTATTGGACTAGAATCATCAAACCTTATCATTGAGTTAATCATCTTAGACATAGAATTGGTAATTCTGGTGTCCGGGTGCATTTATGTCAACAATTCGGTTAGGGTATCGTTTGTCATCATAAATCGAAACTAGCAATTATTATAATACCAAAGACTAAAGAATTTGTGATTAACGTATGGAACACATAACCCGAACCTAGAATGAATGCTTTTTAATTAATATTGTTTACAACTATTTTAAGTAAATTAATCTTTTTCTACAAACTTCTTGACATCGTCTGTCCGCTTAGGATTAATAATTAGTTATAAATTAAATAAACTTGCACTTTCCTTGAGTCCTTGTGGAGACGACTTTATTTACCCATACTAGTTATATGTATTTAAGTCCTTAATTAATTGTTTTTGAGTAGACCAGGACAGCCTACGTCATGGTTAGAACTACTATCGTATGAGAAGTCTTATTTTCGAAATTGGTTCATAACCAAAATTCTTTCAATTATACATATATGACACCGAGAATGAATTTTTCAATAGAAAGAAGCATTCTCGGGTACGATTTTGCATGGGCATTCTTTTATTAAGTTCATTTAAAAAAATCATTTTGTGATATAAATAAAAATCAATTAATATACACATTGTATAGATACAAGCATAGATGTAATAGATTTTTTTCTTATACCCTACATAATTATTTGTTTTACTTATAATTTTATAATTTAAATTATCTCGTGTGTGACACGGGCTCTAAACCTAATATATTAATATTTTCTTACAAGTCTTGTGTTATTAGCATGTGTGTGTGTGTGTGTTTGTGTGTATATATATAGGGGAAGGTTTATGTGCATTTTAGTCTTAACATAAGAACGCAGGAAATAATACCAATTTATAAAAAAATGAGAACGTAAGAAATAATACCAACTACAGTACCAATCTACATAAACAATTATTATAATAACAAAGAAAAAAACCTAAAAATTACAACAAAAGAATCAAAATCAAGAACAAAATACTAACAACAGATACCAACAAATACTTATATCAGCAAAAGAAAAAATCTAATAATAACAACGAAATATAAATAAGCAAATACTTATAACGTCTCATAATCGAAAATTAGCAAACACGAACAAAAAATAACATCATACACTTATAAAAATAAACCTAATAATAACAGCAAATTGATTCTCACTGTTCTCATGTTAAGAATAAAATGTATTGCTCCTGTTTATATATATATATATATATATATATATATATATATATATATATATATATATATATATATATATATATATATATATATATATATATATATGGCAAGGTTAAAATAAAAACCCACTTGAGTTGTGAAAATATTAGAAACCCATTCTCAACCACATATTTTTAATTAAAGTTTAAATCTTGTGGTTCATAATTAAAGTTAATAAAAAAATGTAAACATAAATATAATTTTCTCTCTCACCTGAAAACATATAAAAAAATTAGTAAAAAAATGTTAAAAAATAGCAAACACAATTTTTTTTATGTTTCGATGTTTTGTTTTAAATGTTGCAACATATATTACGTGTGTAACAAAAAAAAACAACAAAAAAAAATGATGTTACATAGGGTTTTCACAACTCAAATGGGTTTTCATTTTATACTTCCCCTATATATATATATATAATACCTATTAAAAACTAGGTATAACAAAATCATACGGTCCAGTCCGATTTTACATGATTGGTTTTAGGTGTAGGACAAGGTTAAAATATAATACAATGGGAAACAAAAATGACTTGTGTTAGAAAGATCTGTGGCCTAAAAAAACCTCCAGACAAACTCAAAAATAAATAAATAAATAAATAAATAAATCATAACTTAAAATATAAAAAAAAGTAGAAAAAAAAACTAAATTATTTACCCGGTCCTTTTTACTGAAGAAAAAAGAAGAAAAAGAAGAAGACTAAAAAGACAAAGTGTCGATAAAAAAAAGACACAATAACGAAAATAAACAAATAAACACAAAGATAAATAAAAAAAGACATAATAAATCTCAAAATATAACACAATGCCGGATAAAATATAATACGATATTTTATCGAGTAATATCGCACAATATCTAGGAAAAAACATCATGAATGACAAAAATAAGTAAATAAATAAATAACACAATGATAAATACAAAGACCAATGATTTTTTTTCCTCAAAACTGTGTCTTTTTTTTTAACAAGGATGACGAGAGAAATATTTTAGTTTTTATATTTCTTTTGTTTTTTATTTGTATTTTGAGTTATGATTTTTTTTTATTATTTTTAAGGGTTTTTTTTAGGTTCACAAATCCTTCTCATTTTGCCCTCGTTGTAAAATAACTTGGTTCTTTATGTGTAAACCTTACCAAACTGTTCATGTGGTTTGAAGTTTTTGAAATCAACTGACTAAATGTTAACACAAAAAGGCAACCACGAAAACAAATCAATGACCGATTTGGGCGATTTCTCAACTTCAAATCAAACCGTAAACACCCATATTCATGACTATATATCTTAAATGGGCTAAAAAGAAAATAGTAAAAGGGGACCCTAACCTAGAAGAAATAACAAAGGGGGACCCTAACCTAGTTTTGAAGATAGTTCAACGGCCGCAAAGGGTAATTAGTTGAAGGGGCCAATAAAAGGTGTTAACTACTTAGATGAGGATGATCATTGATTATGGTGACTAGTTTTCGGGTTTTAGCGTTTGTATGACAATGTTTATTTAGGTGTTGTTTGTTTTTGAAGACAAAAACTGTCTGTAATCTGATTTTATCTGATTTCATGTCTGCAACTGAAGATGTGGCCTGAATGTCTGCAATCTGAAAATATAATAGTGTTTGTTTTATAAACTGGGTATCGTCTGCATAAGTTGAAAATTAGTTACCTATCATACATATCACAGTAGATAAAAGTCATTTAACGCCTATAGACTGGTAAAATAGTTGGTGGTGGGCGGTGGTGGTGGCAGACGGTGGGTGGTGGTGGTGATGGACGGTGATGGTGGTGGGTTGTGGATGGTGTTGGTGGCGGATGGTAGGTGGTGGTGGTGGTGATGAACGGTGATGGTGGTGGGTGGTCGAGGGTGTTGGTGGCGGATGGTAGGTGGTGGTGGTGGGTGGTGGTGGCGGACGGTGGGTGGTGGTAGTGGACGATGGTTGTGGTCGACGGGTGGGTGGTGGTTATGATGGATGGTGGCGGTGATGGACGGTGGATGGTGTTGGTGGCGGATGGTAGGCGGTGTTGGCTGACGGTGGGTGGAGGCAGTGGATGATGGTTGTGGCCGACGGGTGGGTGGTGGTTGTGGTGGGTGGTGGTGGTGGTGATGGACGGTAGTGGTGGGTGGTGGATGGTGGTGGGTAGTGGTAGTGGACGGTGGGTGGTGGAGGTGGTGGTGGCGGACGGTGGGTGGTGGAGGTGATGGGTGGTGGTGGTGGCGGACGGTGGGTGGTGGGTGGTGGTGGTGGCGGACGGTGGGTGGTGGTGGACAGTGGTGGTGGTGGCGGTGCATGATGGGTGATGGTGGTGTTGGACATTGGGTGTTGGTAGGATGTTAAGAAGTGTGAAGATGTGTGAAAAAGTTAAACAATAGCTTCTTTTTTAAGACCATAAAAGCAGTTTGCAGATCTTATTTAAAAAAAAAAACAGTCTTCAGAAGCTTATGTTTGCGCGCCCGCAGACATAAGCCTCCTGCAGATGTTTTAAGCAAAAACAAACACCACCTTAGAAAAGCTAAATTCTTGTTAATCTAATATGTGTTTATATATTAACTATTGTTATCGGTTGCTAGTTGGAATCTCGAGTTGTCTTGATTGCATGATTGAGCATTTTGTCAGTTACGACTGCATGTAAGATCAAGTACGTTGTCTTTGTTGACTTGTGGTAGATATCACCATTGGATTCGAGTTATTAATTGGTTATATTGTAAGCATTTACACATTTCTTTAGTTTGACCATGAGATAGGAAGTCTAGTTATATGTGTTGATTAATATGTGAAGCAGTGTTGTAAAACTTGGTCTAGGCGGCTGAGTACTCGACATCTAGGCGTTTCTCAGCACTTTACTGCACCGCTTTTCTTATCCAAGGTCAAAAAAATTAGAATCAGCCTTAGGCGGTCCAACTCGGACCTAGGCAGATCTACTCTTCCTAGGCGGTCCAACTCGGTCTTAACAAAATTTTGACTTTTACTAAAAAAACCCAATTTCTCCAAGAGCCCACCACTTTTTTTTTCCTTTACACGCTAAGACGCAACCTAATTTCAGTTCTAAACTCGCAACCACCATTGTTATCATCTGATTCGATGCTCTAAACTTGCAAAACTCTTATTCAAGTTCGATTGAGGTACTTATTTCATCAATTGAGTAAATGTGTTTGAGCTAATATGTAAGTATTATTGATTGTTTTTGTATTTTTCGTTTGTATCTTGTAGAATAATTAGTAAACATTTGATATTTGACATATATATGATCTCCGAAAATTAATTTCTTTATAAAATACGATGCCCGAGTACTCCGTGAGTACACCCCGCCTATACTGAGTACTCACAACTCCCTAGTCGACTGTCCTAGAAGCACCTAACGACTTTTGTAACCTTGATGTGAAGTTAGTAAGAACAGGTAATAATGATAAATCATGTGTAACTTGTTAAACCCCATGAACAGAGTAATGGAAAATGATGATGATGATGATGATGATGATGGTGATGATGATGATGATGATCGGGTCCATTTAAGGTATACAATTATGATGGTAGTAAGTGAGATGAAGCTCATGATATGAGAGAGAGAGAGAGAGATAGAGATAGAGAGAGAGAGAGAAAGAAAGAGAGATTCGATTCCTTCATGGTGGTGGCTAGGGTTAGTGGTGGTGTTCATCCCTCTCTAATCTATCTACTATTGACATAAATGTCTACCAAAAAATCCAACGTGTCGTGCTCTGATGGCTCCCTCCCTCTCGAGCTACTAGATTGCTTCTTGAATGGTGGCTTCTCATGCATTCCTTTAAATTTCACGGGTATGGGTCTCTTGGTAGGTTTGGATCAGATCAAACAAATTATCTCTTAGGCCGGCACTGACACTGAGAGACGAAAGCTAGGGAGCGAATGGGATTAAAATTTGGTTTAAGATTTGCTAGAATCGGATCCTTCCAATTTCTAGTCTCTCTCTCTCTCTCTGTTTAGACACACACCTGATGTGGACGCATCTGGTCCAATCAAAAACAATATAAATAAGTTGTAAATAGAAGTTGAGTCGTCGTTTCAGGAAATTTGTGGTTGGTTTTAGTTTTTAAATTGTTTTAACTAATTAATAAGCAGAAAATAACTTTAATATGATTTTGTAAACGATTTTAATAAAAAATAATCTTCTCCAAGTTTCGGGTCTAATAAAACACTGTTAATCCAGCTAATCTAGCGGGAAGCCATTAATGGTGGCTATGTGTATGATTAATCAAGAAGTAATTGAACGACAAACTTAAGTGGTTCTATGCATACAACTACCAATTCAATAATATGAGCAAATAAACAAAATTGATATTTTAACCAAAAAACCAAAATTAGATAAAACGTAACTTAAGGGTTACACATCTAATCTTAATAATCCAGAAAAACAATTGTTCATATCACAAACCTAACACCCAGAGAAGATCACATGTGGTTTAGCCTCACATGATCGCCATGCTGTATTCAATCTTTGACGTTACTTAGGTCTCCGTTCAAATGCAAAATAGCCCAACTTCTCTTCTTTCATGAATTGCCGATGCAAACAACAGTCAAAAGCTTGTCCTCCATGACCTTTGCCATCTCCCTCCCCCCCATTGTTGTTTATTTCCGTTGGAATTAATTTGGAATGACATTGCTTTCAAGTTTCATTATAGTTTACTAAGAGAACCAGCTCATTATCTCAACTGAACAGCTGCACTTAATTGTGTGGTTTTAGCAACCTTTCTTCGTAATATATATAATCTATCTAACTATACAATTAAAGCAAGATTGTTTTTCCATATGGCACCATCATAGAGTGTCCACATTGGATTCCACATAAGCAATTCCATTAAATACATTTTCCACCCAATTAACATTAATCAAAATGTATAATAATTCATTAAATGCATAAAATCCTCTATCCATTAATTTTTATTTAATTACTATTCTAAAATTATATTAAGCTATTCATATAAATTTAGAAAGACTAATATTTAACCTTTTACAATTCAATATAAAATTCTTCATTACTTTTATTTTATATTCATTTAAATCAGCCAGGCAAAGGATGGGAAGACACGGGGAGACCTGGGTTCGATCCCTGATGCAGACCGGATTTTCCCTGATGCATAAAACCTGTCGTGCCTTCGGGTGGGGTGAGCGGGGGTTTTACCGGGAATGCCAAATGATCCTTAGGTTCCAGCGTGGGTCCCGATAATGTCAACATAGTCTGGACCGAGGGTGATGGGGCCGCGAATAAGGTCGCGTTATCACTTAACTGAGAAAGTCACCGTTCAAAAAAAAATTAAATCAATAACAAAAGTTTTACTATATAAATTAATACAATGGCTAATTGGAAAATTATTAAATGGTGAAATCAGGACAAATCTTAATCGAGGAAGCTATTGCTCTTGCTGCTTCACTGTCAGATGACCATATTAGATATGGAACCCTTCCTCGCAAGGATGCTAAACCTACTATTGAAAACTCCAAAACTGAATCCTCAACCGATGCTAAGGCCGAACCCAAACCCACACCGTATAATAGTAACCATCCTCACCACAAACGTAAATCCAACAAACAAAACTATGTTATTAACCAAGCCAACTCTCCACTCTCTAAAATAAATGCTTATAACAAGAAAACCTACACTGGACCTTTCCCATTATGTTCTGTTTGTAACTACCATCACCTGCCTCCCCATGTCGTGTATGCACCAACTTCAACCGCTATGGTCACCTTGGTAACACTTGCCGTGCACCGCCTAGTACTCAAACTACCCCACATGATCAACACGATGTTCCTAACACCCGTGCTTGCTACAATTGTGGAGATCCTAGTCATCTTCACAATGCGTGCCCTCGTATGCCTACACCCTACTACACTACCAATACTCATCAAGTCCCAACCCATCAGCCATATGTTCTTCAAGCTCCCCTCGTCAACCAAGATCCCCCATACCTAACTCAACCCTATCAAACCTATACCCGCAAGCTCAAGTTTACCAACTCACTTCAATCAAGCCCCACTCATGCAAGGTGTTCAAGTTCAACCTATCTAAGCCCCACTCGTACAAATTATTAAATGGTTAACATTTATATACATGTAATTCAATTTTAAAACTTTAAGTTATAATTTGATTTAAATGAATATAAAATAAAAGTCATAAATAAAAATTATTATATGAAATAACTAAATTTATGTATTACGTGTAATAATTTTTATATTTATTATAATTTCCACCCGTGTGGAACACGGGATCTAATGTAGTAAATAATAATAACATTAAAATAGTATGTTTTATAATAATCTTAAAAGCATTTAACAAATAATCTATCTATATCTATATCTATCTTATCTTAAATACATATAAACAAAATCTCCATACTTTCTTTTAAGCCACCAGATTGCTTTATTTGTAAATGATAATTTCTCATGCATTTGACCCGAATTCACGGGTATGGGTCACAAAACCCAGATTGTCATTAAACGGGTTACAACATCTTGTTATATTAAAAATTAATCTCACCAAATATTTGAAATGAAAATTCTTTAAAATAGAGATATACTAAAAGTAATACCTGATTTTTTTAAAAGATATTATTTATAATTATGAAACAATTTTATAGTAAGAAAATAAGTGGGTCATGAGTCTCATTAAACTCAGATAGCTTTTAAACGAGTTATAATATCTTATTTATTTGTGAAGCCCTTTCATCATCAAACCTTATGTATATTATTAATTTCCTTACAATAAATAAAATTAAAATACAAAAAAATAAATAACTAATAGAAACGTAAAATATAAAACAAACCCCGTAATCACACCCTAATTTAATTTCTCAATATGGATTTAATTTTATTGAAGATTCTTATATTTCTTTTAAGTTTTAACTTGAATGAAAAGTTTCACAAAATAATATCCAAATTAGAACAAATGAACATGAACAAATAAGTATAAAATTTAAGCAGATAATTCATTCAGCATTTGATTAAAAATGAACATAACCCAACATAAATTAATCAAAATAGGTTAAAGTATATTATTAACTTCTTTCAATAAATAAACTAAAATCCAAAAAAAATACGTCCACGGTATTAGAAACAAAAATTTTAAACTACCACCGTAATATGGGGGATAAAAACTAGTATAATATATATATATAAACGAAGCCTTTAAAAGCTTTCTGGGTGCTCCATAAATTCTCTTAAGCCACCAAATTGCTTTATATGTAAATGGAGGTTTCTCATACATTTGACCTGAATTCACGGGTATGGGTCTCACCAAACCTATATATCTCTTAAACGGGTTATAACATTTCATTAAATTAAAAATTAATCTTACCAAATATTTGATATGAAAATCCTATAAAATAGGGATATACTAAAAGTTAATATTCGATTTAAAAAAAGATATTATTTATAATTAGTAAACAATTTTATAGTAAAAATAAGCGGGGCATGGGTCACCAAATGCACATAGCTTTTAAACGGGTTATAACATATCATTTATTTGTGAAACCCTTTCATTATCAAACCCTAAGGGTTTTTAAAGGATTTGGAATTGGAATTAGAATTGGAATTGGAATGGAATGGAATGTTTGAGAATCCCTATCATGTGTTTGGTTGGTTAATATATATTGGAATTGGAATTGGAATTGGTTAATATGTATTGGCATTGGAATGGAATGTTTGAGAATCCCTATCACGAGTTTTCACACCGGACGGGTTGGGTTTCGGTTTTCTTTGTTTCTTTTTGGTCGGTTTCGAAGCACTGGACGGGTTGGATTTCGGTTTCTTTTGTTTGTTTTTGGTCGGTTACAGATTCGTTTTCAGGCTTTTGTTTCGTTGTGGTCGGTTTTTTCAGTTTTATTTTTGTTCGGTTTCAGTTTTTTTGTTTCGTTTTGATCGATTTTTTCGGTTTCCATCAATTCGGTTCAGTTTGGTTTGTGTTTCGTTTTCGTCGACTTTCGGTTTCGGCTAATTTTTCATTTTTTTATGAACGAGGGCAAAGGCGGGTAATATTTTAGTTTTTTTACATTTTTCGTTTTTTATTTATATTTTGAGTTATGATTTTTTTATTACTTTTTTTGTAGGGGTTTTTATTGTTAATAAGAAAATCCTTTATTTTCCATAACAATCCTTTCAAATAGGTGAGATTTTAAAATCCTATGAAATATAAGATTTGATGGAATTTAGTTTCCATTCCCATTCTTTCATTTAATGAAACGAACATATTAATTCATGGTATTTAAAATCCCATTCCTTATAATTCCTTCCAAATCCTTAAAACGAACAGGACCTAAGTATATTCTTAACTTTCTTACAATAAAGAAAATTAAAATCCAAAAAATACATATTAAAAAACGAAAAACGTAAAAAAAAAACCCCGTTACGGGGGATTAAACCTAGTATAATATATATATATATATATATATATATATATATATATATATATATATATATATATATATATATTCGAAACCTTTAAAAGTTCTCTGGTTGCTCCCTAATTTCTTTCAAGCCACCAGATTGCTTTATTTGTAAATGGAGGTTTCTCTTTTCATTTTCTACGCATATGCAGATTATCATGTGAATTGAAGAATGAAGTTTGGATATTTAGTCAAGACCATAGGATTTAATGAAGACAAACATAATTTAAATTCATTATATTTATTTATTTGATTCATTTTGTTATATTTGGATATTGTGTGCATTTTTTGAAATAAAATAATTAACTTATAAATATTGTCACTTTTATATTATGATAGTATCTTCGAGCTTTGAGCAATCGGATCATGCCTCGACATTTTCGCATTAGGTTGGGGCGTGACAGATTGATATCAGAGCCGAAGGTTTTAAGATAGGTCGTTAGAAATTGTCCTATTCATATGTTTAGGACCTTATACGTGCTTATCTAAACTGCCTTATGTACTATTTAATTGTTTACAGCTTAATTAGGTTAATTATTTTATTTTACTTTATCTTGCTATATTTATTGCACACACACATAAATTCCGAAGCTATGCCTCACATTCAAAATATTTTCTAAATCTTTTATTTTAGTAGATTATCTTTTTATTTTGGGAAATTCCTTAAGAATTCCCTAGTTTTGTTTTTACTCCTTCTCCCTAGGGCATGGGAGTACGACATGTTCGGTTAGTAGCCGTAGGGGGGCAAGAGAAATTGTGAGTTGTGCCTTGGCAAAACGGTTCCAAGAACCGAAGGTAAGACGCTATTCCTTTCCTGGAGGATAACCTGATCACAATACTCGAGCCTCTAAGCTTGAGCAGAACACGATTTCATACGACCGAACCCCTAAGTGGTTAATCATAACCGATTTAAACGGTTGCACTCCTTTTATAAAAACTGAATTCATGGTGGTTCGTGGCTAAATTCGGGAAAAACTTCTAAAATTGCGTTTTTAAATTATTTTAAAATGCTTAGTTGGGTGAAAAATCCATGTAAATCCATGGGCACTCCAACTATCCATTTCTCAACCCGTTTTCAATTTGATTTTTGGTTGGAACGTATCGTCCGGGGTGGTTCCCTAGATACACCAACTACTCATATTTGATTCGTTGATTCGATATTTAGTTGGGTCAGTTAAATGCCATGTAAAGCTCATGGTCCGACCAACTTCATTGATTTGATAATTTGTTAATTAGTTGGGTCAGCTAAATGCCATGTAACGCTCATAGACTAATCAATTCAATTGTTTGTTAATCGTTTTTTTAATTGGGCCAATAAATTGTCATGGAACGCTCATGTGAGGCCCAATTCACAAACTTTATGTTGCTTTATTTTGTTGAGCCATTAAAATTGCCATGGAAAGCTCATGAGAGTTCAACTCGTTTGATATGTTTTGTTATTTATTTGGGATCTCACGCTACCATGGGAAGCCCATGGAGAGCCCAACCCAAAACATTTTCACTTTTGGATAAATTTTATTAACATTGTTTATTTAACTAAAATGCCTCAAACTTATTCACATCATTTTAAATCCCGACTCGTCCTCGAGTCATCACTAGCACAATTTTAATATATTTCACTATTATCTCATATCAACTCATTCACGCAACTTACCCATAATCCAATTTCATTGTTGGTCCTCGTAGAATGTCTTCTCAACACTTCATCATCATAACAAACGTCGTCTATCGGCTGCTCATGATCGCCGTTTGGCTGCTAGAATCACTAAGGAGTTTACAGCTGCTTTACCCGAGGCCGTGTCCCAACTACAAAGCATCAATGGATCTGCTACTTCGGCTACACCGAACTACTTCCACTACAAGAAATTTACGAGTGCTAAGCCACCTCCTTACCTTGGCGAAGAGAATGCTACTAAGCTTCTCCGTTGGTTTGAACGAATGGAGAATATTTTCATTCACTGCGAATGTCCGGACTATAAGTGTACTAGGTTTGCCTCGAGCGTCTTCGAGGATCGAGCTCTCACTTGGTGGAACTCTTTTAAGGCCCTCCATGGTGTTGAAGAAGTTTTGGCTATGCCTTGGGAGGAACTCAAGGATGCTTTAAAGAGAGATTTTTGTCCCGAGCATGAACTGCAAAGGCTCGAGACGGAGTTGTGGGAGCTTAAAAAAATTGGTGGTGACAATTCAACCTACTTGAACCGTTTCAAAGAACTTAGTCTGCTAGTACCCCACCTCGTAACCCCTTTGCCTCGTGGAATTCGAAATTATATTCGTGGATTGCCAACGATTTTCCGTGATGCCGTGGTTAGTGAGACCCCTCTCAATCGAGGAAGCTATTGCTCTTGCTGCTTCAGTGTCAGATGACCATATTAGATATGGAACCCTACCTCGCAAGGATGCTAAACCTACTCTTGAAAACTCCAAAACTGAATCCTCAACCGATGCTAAGGCCGAACCCAAACCCACACCGCATAATAGTAACCATCCTCACCACAAACGTAAATCCAACAAACAAAACTATGTTATTAACCAAGCCAACTCTCCACCCTCTAAAATAAATGCTTATAACAAGAAAACCTACACCGGACCTTTCCCATTATGTTCCGTTTGTAACTACCATCACCTGCCTCCCCATGTCGTGTATGCACCAACTTCAACCGCTATGGTCACCTTGGTAACACTTGCCGTGCACCGCCTAGTACTCAAACTACCCCACATGATCAACCCGATGTTCCTAACACCCGTGCTTGCTACAATTGTGGAGATCCTAGTCAGCTTCACAATGCGTGCCCTCGTATGCCTACACCCTACTACACTACCAATACTCATCAAGTGCCAACCCATCAGCCATATGTCCTTCAAGCTCCCATCGTCAACCAAGATCCCCCATACCTAACTCAACCCTATCAAACCTATACCCGCAAGCTCAAGTTTACCAACTCACTTCAATCAAGCCCCACTCATGCAAGGTGTTCAAGTTCAACCTATCTAAGCTATTCCAAACCCATCTACCCTGATTGCTCAAATTCTTATGGATCCAAGTACCTCAAGTGCTCCAAGTCAAGTGAATTAAGCCAATCGTAACTGAAGATCCTTGAAGACTCTGAAGATTTTGTCGCTTTCTTATGTCTATTTTAAGTTATCTTATCTTTTCCGTTTATGCATCGTATCAACTCTTTAGTTATTGGTGACATTTGATGATTTTAAGTTGAACTATTTTGCGCATTTCATCTTATGAACGGAGTTTCCTTTTATTAAGAATAATTTGCTAGGATTTTGTACTCTTATCTTATTATCTTTGTAAGTCCCGTGACGGATCTTTCAATGTGATATCAATATACTTGATGATTAGGCGGAAACTAATCCCAAGCCGATTCTATTCAACACACAATAACACACACACGTAAAAACAAACAGAGAAGCTTCAAAACACACGTATATTATACATCGGGTGCTTAAGCCCTTAATAACTTACACGGGTTGAATAGCAATGAACGAACAACCCTAATATCGATAACATACATCAATATATATCCTACCAACTTGGCCCAAACCAAACTAAAAGCCCACCGAGATCAACTGATCTTGGCTTACAAACATGAGCCCAACTAAGTCCAATACTACAAAGCATAAACCATAAACTATGTCTCAACAATCTCCCTTGTTTTATTGCTTTATTCATGCTCAAGGATATCTGAATCTGCTGCATTACGAGCACCTGCCTACAGACCTTCACGAATAATCGCTCCTACCATACCAGTATACTCCTTAGCTGCTGGTTCATAAAGTGGCTCAGCAGTTATATGAAAATTGCTAAGGGTCTTGAGATCCTTCTCTCCAAAATTCAGTAAATCCTTAGGATCAACGAGACGATATTGACTCTTGTTCAGCTTGATAATAACAGTAGCTGTCACTCCATCATATGTCCAAAACTTCATTTCATCAAGTGCTCCTTCAGGAAACCTCTTGGAGATTGGAATTGATTTCACTTTTTCCGTCGGTGGCCACATAACATTTACCATGGTTTTATTGGTATGAGGGTCACAAACACCCTTAGCCTTCTTTAGATAAGATTCAGTAGTAGGCATGCTTGGAAATCCACGTTCCACTTAAAAGTTCAAATATCTCCAAAACTTGTCAGCTTTTGGCTCATTGTTTGGATTGTGAAACGGAGCACGAGATAGGTCAGTCAGATCAACTTTCGTCCAAGTCCCAAGACTTTTCATTTTATCATAATACTCGGTGCTACCAGATCTTCATTTCACCCACCACATTTCTTTGTCTACTGCGTATCCCCATGAAAGAACTCCAGATCGATCACCGGTATTTATCCGAGAAACCCTTATCAAGACTTACAACAAATTTCTCTAGATGATCAGATGATACCACGTTCTTGTTTGAATTCTTCCTAATCAACATTTTCTTCATTAATCTTTCCTTTTGTTCATCTGTCTTTGGTGGATCGAACAAATATTTTTCCATATCTACAGAAGTATCAATGTTTGAAGCTGGACGCTTATCATGTTAAATATCTTCTGAGCTTCGAAATTCATCTCCAAATTTATGAATAAGCTTCTGCTGGAGATCGAGATACATCGCAGGAAGACCTCCCAAGTTAGCTTGAAGTTCTAAAATCTTTGAATCTTTATCAATGTGGACCTCTTCAAGTTATTTAATGCGAACATCTTTTACAGCCGAGTCTTGTTCAAGTTCGAATACTCTATGTTGTAAAGCATGTATGTCAACTGGATCAGCTTCCAAAGCGATACCCTTGCCCCTATCTTGAAAAAACTTGTCTTGCATGGCCAAAATCTGGGTCACTTTGTCAGCTGCACTTGAGCTTCCTTCACCAATCGGATTAGACAATCCCGATGGTTTAGTGTGGGAATAGACATCAGTTTCAAGATCAAACATACAAGTAATGTCTTCCATGATTTGTTCTTGAGCAGATGGATCTTGAGCAACTTGAGCTTCAAAATTTTTGATGTAAGACCTCGAATCCAGGCAATCCTACAGTTGGTATTCATCCAAAATACTTACAAAAATACTTAAACTTAAAAACAGTTCATTCCATTAAAACAACCAATTCAGAGTATAATTCAGCAGAAAACCATAATTAATAAAATAAGTTTCCAAAACCCGGGAATTATGCCCAGAACCAATTTAAATGTATTTGATAAAACTTTAAAAAGAATGTTCAAGGGTTTTAATAAATAACATCAATAATAATAATCATAATAGTCATTCCAAGGGTTTTAAAATAAAACGAGATATAACAGTTAGGCCATAATCAACAACAAGTAATCATCCTTATATATATATATATATATATATATATATATATATATATATATATATAAACATCCTTGTAATTATATCCTTACATATACATCATCCAAGTAATAACATCAGGATCGAGCACACATACAACCCAAACACGTAACATCTCATCCAACGTATGCAAACACAAAGTAGGCATACGTCAACATCCTTAGTCGATAACGACTAATAAACATCGCCAATTATTGGCCATACAATAATACATACAAACATACAATAATATCATCTCAAGGCCTACCCTATACAAGTAAGCCCATACAAAATAGTTTAAACAGTTCATCAAGCAAAATCGCTTAGGTGTGCATGCTAGCCCAAGAACTTAAAAGAAAGTAAAAAGGGGCATCATGAACTCACCTGACATAAGGCACGAGTTCACCACGAGCTAGAGAAACCCTAAGTATCCCCACAACTCAAACGCCTGTCGGTTTACACACAATCATTACTAATGTCATCGAAACAACTCATTTATCCTACGAGACGTTCTAACATGGTTCGAGTTGCCTAAAGCCTCGGCCTCATCAAACTCAATCATAACAGCCCCCCGGGGCCTTACATTCACCAACACGACCCTTAGATACTCCCGGGGATAAAGAATTCCCAAATTGCCACCGGAAGCACTAGGTGACACTAGCACGCGCGTTTAAGAGTTGTTTAGGGGATTAACATTCAACTCAGCCCCGTGTGGACCCAAAATGATAAAATTCACAGCCAATAGGTCCACACGACACTACACGAGTCAAATGGGTCAGTAACTCGCATGTACAACGCACCAACTATTCAATAAACGTAAATGCGCGTTATACCGACCCATTTGAGTAACCGACAACCAATTCAGCCCTATAATTTATAAAATGATTTTTCAAAAGCCCGTACATCAAACCGGGTTCACCCCGAGCTGAATTGGTCATTAATCACTTCAACCCTCGCGTTAAACGCAACAACAATCTACAATTCTAGTCAACCGAACACTAACATTCAAACTACAACTAGTTGACCAATCAACCGAACACCAATGAACATGATTTTAATGTATGTTATACTAGACATACCTAGGAAGATTTTGGTGCAAGAACCTCAATCAAAACAGTCCCGGAAAGGTTAGAATTGACAGCCACCCGGTAAGCCTACAACACGAAATTTAACGATCTATACGCGCGATATAATGATCAATTAAGGTGTAAAAGACTTGGGAAAACATAGAACAAACCTTCAATTGAAGTTTTAGACCTTAACTTGGCTGCCAAAAAAGAAAATCGCAGGTGTGGGGGTTGGGGAGGCTGCCGATCGGACAGGAGAGGTGGGGGGGGGGGGTTAGGGCTTTATGATTTGTGTTATAATATAAAATATTTCATCCTAGCCCCTCCAAATTGAATAATAAGGCAACTTGGAAGAAAAGTTAAACGATTTAACGTATCGGGATGACGAGAAGGTTTTCGAGAAATGTCGGTTAAATCCCGAGAATTATACATACTTTACAAGCTTTAAATCTTTGAGCCGAAAATTAACGGTGTTACATTTGAGCTCAGCAATAGGTAGAGGTACAGTTGAAGTTACTTCAGCAGCCAGCACCCCTGGTCTCGGATCTTTCTTTCAACTTTTTCATGGAATGAGATTAGTGTCCTGCTCCTCTTCACCCTCATCTTCTTCTTGTGTTACATTGACTGATTTAGGAGGTTTCAATGCAGTCGACCGAAGCTGTTTCTTGATAGTTTCAAACTCTTCTAGCTGTTCAGCAGTAGGTACGGACTGTTGTGACAAGGATAGATCAATATCATCATCATTGGACAATACCTCAAAAGCAGTGACATGCCTTTGAACAGGAACCTGATGTTCCTCAGCAACAGCAGCACCAACATTTCCCACAATCTCCTCAATCTCAGAAAATTTCCCAAATTTTACCAACGGATGAATTCCTTGATAAACTACTTTTTTTCCTTTCCTTGACTGTTTCATTAACCCGAAGGTGGTTGGTCTAAATGCCTTCACGTTAATCGTTTCCACTGACTTGACCAGATAAGGGTAATGAGAGTCAAATATCATTTGCAGAAACCTTGGATACATTAGAAACATCACTTTCTTCTTCCCTTGAAGATTTCTCATCATCTTATCAAACACAAACTTGGAGTAATTATAATTCCAATCCATGATTAGAGTAGTAACAGCTGACATCTGAGTGAGACTTATCTCATCGGTACCTCCCTCACGTCCAGAGACACACGAAAAGAAGGTGTGAATCAAAAATCTCCAATACGGATGAACAAGCTTATTGATGGAAGGTGGGTAATTTCCTTCATATTTCATTCTTCTGACAATCACCGCCACATCATCAACCAGGAACTCAGTGGGATAGTGAGGTTGATCTCCGAATAACAGTATCTCACGGATAATGGACTCAGAAATAACAACAGGCCGTTTCTAAATGTTAGCTTCAATTACAGCTAAGCCTCTAGCACCCTTTGGATTGATAGAAGTAGTCTTCCAAAAATCATTCATTGTCTTCTTACAGATGATAGGATTTTCCCGCAAAGCATGAGAAATTCTGCAGGTGTTCAATCCTACAATCATGGACTTGAATTCTTTGTGGTTCAGTGGGGGATCCGTTAAGCATCCAGTGACATTGTGAGAGTCATACCACTTCAAAGGTGCTTGTTCAGCCATAACTGCAACAAACGAGTCAAATTAGTGATTTATAGAGTAGAATAAGTGGAGCTTGTGGATAGAACACATTAATAGGCATTTTCGGTCCAGAAGAGGAGTTTTCAGTTGTGTTTTCAGTTCATAAATTTTAGAACCGCCGAGAACAACAACTTCTCTGGTGACCGAACAGGTTCTCTGTTGGAATTTGACCGAAAACACAATTGAATTAAAGGATTTCTAGTTTGACCAAGGGATTTCGGTCAACCGTCACCGAAAACCCTTGAATTCACCATCTTCATCTTCATCTTCACAGACACGCTAATCACTGTTGAAGAGCAACCTGCAACTACATAAGAATTCACAATACCATTAATCGTTCCTAATCGTTCAATGCGAACGTCTAAACGAGCATTAACACCCATTGTAACCGATTCGAGATAACCCCAATGTCTTAGCAACCTTAATTAAAAATCGATTTGGTTCAGGTTGATTACCTTTGATGCTTGACGAAAGCGATAAGTGAAAGATGATTAAGCAATTTGAATTTTGATACTTGAAGGTGAGAGAGTTAAGAGTTTTGCGGATTTAAAAAAACATAATAACCAGAATTCACCTCTTAATCTTCTTATAATTGTCTGGGCCGGGTGTCCAGATGGGCTAAGAGGGAACAACCTGGGCCAATCTTGAACAAGCCGAGAACCAAGACACTCGTTGGGCTAAAGAACTGGCCCACTCATTTTGAGAAATAATCCCGATTAAAAATTGATTTCTTAAAGACATTAGTTTCGACACGAGTAAATATGAGGTAAAAATAAAATAAAAATGAAATAAAATTAGACTAAAAAAGTAAACTAAAACAAAAATAATTTACCTATCCAGCCTTCAGAAAATTAACATATATTGGGATCAAATTTCAGCTGTTTGAAAACACGCACCCCTTTCAAGAATAGATCCGAACATGAAATCATATTGATTAAGGTACTTTCACAATGATCCATTTTCAGCATTATTTTGACATTGTGA
Source organism: Bidens hawaiensis (assembly GCF_021521415.1). Taxonomy (NCBI): domain Eukaryota; kingdom Viridiplantae; phylum Streptophyta; class Magnoliopsida; order Asterales; family Asteraceae; genus Bidens; species Bidens hawaiensis. The sequence goes on from NW_027491273.1 coordinate 946,700, forward strand.
AAAGGTTGAAGGCAGGTATTTAGAAACTTAGCATGATTTTCATTGCGCCAATGATATGATTAGATTCAATTAGGCATAAAGCTAATATGGACATCACTTATGGACCTATGATGCCCTTATCTCTTCTCAAAGCGTATTTGCCTTTCCCCAGATCACCCTAATTTGACTCCAACCCCCTAATGCTTGATCAAAAGAATTTTCTTTATACAAAACAATTTTAAGCTTTAAGGTTGAACGTTGGACTTATATGCCATCCGAACTTAAAAGCCTTACATTCAGAGTGTTTAGGCCTTACTTGTAATCCCAACTCCTGTAGTTCCCTGGTACCCTTTTAAGCTTATAAAAAAATTAATTTGTAATAATTTTCAAATATATATACACACATATATATATATATATATACAAGTTTTTTTTTTAATTTTGGCCATCAAGACACTAACAGGCTCGTGTATGACTGGGTAATTACTTTTCTGCTTATCATTCGGAGAGATGTATCTAGAGACATGCAAACATCTTCAAAATGAATCTCCACAATTCCATAATAAGTTTAGCAAATGTAGTTTATATCACTTCAAGCTTTAACTTATCATGGAAAGCTACCATACACATCAAATCAGAAGCCTTTTTAACTTAATAACTTCACACGTTAGGCACACATAATCAATTTATCTATCATTTCTCAAAGGTCGGATAAATTTTCATTTGAAAATATTTTAAGCTTCTAATAAGCTTTAGCTGAATAGTATTATCACTTCCCAGATGGTAACCCTGAAGACAATCTTAAATTCAATCACCCTAGTTACCTTCAGTTTTCAGGTGAATGGCCATCCTATGTGTCTATAGGTAGACGATAGGACCAAACACATAATAATATGTGTCCCTCAAACTTAGGCGGCTGACATAATTTTCAGTGAAAGAATTTGAAAGAAATTTTTTAACATTCAGTCGCCCCGGTCACTTTCAGTTCAAGGTTAATGGCTATCACGTGAATCAAGAGTTGATAACGGGACCAAACATATGAGATATGTCCGTTGAACTAGAGTAACCGACGTAATTTTAAGCAACAGAATAAAACATTTTTTTTATAACGCACACACACTCTTTTTGTCTTTTTCTTTTTCTCCCCCTAAATTTGTACATTAATTAATGAAATACGAAAACATTTATGTACAAAATTTAACCTCAAAGGTATTCAATCTTCAAAACGTAACATCTTAAGAAACCCTACAAGCACATTGAATCTGGCTGTTCCAACTGGTTTCGTAAATAGGTCTGCCACATTATTATCAGTGTGGACCTGCTCAAAATAAATTAGCTTCCGCTCGTAACAGTCACGAATAAAATGAATTTTAATATCAATGTGCTTGGTTTTAGAACGTTGGACCGAGTTTTTAACAATGGCAATTGCAGCATCATTATCACAGAAAATAGGAGTGTCAAGAAATTCAAAACCGTAGTCCAGCAATTGATGTTGTATCCATATGACCTAAGAACAGCAAGCAGAAGCAGCAACATATTCAGCTTCAGTAGTGCTTATGGACACCGTTTGTTGTTTCTTGCATTGCCACGAAATGAGTCAATCTCCCAAAAATTGACACCCAGCAGATGTCGATTTCCTGTCAATATCATCACATCCATAATTGCTGTCAGCAAAAGCATACAAATCAAATACTGAATTATTGGGATACCAAAGACCAAGCTTTGGTTGCCCTTTCAGATATCTAAAAATTCGTTTAACAGCAGTTAAATGAGAGAGTTTAGGATTAGCCTGGAAACGGGCACATTGACAGACCGCGAACATGATGTCAGGGCGACTGGCAGTAAGATACATTAGGGACCCGATCATTAACCGATAGTATGTTTGATCTACGGATTTCCCATCAGGATCTGAAGAAAGAAGAGGTCTTTCAGCCATAGGAGTCACCGCACTTTCAGAGTCCTGAAACTCAAATTTTGCCAACATATCCTCAACGTATTTCCCTTGTTGTAGCAAAATGCATGTCGAGATTTGACGAACTTGAAAACCCAGAAACATGGTCATCTCCCCCAATGAGCTCATTTCAAACCTTTTCTTCATCACCTCTTCAAACTCATAACAGAGAGCAGTGCTGGTAGCAATGTTGCAAAAGTCGCTAGGCAGCCGACTAGGATGTTGGGAGTAGTCGGAGTACTCGGGGAGTACTCGGACGTGGTAATTATAATGAAAATTAATTTTTGGACAATATATATTTGTCAAAATAAGCATAATTCACGTCAAAAGGGTACTCTAGCTGACTTGACAACTTTTTAATGACTTTTAACTGAATTTTAGAGAATCCTAGCCCGCCTAGCCCGACTTTTTGTCCGACTTTTTACCTACTTTTAGAAATTCCTAGCTCAACTAGGCCGCTTTTGACTGCCTAGTCCGACTTTTATCCGACTTTGACCACCTCTGACTAATCCAGCCGACTAGGAAACAGTCTCCAAGGTAGGGGTCCGAGGACCGACTAGTCAGCCTTGGAATTCGACTTTTACAACACTGGCTGGTAGAATCGAAGATGATGTCATCCACATAAATCTGAACCAGGATCAGATCCTTTCCGACAATCTTTATAAACAGTGTCTGATCAATGGTTCCACGTTTATACCCGTGCTCTAACAGATGAGCTGTCAACGTCGCATACCATGATCGAGGAGCTTGATGAAGGCTGTAGAGAGCCTTGTCCAGCTTATAGACATAAGATGGATGCTTGGAGTCCACAAAACCCGGTGGCTGATCCACATAAATTTCTTCCTTTACCTCACTATATAAAAATGTTGTCTTGACATCCATCTAATAGACTGTAAAACCCATGTACGATGCATATGCCAAGAAAATCCGAATGGCCTCAAGACGAGCCACTGGAGAGTACACCTCAGTATAATCCAAACCCTCAACTTGAACAAAACCACGAACCACAAGCCTTGCTTTGTTTCTAACGATAACCCCCGAGTCATCCTGCTTATTACGAAAAACCCACCTCGTATCTAGTAACTTCTTTCCCGCGGGTAGTTCAACCAACCTCCAGACCTTGAGTTTCTCAAAATGATTGAGTTCTTCATGCATGGCATCAACCCAGCTTGGTTCTTGCAGAGCCATGTTAACCATCTTGGGCTCAATTTGTGAAATAAAGCAAGAATACAAGCAGTTGTTGATTGTTCCAGTCTGACTTTTGGTTGAGACACCAGCTTCAAGGGGACCAATAATACTGTCAATGGGGTGATGCCATTGAATTCTTGATGGAATGGAGTGACCTGAAACAGAACAGTTTACTGGTAAATT